>NC_041032.1:10000-369048 GCF_900634625.1 Parambassis ranga | reverse complement strand
CTTCACATGCTGTAGCAGCACCACACCAGTAACACAGGGCTGCTGGTGTGTACAGTACACTATTGTGTGTGCTTTAAAATGTAGTTCATGGATTAAATAAAAGAAATGAGAAAATGAGTCTTCACTGAAAGGATCTTGAATGAACCATTACTAATAAGAAGGTTGGTCCCATTGCACGAGGCTGCTGTGGTTTTAGTATAGCCTTGAGCTCCTTAACATGGTGTTCATGTGGCTGATTAGAGCCAGGTGTCTACTCTAGAAAATGAGGGTATTGAGGGCAGCCTGCCTCACTGCAGAGGACCAGCTGCTGCAATCTCAAATAATCTTGTGGGAAGGCCAGTTGTAAAGCTCAACATGCCTTTGCTGAAATTAGATGCTCTAGAGGACAAATCATGCTGCTGTTGCTCTTTTGGAAAATGAACTCTAGCCCTGCAATTATTTTATGTTGTTGTTGGCACTAATTATAAATCATTGGAAGTGACTGAAGAGGCAGGGTTGCTGACTCATTGCTAAGTGGCGCACACTTCCATGGCTGTATTCACAAGAAATGTAATGTTTTTTTTTCAGCTGTGCTCAGGTCACCTTTGAAATGGAAAAAAATGAATGCAGTAAATGTTACCTGATTTGTAGTATTGCTTCCATTCCAACATTTTTAGAAAGTGTAGGCCTCGGCATCTTGTGCCAACAGCTTCAAAGAGCTTTCTCTTGAGACACGTTATCAAGTTTAAATGAAGTTTTGTGTGTGTTTATTTGTGTCAGAAATGTGTGTGTGGTTTTGTTTGAGTTGGACACCTACTCAAAGAGTTTGGTGTAAAACATCAACTTTGTGGTGTGAGCAGATCTAAGTCTGTGTATGTATGGGTGTGTTTTCATGTCAGGGTTTAATTTTCCCATAGCCCCATGAGTGAATAGCCCAAAGCTTTACACAAGAGACTTCCGACACCAATTGATTGGATCTGGTGCCAAGAGCTATAATTATGGGGACGGGGCTGTCTCAGTAAATAAAGTGTTGATTTAAAGGTTACTGTACACATGACCCCAGACTTTGTCTTCAAGTTCAAGTTTCAGCTGAAGTCTTCCATGCCTTTAAACTCCTGGTTTCAGTTCTGTTTAGCATTTCACATATAATGACAGCTGTGCTCACAGAACACACATTATTTGGTGTGAAGCTTGCTTGCAATGAGAAACATCACATTCATTAAATTTATAAGGCTAATGTAATTGACTTCTGTTTAAAGCTTTGTCTTATCTATAGATATGCTAAGTTATAGAGATACAAACCATTAATACAGATTTTGACATTAAGCTTTGGGCAAGTAGTTAAGATGTTTTTTTTCAAATGAAAATGTTGTTCTGTCAGTTTTATGACACTGATGCAGACACAAACACATGCTGTAAAGTAATGCCACTACTAAAATGTATGACGACATGTTTGTTGTTGTTCTCCCTGTTGCCCTGTGATGGACTGGTGACCTGTCCGGTGTGTACCCCGCCTCTGACCCGTAGATAGCTGGGATAGGCTCCAGCCACCTGTGACCTTGCACTGCAGGATAAAGATGGTTCAGATAATAGATGGATAGATGGATGCTTTATTAACCAGTAAACTATTGTATAGATTTGGAGAAAAGCTGAGGGTGGGTTTATCTTTGATTTTATCTGATAAACTCATTGAGTGAGGAAATGGCCAGATCATGAAAACATTTACACAAATAAATGTTATACATAAAAATGTATATCTTTTAGTTTAAAAGATCATATCAGGTTAAAAACGTTTGCTCATCCTCTTTCCTTCCACCTCCATCCTCACTGTTTCAGCAGCACTGTGGCTAAAAATATGGTATCATCATGTGGATCAAAAGATCAAACTGTTAAAGAACTTAAAGTGATGCACATGGACATGCAGATGTATTAGACAGAGAAAATGAGTATTGTATTACAACACACAATACGTACTTTGAGGCTATGGCGTACTGTGTTGTACAGAGCAGGCCCAGAGAAACTTTTTCAGAGCTTTGGCTAAATGACATATTATTAGATATAAATCCACATTTTAATTCTTATTTTCTGTAACGTTGCTCAGTCACCTGCCAGTGACTCTCTTTTTTGTTCTTTATCTCTCTTTTTGCTTTAAAGTTGCTATGGTAAACAACAGGGTGGAGGCGCCCACAGTGGCAGTGATGAGCAGTGGGACAGCAGGCAGGTCATGTGCAGGATGTGGAAGTCGGATTGCAGACCGCTTCCTTCTCTTCTCCATGGAGAGGTACTGGCACACGCGCTGCCTCAAGTGCTCCTGCTGCCATGCTCAGCTGGGCGAGTACAGCAGTACCTGCTACAGCAAAGGCGGCATGATCCTCTGCAAGAATGACTACATCAGGTAAGTCCAGCTGATGGACAAGGTAGATGGCACTGCCATGGCATTAGGTACATACAAAACAATATTACAGAAATATACAGGAACAAGTTTGGTTTAAAATACTAAAATACTAAAGGTGCTGTACAGCCTGGAAAAGGCAGATAACCACCTGTCCCAGTTAGGACTGAACTGTTACCCCAACAATAAGCTGTGGGTAACTAAGGACATTGAGAACTGAGAACAAAATCAGGGAGGCCATGGAGATGTACAGGAGGAAGCTGGATTGGAAACTTCAGCAAAACAATAGAGAGGTGTGGAGTGGTCACTGGTTACGGGCCAAAAAGCAGTGGAGGAGTTGAAGTTGGTGTGGAACGGGCCAATGAGCTGAATCATAACAGATTTGACACAGTGACCCCAATTCACCTTGCTAATGACTCTTCTTCAGCTGACAGCTTTCACCTGGAAATGACCTGTTCCCCTCTCCCATGTGTCACCTCAACACTGACCTTTACCACTGAGCAGGTGAGAACTAAGTGGAGTGCTTTGTCATGTCTTCAACCTGAGCCTGAGTCTTCAGGGAGGCCCTGTGGTGTGGAAGATATGGCTCGTTCCTGTCCCTGTTCCAAAAGCACCGGGTCCCAGTGACCCAATGGACTACAGGCCCGTGGCTCTAATATCACACATAATAAAGAACCTGGAAAGACTCATCCTGGAACAGCTCCGGCCCACGGTCAAACACCTTCTGGATCCGCTCCAGTTCGCCTACCAGCCCCACCTCGGAGTGGGGGATGGAATCATCTATCTGCTCAACAGAGTCTTCACCCACCTGGACAACCCAGCAAACACTGAGGATCATGTTTTGTGATTTTTCAAGTGCAATTGACACCATTAGGCTGGATCTGTTGGGCCAGAAGCTAAAAGTGATGCAGGTTAATGCTACACTGGTGTCCTGGATGGTGAACTATCAGACTGGCAGGCCACAGTATGTACGCCTACTAGGGATGTTCAATACCACTTTTTTCAGACCGAGATAACTCGCCCATCCCTAACGCCTACAGTGCTGTATGTCAGATTCAGCAACACATCCTCCTCGCAGGGGACCGTCCTCTCTCCCTTCCTCTTCATTCTCTACACCACAGACCTTAACTACTGCACAGATACCTGCCACCTCCAGAAATTCTCTGATGACTCTGCAGTGGTTGGATGTATTACTGGTGGTGATGAGAGGGAGTACAGGGCTGTGTTGGATAACTTTGTCACTTGGAGTGAGAGCAACCACCTACAGTTTAATGTGACAAAGACAAAGGGAATTGGTGGTGGATCTGAGGAGGACAAAGGATCCAGTGACCCCCACAAACATCAAAGAGGTCTGTGTGGAGCTGGTGGAGGAGTACAAATACTTGGGCTTGTACATGGACCACAAAGTGGACTGGGGCAAGAAGTACAGGAAGGGCCAGAGTCACCTCTATTTCTGCCTCTGAGGCAGCTGAAGTCCTTCAACATCTGCAGGATGATGCTGAGGATGTTCTATGAGTCATAGACCATGGCCATGTGGTTACCAGTGCCATCGTGTATGCTGTTGTACATACAATACATACTTGTTCTTGTATATCATGCTTTTTACCAGGCGTTTTTCTCCTGCTGGGGCTGGAATTTAGATCTTCTCCATATCTGTTGCATATCTGACCAAGAATTAAATCAGAATGATTAAAGTGCAAAGTAAATCTAAAAACTCATGTATCAACAATAGAAGTCCCAAGGTTTCAAATTACAAATCCACATGGCTGAATGATCAGGTCAGGTCCTACTTAAAAATAGAATCGTTTTTCACACAGAGCAGGAGTCATAGCCACTAGGGCAGACCTTTCAGCTGAGTATCTTGACACATTTTGCAAAGTATACCTTTAAAACTACACAAGACTCTGTGCTGATGTTGGCATATTATTATTTCCAGCTGGCTATCTGAAATATCCAGGGAGGCTGGTTTGAATAACACATTTTACAGCGTTTTATGCTTCTGAGATGAGACTTGTTAATTGTAGTGACAAGAATTTGCCATTATTTCTTCTGCAGACTATTTGGACATAGTGGGGCCTGCAGTGCTTGTGGACAGTCTATACCTGCCAGTGAGATGGTGATGAGAACCCAAGGAAACGTTTACCACCTTAAGGTGAGAGTGAATATCACTACAGGACCTAGATATTGATCTATTATCATGCCCTCACTGTGATTTTCTTCCTTTTCCTAGTGTTTTACCTGTGCGACCTGTAGGAACCGCCTGGTCCCTGGTGATCGCTTTCACTACATAAATGGAACTATTTTCTGTGAACACGACAGGCCTGGAGGGGGCCTGCTGAGTGGACACTCGACTCCTCTGCAGGCCAATAGCATTATGTCTGACCAGAAGGTGAGAAGCTATTTCATGCTAAAAGTCTTAAAATGTACACACACACACATAAACTAGGGTTTATGTTACAAAAGTGCACACAGCAGCTTGGAGGTGGTTAGAATTCCCAGTTTGCAGGTTATTCCAACCAGGTGGACTAAATATGTGGGATTATTAACCCTGTGAAATATAGCTACTTAAGGCTTGGTGCAGGACATTTCTTTTTGGGGCAGAGGGTGTTTATAGGTGTTGGAATCAGCTCTTATATAACCTGCCCTCTGGCCACACTGCCACATTCTTAATGAATACAATGCAGTCTGGTTAATACTCAATGCATTATCAATACATACAGACATCACAATTACAAACTAAGATCTGTGTGTCCCTATAAGTGAATAAACACCATTTGGGACACATCCAAACACTCTTTTATCATTTTATATTATTTTTTTTAATTCTATAAATGCCCTGCTATGAGACTAACAGTCAAGAACAAGACAGAAAAAATGTTACTTTAGAGCTAGAAGATCAAACATTTAATAGTAAAATACTTGAAGTTGTCCAAATGGAACTTGTAATCTTATAACCAATGTTCTACACTCTTTGCAGGTCTGTTGAGGAAAAGGAAGGGAAACCTCATGTGTGCCTTCTCCCCGACCCTTCCTCTGTCTCTTCATGCTCTTTTAGCTGAAACCCTGCCCTTTTAACTTATATTTCCCCATCCTGATGGACTGTCACTCCAACATCTGGATGTATTCACTGCTAATGATTGTGGGTGTAACTCCAATACGCTGATGGGGAGATGATACTGTGGAGGACTGCTGGAATTTATTTATACAGTACACTGTTGTCTAAACTGTAGCAATATAACTGACAAGCACTGTCATGGCTGATGGAGAAAACCCTGTCTGTGTAATTCCAGTGGAATCGGTGCCTTTAGACAGCCTGCAAGTTACAGTGAACGCTTGAATGAGGACAGTCAGTAGATGGTGTTTTTGGTTTGAGTAAAAATCGCATGGATCTTTTGTGTTGTGTTTTTGTACTGGGCCTTTCCTTACATTCTTCATTGTATGATCTCTGTAAAGTATTCAACCTGTTAGACAGTAAATCACATGCTCATTGCTCATTTACCTGAGTAACATAGGTTGTCTTTTTTGACTGTAGTCAATATAAACTACAGTACCAGTATACCTTCTAAATGTAACATTTTCAATGAGGTAATAATACTTTTACTAAAAGATTGAATATGTCCTTAATAACTAGGTACACAAGGTATACAAACACTTTATCATGTGAGCAACAAACAATATAGAACCCTTGTTTCGTTCCCCTTTGGTCAAAACCCAAGTGTGTGAATAAGATCTGCAGGTTTGATAAGCTCCAGCCCCAGCTGGCTCTAATGTGTACATTGTCAGCAACAGTGTTTGCCTTTCTAACCAAGACCTGCATCCTTTGTGCAGGATAAAGCTCTGGGGTAAATGTGGTAAATGAGATCATGCATTCATTTAAAGTAATAATATTAGCATAACTATATGTGATTATTTTATCATAACTCTTTAGAAACTGTGAAACTATGAAGCTCAAGTTTTAGCCATGTCTTCACAGCTTGAATTATTGATCTTGATCATTCCAACACTGACAGCAGCATTTCTAAGTTCTAATTCTAAGGCATAAGACAAGTGATTTCTGATATCATCCTTTGGTAGGAACACAGCTACTGTAGAACAAACCTCATCTTCCCTCTTCTCTTGAGGGGTTTATCTTATAGACATGTTCTGTCCTCATACAAGAAGTGTTTGCTGTAATTCTTTATAGTGTTAGTCATGTTTTTACACTTTGTTAATGAACTTGTGAAAGAAGGCTGATAAATATACTAATGTGTTGTCTGCACTCTGTATGCATAGGTTTTTCTCCAAAGAACTTATAATACAACCATTATCTGTTTCACATGTGATGAGTGTGTGGTTGTGATGAGAATGACTAGGCTAATGAACAAGACGCAAAAAGCTTCAGATATCCTCTACACTGAAAGGTAAGTAAGAAACACGTGTGGTTCTTAGATAAACATGGCTGATTACCCACAGGAATGGGATTTCAAAGGTCTGAGCCAAGGCCATTACAAAGGCAATTTGAGTTGGATGCGTTGGAGGCCTAATCTGGTGAGCTAGCCTAATTAAAAGGGTAGGAGGGTTTTTCTTGTGGGCACCAGGCAGCCTGCAGAAAGCTAAAAGTAAAAAAGTAACACAAAACATGTATATAGAAACATATATATCATATCTGTAAAAGTGAACAAATGAAAACATTTAACTTGACATTTCTTGCATTGTCTATTTTCTGCTATAGTTGCAATCATCATCTTTTATTATCTCTTTTTTTATATATATAGTTTGTGTGGCTTTCTACAGAACAAGATGTAAGGCTGACAGTGAAGCATGCAGGATGGGTTGAGGCACACATGAGCAACCAGCTGCAACTCTTCAAATTAATGGGCCACAGAACTGAGCAGCTCCTTTACCAGGGTTAATCCAATTAGCTTCACATTCACAGTAACAAAGAGACCTTTAATGGTAGTGTTACACAGAAGGTGAACACATTCCTCTGGCTCTATTTTAAACGTGCTCTGCTCTTGAGCAAACTTTTCTATTGGCTAACATCTTCAAGGCTTCAAAAACCTACAATTATATGCCATCATCTGATGTTTTAGGATATCTTAAACACATCAAACAAAATAAGGAACAGATGAAATATATGATCTGCACTGGCACTGGCCAATTAGGATTTCCTCAGGTCTTTATTTACTGCCTTGTTTGGAGTCACTTAATTTTGAAAGTAGATGGGCAGGCTCCAATGGCAAGTTATGGCATTCCTGGTAGGCTCTGTGGTCTAGAGACCTAAGACATGGTTCATGTTTCACTCTCCATTAACCCTGTCTGAACCCTTGGCAGCCTCCATCTCCCTGTTCTCTAAATGAAAGATGGAATGGAGTGATCTGTATGTATTACGCTTCCATTCCATGCCACCTGAAAGGTCTGATTGCACAATAAAGGTGATCTGATGGGATCCTCCATAAATTTGTTATTATTGCAGGTAGGATCAACTTTCCATTTTCAGGTTCTGTAACTAACTTGGCCTTAGAGTTCTTGAAGTCACAGTAAATAAATAGTTCTCTACTTTTACTTGATTTTTTTGGCTGAGAGATGTGTATTGATGTGGTAACTTGACCCATTCAAGATCTTTACATAATTCCTTCCAGATTTTATATACTTGGATAGTTGCATTCAAGCCAAAAGCCTCTGTGGTGAAATCCCAGGCTGTTTATAGCCTGCGACTTGTGTAAGGCTTCTCTATGAAGATCCATCATCTGAACCTGCTTTGTCATTTGGCGGGGGTACACCCTGGACGTCCCCAGTCCATCACAGGGCAGCACAGACAAACAACCACATGTGGTTAGGTCACTAATTCACCTAACAAGCACGTCTTTAGAATGTGGGAGGAAGCCAGTGTACCCCGAGAAAACCCATGCAGAAAGGCCCCAGTCAGAGTCGAACCAGGAGCGTTCTTGCTGAGAGGCGAGGGTGCTAACCACAGCACCACCATGAACATGTCCCATTTACTCAAAGACTTGTTGAGGTGTAGCAATGGAATAGATGACTAACCCTTACTGTAGCAATCACGTTTAGGCCTGCCTTTTATTCTGCCTACATAACTTAATCTGCATCTTGGTTGAACACTGGCTGCTATATCAAATAATGAGCTACTTATTGGCTACAGCAGTAACTAAAAATACCTTCTTAAATCAGAATGGCTTATAATCTAAAATCCAGACTTTTCTACAAAAATGATGTTTTATTGGATGCCAGATGTCTTTCCTGTTCTTTTTTGCTGCTACTGTAAACATTGAGTGGGCAAAACTTACACACTTTTATTTCTTTCCAAATGTGTAATAGTTGGTTATATTTGGGAGGAAAACATCTACCATTTGTCTCAACTGGTTCAGGTGAAGTAAAAGCAAGGAAAAGCCAGATGAGCACACTGAGGAGGTTGGTGAGGCCAGTGACCAGATCAGAAAAAGGCAGGAACTGAGATTCATGTAGAAAAGTAGAGATAGGACAGAGAAAAAAGAGAGAAGACCTATATAATGCATTAATGCATATGCATACTATTAACAGCCTTACTGTTCAACCGCTAACTAAAAACCCTAAAAAAGAGATGTCTAGAGCTCACTTGTCTCAATTGTCTCAAAGGGAACAATAATGCATTACCATTGCTAAAATGAAATAAAATAAATTGAAAATACAAGAATTATTTGTTCTAATCACAGCAGAAACGTCGCTTTACTCGACAGTGCATATAAGTCATATGCATATAAGTCAAAACTTTGTAGTGCTGCTAATTGGCTATTGAATGGGTTGGGCTAATTATAGAGATGCAGATGAGGCTTGATTGGTTTGAGGCTGCTGTAGAACTTGCACCATGAAGGGAGACCCCCCTCTTTGCTTATTAAGATATGAGATAATTGCAATTAAACTCATTTGCATGTGTTAATGAATTTGTCTTATGCTTTTCAAGATTGTGGACATGGAGTGAATAATTGATTTTCTATCAGCACAGATTGGCTAAGTTGAGAGAAGTCAACAACCTGAAAGTTGCCCATTGTCACCACGCTTGTAGGCTTTACATTTAATCATATGCAATTGCACTTTTCAAAAAATATGATAAAGCACACATCAAAAGTACTGGAAAGAAAGAAGTTACTGATAAGATATGCTTTATGAAAGATAAGGTGTGTTTCCACCATACACATCTCCCAGCTATTGAGCAACAGATACTGTAGGTACACACAAAATAGTGTACCACACACACACAATGTCACAACTCACATAAAACAAAACAAAAAATAAATAAATAAATGGCAGCAGAAATGATTGATCTCCAGAACCTTTCAGTACAATGTTGCAGGAAGAGGAGCTTATTACTGCGGCTGCTTCTCTGAGCTGCCAGAGTCTCGTGTAGAGGGTGTCTGTTGTTGTTGAGGATGGCATTCATCATACTCTTCATTCTCCTCTACACCATGGCACCCACAGGCTCCACCCTCATACCTATCACAGAAGCACTGTGCACAGGTCCTCTCCCACAACATGGCCGCCTTCCTGATGATTCTGTTGAGTCTGTTTATGTCCCTCACCCTCAGACTGCTGCCCCAGCAGACAAGCAGCAGTGTTTCAGTCTGGATCCAGAGCCCACCACAGCACAGAAACCGCACTGGTTAAAGTCACTAATGACCTCCTCACGGCATCAGACTTGTCATGGCAGACTTGTCTCTGTACTTGTTCTACTGGATCTCAGTGCTGCCTTTGACACTGTAGATCACAGCATCTACACAGATTAGAACATGAGATTAGGATTACAGGGACAGCACTAGGCTGGTTTAAATCATATTTATGACCCTTCATTTTTTTCCTCAGACAAAACTGAGGTCATTGTTTTTGGCCCGAAACATCTCTAGATCTGTCACTAGATTATCTGATAACATTCTCTCTCTGGATGGCCCTGTAATATTGCTAAGCTCAGGAGCATCCTCTCTCAGAGAAAGATGCTGAAAAATGTGTTCATGCTTTTGTTACTTCTAAGCTGGACTACTGCAACTCACTGTTGTCGGGATGTCCACATTACTCCCTTAATAGCACTGCAGCTGATCCAGAACGCAGCCGTGACCTTTATATGTATCCCTACGTTAGCAACGATTAATTGTATTTTACATCTTCCTGTTGTTGTGTAGATGTGTATAACGGGGGTCCATTATTTATACTCAGCTTTTTCACCATGCCAAATTATGATCATGCCAGCAGTATGGCAGCTTAACATACTTGTCTAATAAGAAGAGCTGAATCATTTTTTTCATAAATTGACACAGATTTTCACAGACAATATGTGATTGTTAAATTGAAACTTTAGTGCTGTACAGTGTATGTATTGGTGTTAGTCAGCCTGACTGTCTGTGGGGGATACACTTTGAAATGGCTGATACATGTTTTAATACTTCATTCTCCAGATGGCTGATGGTAGTATTACACTCATAATATCTGCCTTATAGCATCCCAGAACACATGCAGCTGTTTACTATCACTGATGTGTTGTACCTGTGAGTTTAGTATATACACTTTACAATTAAATACCTGTCAAAAGCATCAACATAGGACTGTGATAGACTGAGGTTTACATTTTGTCACTGACAATTTGCCTGACCTACAACCAACAGCAATTACTGAAACAAAATGTTGAAGAACAGAGTTGTATTATCTTTTGGAATCAAGAGCGTCACTTTAAAAAATATATATCCTGTGTGTGATGGGCCTATTTGGCAGCAGTATGTCCTGTAAAAATAAATCATTGATAATGGTATGTTACAAAGGAGCCTCTCTTAATCAGCCTTTAGGGAGTGAAAATAATAAAAAGATGGTGAATTAATAAAACATTTGACCTTCAACATATATCAAGGGGAAATAAACATACTCAATATATGAACACGATATGGAGTTGATTGTGTAAATTAGACATCGGAATTTACAGCAGGCATGCTTTGGTAGGTGATGAGGGAGGATGGAGTAGTAATTCCAGCCAATCAGAGCACATTGAATAATTAAACTGATCAACTTAATTAGCTCAATTAAGTTGATTTGACCACAGAACACTGCCATATGGTGCAAGGAAACAAAAGAGAGGGGAACTAATTAAAAGTAAAATAATGAGGATTTTAATTAACTGGTTCCCCAGACGTCAGCAAGAAGGGATGTGGAGGGATGTAATTAAAAAGTCCTGTAGTGCTGGCAACATTCTCTCCCTCCCTGTTTTAATAACGGCAAGGGCTCCATCCTTCTAATTAAATCTGTACATGAATTAGCAGAATTTAGGGTTCCTGTCCTTGTAGTCTTATACTTCTTTGATAAGGATCAGGAAAGAGGAGAAAAGAGGGACACATAAATTGAGTACTGTACTGTAAAAAAATGATCCCACACAACAATGAGGTGAACAAAATATGAACACAGGTGACTGTTGAAGAAATGTTGAATGCTGGAAAAGGACAATGCGTTATGGTTATGACGGTAGCTCCCTCTGAAGTTGCTGACTTTTCCTGCAATCAGTCAAGTGAAGTGGTGGTGCGGAAATACACACTGTAACCCAGTCTGACAGCCATTCAGGTTTGCAGCTTTCTTTTGGTATTCTTGTGCAACATGCACTCAAGAACAATGTCCATCAGTCATCAGCAGCAGACTGGTACCACAGTGACAGTCTTTTATTTTGAAAAAGTGGCCTTGATTCAGGTCTGGGAGAAGGTCCCCCAGGACTCTATCCACCAACTCATTAGGAGCAAAGAGCACCAGCTGGTCATACGTGTAACATTATGTCTGACTTAAGGCCTTTACATGACTGAACAACAATCAGAGAACTGATATGTGCAGAGTACACAGCTGTTCTTCACTGTGCTGCTTCATCCATATGTGCATATGTATTTCATTTTGTTTATGACCATGGGTGTGTCATCAGTGGCTTCTCTCCTTGGAGAGGGTAGAAGCAAGGTGCCAAGCCGGTCCTCAGTAGGCCCACCAGGAGTACAGGCTTTCATTAGCACTCTTTAATTAGGAAGAGACGAAATTTGCAGCACGACACCAGCTCTTACAGTGACTCACACAGACACACAGAGGCCCACTAGCACACACTAGACCTCCCACACTGTTTCACCTACAGGTCATTCAATGACAAACCAATGGGTCAATTCAAATGTTCACCTATCAGTGATATGGGAGCATTTCCTACCTGTGTGGTCTGCAAGGACGCATCGACAGGGTTACTTGAAATCAGTATTTGATATGACCGATCAGAACGTCAGCAATGTATCTGTGGTTTAATAGTGACCTTATAGATCTACGTTGGTCGGTCATATGAACCACGACGTGCCCTCTCTGCCCTGACCTGCCCTGAAGCTGAGCGCTGCTAAGCTGGGAGACGGTCGGCCACTGCTGGTGGCGACACCGAGGGAGTAAACTGCTGGTCCGGTGAGCAGGGTCCGCAGCGCCGGTGTGTTTGTGCACGGTGTAGTTTTCCAGGATGACGAAGTGAAGTGAGCCATGAGCGTCCAGTGTGACGTCTGACTGCACACACCTCTAACAAGTTACAGCCGCTATTAACCAGACAACCTGCGCACTCAGCTGTAGCAATCAGCGACCTATCAGCCAATCGGGAAAAAGAACTTCTTGTTGCCAGGTGAGGTCTGAGATTCAGCTGCAAGCCCACCGCGCAGCAGACGTTATGGGCATATAGGCAAATATAGGGCAAACCAGGAGTGACAGTCAGGGAGCGGGTCTCCTTCTATATTGATCCTCCCTTTGTGTTTCAGTCACTTCATTGAACTGCTTGTGTGTGCTGATCAACACAAGCAGACACATCAGCACAGATTCATGGTGAACTAAGTTTGCAGCTTTTTTGCAGCTTTTTTGGAGGCTTTGAGTAATCTGTTTCTAATCTGTTTAATCTGATCTGTTCTGTGAAGTCTCTAAAATCTGACAGTCCAGCTGATGGTCTCATTGGGAATACAGTGAAACAGAAATGTGGTTTTTGTGGTTAGGCCTATGGTCATGGTGACAGAGAGGTAGAAAGTAATAGATTTAAACCTGTTTTGTTATAATAGCCGTGGATGACAGAACTGTTTCGTTTTCAGGTTGTTTTGTATTTGTCATCATTGCTTAAAATAAATAAGGAGTTATTATTGAATCGCTCAGTAATAGTTGTTGAGTTAACCCTTTACTTCTGTCTGTAAAATAGGTGTTGAAATCCACCAGAATGCAGGAAATGGCTTCTACCTCATCGAAAATTTTCTGGGGGGGGGGGGGACCCCAGACCCCCCCTCCCAATATTTTTACAGCTTCTGAATTCAACTTATCACATTATCTTCATACGTCCTAAATGTACAGCTTGAATTATGGCTTTGTGGATATAGGCTGTGCCTCCACCCCTCCTGTATCCCCTCCATGAATATGGGTTGGTTCAATTCAACCAGTTACATTATACGGGGGTTTTCTGTATGGTGTTTCAAATTCATGCTCCATGTGCCCCTTTTTCACTTTGAGCACCCGCCCATCCAAAGGTCTCTGCACGTCCCTGTAAATCAGACTACACATCAGAACAAAGTTTTATAAAGATATACATTTTGATGGATTTATGTATGCTACCTGTGTGTTGTTTTGGTGCATAATGTTATAAATACAGATTTGTATAATCTCAGATTTGTACCTTACA
The DNA here is from genome assembly GCF_900634625.1 of Parambassis ranga. Taxonomy (NCBI): domain Eukaryota; kingdom Metazoa; phylum Chordata; class Actinopteri; family Ambassidae; genus Parambassis; species Parambassis ranga. Next base: position 355,015 of record NC_041032.1, on the reverse strand, counting down.
TATAATTTACAGATGCTACTATAATGAAACTTCTTTCTGGAGCTTGAAACCCTATACCCTGTCTATCACTGCCCTCACACAGCACACCCAGTTCCCCTCAAATCTCTTGATAGTCCACATACATGTCATTAATATCCCTAACTGCCTCATTAAATTGACACACAAGCCAGGCCAGGGCTGTGCAAGGATCCTAATTAGACACCTAAACATAAAGCTAAGGGAGTTTTATGAAGGGGCACTTTGGGGAATGTTTTAATGAGAACATGTTGCTGAGAATAGCTTTAGAGTCCTTTGTTGACACAGAAGTTACACTTTGTGGCCACACACACACATGCACACACATGTACACACACATTGCTTGTTAGGTGATTGCAAAAGGTGAACGTGGCTTTTTAAAATCACATCTCATGTAGCCTCTCCTGCCTTCCACAACATGTCTCCAATGAAGGAGTCTCTATGACAGGAGGAGGGGGTGGGCCAGTCAACTACTAATGCCTGGCTCAATCTGACCCTCATTACCAAGTTTTATCTTCCCCTTGATACTGACCAGAGGAGAAGAAGGGTCATTTCTGAGATCTAATTTACGAAGGACAGCAGCTTCCTGGAGTGGTTCAAATGCTAGGTTAATTAGGTGAAGAGTATACTTGTAATGGTGATATCAATAATCTATACAAGGTCTCAGTAGATCATGTCAGGCTCCCCCAGCAGTATAAGTCTATACCAGCATAGATAAAATGGTGGCTAAGGTTAGAAACGTAATCTTAAAGGTGAAGATGGTGTCTGCGCCACAAACCTAAATTAGAAGCGGGTTCCTTGTGTTTGTGAGACACCACCTCCTGCTCACCACAGCAGAGCAATCGCTGTTGGTGTTCAGCTGAAGTGACTCAAGCTCTGCTGAATTGCATAGCGGTAGGTTCCTCCACACTGAGGAGCAGCAGGAGTAGGATTGGGACTGGAAAGGGAGAGAGAGTCCAGAGTTAGCAGAGGATACTCTGCTAGCTAGGTAAGTACATGAATACAAAAATAAATAATAAATAAATGAAAAGAAGCAGAAATCAACAGGCTGCGACAGACTTCCAACAATGCAAGCACTTCACTACCTGGCCTTGAACAAGGGGATCAAATACCTGACAAGAATTTCTTCATGTCACCTCTTTCAATTACTTTCCATTCAAAAAGTCCTTTCTTGTTTACTTCAAATGTGTAAGTCAAAGACCCAGGTCATCACTAGCCTGACTTTCAATTCATCAGTCATAAAAAGACTGCAGGACTCAAAGAGGCACTTTTTCCCAAAGCTGCCATCTGGTGAATAAATAAATATAAATAAACCTCCTCACTTGGTGTGAGGCAATGCAATTTAATCTGATGTAATGTGATAGTCATCTATAGGAAATTGCTTGTGAGCATCAAAAGCCACTGAGGCGTTATGAGAGAAAGCAGCTGTGTGACCAGCTCAGTCTGTAGCTCAAGACAAAGGCCTCTTTCTGTCATGTTTCCTGTTCTGCCTTTACCCATCATGAAAACCACTCACACATCAGGTATGTAAGAGCCATATGAGGATGAATGATTGTAAATGGGTGTCAGAGGCATTAGGGGGCGCTAAAGGATGTGGCGCCCGAGGCAGTGCCACAGGCTGCCACAGGTGATTTAAGTGGGGAAACTTAAAGCATCCGGTGCTGATGAGTGGGGAAGCAAACAGTTTTTTGACTGACTGGAGATTGCTTTGTGAACGGTATTATTTTGTTGTTATGAAAGTGAAACTTTCATTTATTTAATAAAGTCACGAGTTAATAAACCGATATTATTCACGGCAAGATAGAATACTGTTTCATCATTCAAATACACGTCAAACAAACATTGGACATCAGCCGGTAGCTGCATGTATTGGACGTAGTAGCTACAATGTATTTGTCCCCTTTATTCACATACTACTTACGTTTAGACACACCTTCTCAATATATGGTTATTCTTCATTTTTGTTATGTTGTACATTGTATATTAATACCAAAGTAATTAAACTATTAAGGAACGTTTATGGAATTATGTAGACATATGCCTTTATCAGACCGAAGTACAGATTTCCTCTGGTAATGTCCATTTCTTGTGTTTTTTGGCCAAGCTCTTCCTCAGTAGCTTCTTTGCAATATAAAGAGATGTGTCTGCTATTTGTCCTGCTTTTCTGGGGGTATCCTCATTAAGCCACAGTAACTTATTGTGAACATTACAGCTATGTACTGTGACTTCACACAATGCCCATAGAATTATTATGATATAGCTGTATGTAGCTGGGGAATTACAGTATCTTGCTAAGCTAAACTCCACCATCCATATACCCCAGACATTCTAAGGATTGATAAATGAACAAATAAAACCAACAATAATAATAATACTGACAACAGTGGGATCTGCCAATGTTAGAGCAGATAAAAACAAATGTTCAAAATAGGCAATAAAAGGCTGCCACACCTTATAAAAATCCTTTAGTATTGCCCCACAGAGTAAATCTAAGATGTTCTAATTTGAGGGGTGCCATTACCTTCTCCATCCATTGTTTGGGAGATGGTGGTGTTTGTTTTAACCAATTAAGTAAAATCAATCTCCTGGCTAACAGTGAAAAGAACGCTACAGCTTCCTCTTCCCCTGGTGTCAAACCAAAAATGGCTGTTAGAGTCTTTACTATAAATAAATGCTGTCTGTCCCTATGTTGTTGCTACTGGATACCTAAATGCCCCCATGGGGATCAATAAAGTATCTATCTATCATCTATCTAAATGGATGATCAAATCTTAAAACTCCAAAACTTTTTTTCAGCCGGGGGCAAACCCATACATGTGACATATGTTGGCTACATCTTGGGCACATGTCTGTGTAACACTTTCAATTGTATTAACCTGTGTCTAATGCATATAGTGGAAGTGTGTGTTAGTTCCAAATGATTTGTAATTACCACCACTAGCTTAGATAGTGTGTGTGTGTGTGTGTGTGTGTGTGTGTGTGTGTGTCTCCCTCGCATCGGGGCAGAACGCTGCCATGCACGATACACAGCAGAGAATTGTTGAGTTGAGCTCATAAACAGACAGAAATGACAAACAACAAGATAAATAACATCAGGTTATTTGGTTTATTTGGATATTGTAAAGATGTGGCCACACTGATGAGTTTAATTTGCCCACTAATTGAACTGGTATTAGTTGTCTCATGATTAGTAACACATTGATAGTTATGACTATATTCACATTACATGATAAAACAGCAAGCGATGATGCCATCGCACATCAGTGCATTTATATTAATACAGTTATTAATTTTCTCAGCCAAAGAAGACTTTGGCATTTCTAGTGACACCAGCATGTATGTAATGGATGAAACAGAAACAGAGGTTGATGAAGAAGTCTTCAGTGATGTCATGGAAGAAACATCAGACATTCTCTGGACTGATGTCCATTTAGTGACTGGTTTTATGACAGTTTGTTTTGGGCAGGGATTTATACTAAACAATTTATTTGTTAATTGTTTACTTCTCCTTGTTCAAAAATGGTGCCCTCTGCAGTTAAAACATTGCATTAGTCCATTTTGTTATTATGAATAATAGATGTTTTTCTTCTCAGAGTCTTCTGCGCAGACTTCTTGTACAGACACCCTGTCTCTGTCATCACAATTATCTGAGACTGATGAGTCCTTCACATCACCAAAGAGGCTGCACATTGATGACGGTCCTTTAGAGGCTAAAGAGGTGATATCACCAGTCATTGATGAAGATATGACCATTTGTCTGAAACATCTCATTATTGGTTATCATCATCTTTTTAAAGCTCTGTACCCAATTTGCAAGTTAATCCCCAAACACCACTCCATGATACATTATGAGGTCAATTCGAAAAATATGAAGTGAACATTCTTCACTTTTGGCCAATGAGATTCAAGGCAAAACATACGTTTTTCAAAAACACTGTACAAAATGTCAAAACATAACTAAATCCCCAAAAACACCTATGGCTATAGCAGTTTGACCTGCAGACAACTTAAGGCTTTGACAGAGATGATCACTATATTGTTCCTGTTCACATATTTTTATTACATTACACATTACATGACATTAAAGTTGCCATACATATGTAATGTACTATGTTTTATTGCTTTTGTTTGTATGTAAAAATTGCATTGCAACATTAGTCATTGTATGGCTATTAACCAGGAAGTTATTCAAATGTGAGGTGGCCTCCGTTCAAACTCTCATTGGTGTTTTTTTAAGCTGATTTGCAGTGTTGACACACAACACTTTAAGTTTGGTTTATTTACCAAAAACACTGGGTTGTATTTCATTTTTACTCTTTACAGTGGCCAAAAAACCCCAATACCAGTGAATATAATTTGTTAAGGCCAAGCCTTCTTCCCACTTCTGTCTCTTCAGGAACTCCCTTTTTATCCAGGGCACTGGTTTTTAGGTAGATGTGCATTTATTCAATTCTTTAAAAAATGACTTAGGAGTGAAAATTAGTATTGTTTGAAAGAAAACTTTCAAAATTCAATTTTAACAATGAATTTGTTGTTGATGGGGATGAGAACAACAATGAAGGGTGATAGCCTAGTGATGATTTACATGAACAATTATTATAGCCTATGTAGCATTCATGTTTTAGTTTTATCAGGAATATGTGTTTGAGGCAACAAGTTCGCATAACAGGATTTTCTTTGTTGTGCATAGGCTTTTATTCGCAGGCCATCTTTTTGCCTCATGAATGTTAAAATGTTAAAATGTCCCTCTCTGCCAATAAATGGTCATCATTTGGACATTTCCTGCTGTCATCCTTTCAGTCTTGTTTCTTTGAGCACATGAGGTTTGCCTGTAACACTAGATCCAAGGGATTTCATATCGAGTGAATAGTCTTAAATGCTGGAGGGAGGACATGTACAATGATTTAAATCATCAGTTTGATCATGTTTTCTCACGCAGGCAGGGCTCAAGAGTCAAAGTCCAGAAAAAGGTCAGGAAACCAAGGAGTAGTCCACACTGGTGAAGGTATCAACTGGGAGCAAGTGAAGACGAGGGAGAATTCAGGGCAGGTAACAGTCATACACGAGAGGTAGTAGTAGTAGTAGTAGTAGTAGTCGCTGGAACGCTTAAAGAACACACAAGACGATCTGGTGAGGGACAACTTGGAAATCTGCTGCCTAAATACTCCACTGCTAGTAGGGAGCCGCAGCCTCCCACTGCACGACATTCACTGTCTTACATTTGTTATTTTAAAATGCTGCACAAATCATAAAAAGCAGATATGTTGGCAACAGTTTACTGTATTCACAATTAAATAAAATACATTACATATATACAATAGAAAAAAAACTTTGTAGGAAATGATTTTCCACATGCTGTCCTCAGGCAGTGATGACTGGGACAGGTCAGGTTTATTCTGGTCATAAAACCACAGATCTGTGGAAAGAATATCACAATTACATAATGTACAGTAATTACAGCAAGACATAAAGAGAGCACTAGTAAAACTGAACAATGATAGCAGCAGCAGCTTATATGACAGAAGATGCTGCTGTCCCTCAGCAGAGCTGAGGACGCAGCTACAACAACGACACAGAGACAGTGTAGCATGTTGAGCAGTGACCATGATAATGACCATCGAAAAGAAAAACTGGTAAATGGAATAAAAACTGCTTTAAAATGCAGAAATCTGCCGACCAGAGCCTGTTAGCATAATGTTAGCATTGTGTCCAAGCAAAACAAACATCCTTTGTTGTACACACTCCGTTTCACTGTGACATTGTTACAGGCCACTGCAGATTGTGCCTCAAACTTACAACTGGCTACATGCTGTGAGCCTTTTTTTTGTAGCCTTTTTTATTTGTACAGGCAAGAGACATCTAAAATTGTGTCATTTGCTGGCACACTGTTTAAAGAAGGTGTGATTCAAACCTTAGAGTCCACAGGCGGGTCAGTGGGCCAAAGTGTACAATAAGCTCTGGATAATGATGTTTGGGCTTCAAGGCGTGGTCAGGGAAGGGCTTTTTCCTACAGTATATGACAAGTATGAAATGGCCCAGATCCTCCAGCAGCTCCAGCGGCCTCCGCCATCTTCGCCTCCGGCGGCCATAATGGATCTCGAACGCCTCAGTCCTTCCCAGCTGGATTTGTTGACCTGGCCTGCCCAGAGAAGTGTTCGGGAGACTCTGGTGACTGTAAACCGTTCCTCACTCAGTGTGAACTGCATTTTGAGTTACAGCCGTCTTCCTACTCTTCTGACACATCTAAGATCACCTTTATCATGTCTCATTTGATGGGCAGGGCTGAGGCCTGGGCTGAGGCCGAGTGGGGGTGCAAGATGCCCATTAGTAACTCTTTTCCTCTGTGGACTCGTTCCTCTAGATCAGGGATGTCAAAGTCAAATACACAGAGGGCCAAAAAAACAAATTGGCTATAAGCCGAGGGCCGGACTGATTCAATGTTTATTAAAACATATTGAAATGATTGCACGTAGCCTATTGAACCAAGACCTAACACAGTGTATTATTTAATGATTAAATGAGTAATCGGAAAAACATTTTTCAGCAGGCACACAGACAAGAACAAACTGCCTTCAAAGAAAAATCACATGTCCTGTACATTCTTCTTCTGTAGCCTTTGTTCCGTGTCCATATTCTTGTCTTTGTCTGTGTGTTTCTTAGATGTTTCATGGTGCTTTCTTAAATTGTATTCTTTCATTACAGCCAAACTTTCTCCACACAGAAGACACACAGGTTTGCCATTTACCTCAGTGAACATGTACTCTGCCTCCCACCGAGCTTCAAACCCCCTGTTCTCAGCATCCACCTTCCATTTAGCCATTTTTTGGGGAGGAGGTAGCTGAAAGTTGACATCTGCTCTGACTGCTAAATGAATGATGAAGCCGAAGTCCGCTTGCCGCGCTGCAGTGAGTTCGCGGGTTACCGTTGCATTGTGGGAAATGTAGTATTGGTGCGTGCAAAACACCAGCGGGCGGCTACGGCCTGCGGGCCGGTTCTAATACTAATCAAATATCATCCCGGGGGCCATAGCTAATTCATTAACGGGCCGGATTCGGCCCGCGGGCCTTGACTTTGACATATGTGCTCTAGATTTTCCAGCATACCAAACCGCGTAGTTCAGTCCTGCTGTACTGAACTAATGCTTCAAGTGACTGTAACAACAACAAAAACACAAACAAAACAAACCAAAGCCGAGAGCCCTGAGCCGCTGCATGGGAACACACAGGGCTCGGGAACAGGGGGGAACACAGAGGACTACGCAGAGGTTTAGAATAATTAACAGCAAAGGAAGTCACATTGATGACAATGTAATGAGAGTATAGTTATAAAGGAACATACTAGTAGTACCTTATTATTTAATTAATAATTTAAAAAAATCAGTGGCCATGGAAGGTTGATGTGGATCCTGTGAAAAAATATTTACCTATCCCTGGTTTATAAATCACACACAATGGCTTCCCCAAAGCATACTGCCAGAGAAACATTTAGTGACAGTTGAAATACTGTATAATGCTCCCATTACATCACGTGTTTATTTATGAAGAGTGAAATCTGGGAGAAGAGGCAAAAGCTTTTGTTGGTCCTTAGGTGGGAATGTGAATGTACTGAATGTTAAAAAGCTGAAAGGTGCTGAAAGCAGCACTAGGTCAAAATGTTTAGACTTTAAACACACCGACAGTAAAAGGCCAGTTGTCCTGTTGACAGGTGCAGCTGACCTCCAGGAGGGCACCTTTACCGACATGGCTGATAGAAATCAGCTCTGACATTTGCCTTCATTTCTATCTAAAAGAGGCCAGGACTAACATTACAAAGGCCACAGACCCCCATCAAATTGTTCTTTGTGATATGCGGCCAGGCCAGCCCTCTGGACACCTGTGGCCTGGGGAATCATATAAAAAGATGAGATGACAGGCAGTGTCTAAGACAGCCATAGAAAAGCTGCAATAAAAAGGACTGTGACTAAAATACAAGACCTCAACTTTATGAACAATTGTGCTTTTCCAAACTAACTAAACATGAACCTAAGAGGCTGACAGTAACACACTGAATGAGCTGGGCTGACTGGCCAGCTGAAAGAAAGGTAAACTGAGCTTGGTGAACAGCGTGTAGAGTGAGGGATGGCCTGGAGCTGAGACATCGAGACATGCAAACATCAGATTGTTTCCTCTGTAGACATCTTAGAAAGCTCCTGAGACATTTAAACATGTTACTCATGCATCATGCACGTACCTCTCTGGTGCACGCAGAGCAGGAAGAGAGTGACAACCAGCCAATGCTGGTGCGCCTGTAGGATTGGCTGATGTTTTTAGTGTTTTATAGCTTCCACAGATGATTCATATTCTTCGTTTTAAAGCGAAACTGCCGAACTAATTGGTTGCTATCAGATTGTAAAGAGAAGTTACACTAATTTAACAAAAAGTGCATCAGAATGAAATCTCCTCCCCTACCTTAAGAGCAACAGTGGCAAGAAAACCCCCCTTTAACAGGAAGAAACCTTGAACAGGACCCGGCTCATAAGGAGAACCTTCCTGCACACAGTCAGCCGGGTAGAGGAGAAGAAGAGGGAGACAGGACAGAGAGGATGAAGGAGAGAGAGAGAAGAAGAGGGAGACAGGACAGAGAGGATGAAGGAGAGAGAGAGGAGAAGAGGGAGACAGGACAGAGAGGATGAAGAAGAGAGAGGAGAAGAAGAGGGAGACAGGACAGAGAGGATGAAGAGAGAGAAGAGAAGAAGAGGGAGACAGGACAGAGAGGATGAATGAGAGAGAGGATAAGAAGAGGGAGACAGGACAGAGAGGATGAAGAGAGAGAGAGAAGAAGAGGGAGACAGGACAGAGAGGATGAAGGAGAGAGGAGAAGAAGAGGGAGACAGGACAGAGAGGATGAAGAGAGAGAGGAGAAGAAGAGGGAGACAGGACAGAGAGGATGAAGGAGAGAGAGAGGAGAACAAACTTGCAGACATCATACATTACAGAGAGCAAACATGACAGGCTGTTGTAATTCAGGGGTGATTCTGTCCAGCCTTTCTTCTACATGAAATAGATCACTGGAGGAAAACACTTTCTCCTTTATAATACTAATTCTACTGAGCAGAATGACACAAACTGAGCACCCCAGGACTCTGACAGCTCCTGTGTGTGTCCTTTGATTGATGAGCCCATTTCTAAATGTTTTCCATCCAAATCAGTGGGAGTTTAAGTGCCTTGTGGATGTTAATATATAAAAGCATTAGCCTCATGGGCCTATTGCTTACTCTCTCTTTGCTGATTTCATCAGTCATCTCTGTGCTGTGCCACACGACTCCAGGATATAGGGAAGAATGGACAGCATACCAAGTAGCACAAGTAGCAGCCTCTGGGGCTGCGAAATGAAGCTCATGGTGGTCAAAAAAAAAAAACAGTTCACTGCACAACCAATCAGGACTGGCTCTGAAAGTGACTCCCATGTTAAAATTAAAATGGTCAACTTAACAGTGAAAGTAAACACATTCACATCAAAGTTACAAGCATGACAGCATGACTGGTACATACCTGCTTCCTTGCTTCCATTAGGCAGGCGGACATTGGGGACTGACTGTGGCTCTTCAGATGACACAAACGCTTTGTCCACAGCAAACAATATCTGTTATTGGTGATTTGATGATGTGTCTGTGAGATTTCTACCAGTACTAAGGCAGAAAAACGTCCAGCCATTCAGGATAGAAGTTTCCGCACAGCTCTGAATGTCTGAGAGAAGCTGCATCCTAAATCTGCCTCGGGAGACAGCCAGAAGGCTAAAGCGCTACTAATGGCCTGATGTGACCCCCCGATGTGTTCATTTCAGTGCAACCCAAGCTCATTCTCTCTCTGGGTAGCTAATGCAATTACACCCTCGCATCTGCAGGGGGCTCCCTTCCTCTCCATCAACACCACAACACACTGCTTCTCTGTGTGCGTGTGAATAGAAAGGTGTGTGTGTGTGTGTGTGGAGTCGAAGCTGGGACTGGCGGGTCTCTTGCTCGAGATTTACGGTTAATCAATCATCGTGCTGCCTTAATGACACCCTGCTGCTTCCCTAATGTCTTCTGGCAGAGGCAGCCCGCCGCTGGCACAGAGCTCATGCAGGCACACATATGGTTGCCTCAAGTGAGTGACAGGGCCCTTTTCATGTGTGCTGCCCTGCACATCGGATGCCATCAGCCACATACAGCCGACACTGGCTAGAACTGAAATGATGTTGGAGGGAGTATAAATAAATACAACACTCAGTTTTCGGCCTTATAACATCAACAACCATGTTTGATCTCTCTATCATATGATGTTTGCTGCATGTTCCTTCCTCTCTCACTCGTTTTCATCCCCTCTGCCCGGCCTACCTTTTCTTCTCCTTCTTTTTACCGTATAGCCAGGTACTGCTAAGGTAAAGTTGAAGGGGAGTGTTTCCTTGCCGCGGAGTGTCTTCTAGTGCTTGCTCAGGGGTCAGACTCTGGATCTCTGTAAAGATCCTTGAGACTATTGTTATAGTAAAGAGCACTGTACAAATGAAAATACAATTGAATTGAATGGAATTGAATTGAATTTTGGCTGCTGTAGGAAAAATGATGATGCAATGGGGACTTGGACCCTTATTCTTATTTACATTCTCATTAATGTACACAAATAAAAATATAACTGTGAATATTATATATGCTTGAGGCCCACTGCTACACACTGACCCCTTAAAGCTGCAGAATGTATTTGCCTCTACACACCAATTATCAGAATTTGATGCTAGACACGGTTGCTTATTTCTGATATTTAAAAGAAATGTAATGTCTTGAATTGAATTTTTCTTTGTAAATTTTCTCATAACAAAAAGCATTAAAGGATTTAGTTGTGTAGATAAGAACGTGCCCTGTTATGGACCTGACCTGCCAGTGTCAAGTGTCTTATCCATGCAGATCATCATTTTCGTGTTGAAAAGCTGGGAGTCCATTTGCATGCAGGCAGCTGCAGTAGTTGGAGGCCCATCTGTCCACTGGAGCAATCTCTAATTTATGTGAGTTGTTGTTGTCATCCTTGTCAACACACACACAAACACTCCTCCTCACAAGAAGTGACAGCGGAGGAGCTCTGGAACTAAAATAGCAATCCATCATGTGTGTAAAGCTCCAGTTTGACACTACACACAGGCTGCTGTTACACTGAGGGGAGTGGAAGTGTGAGCCCAGGTTGGTTGAAGATAAAGACATACACTGCACACATTAAGGTGCAAGGGAATAAACAAAGTCCACAATTAATAAGCACCAATATCTTTTTTTCCAATGAACAGCATATATTTTTATCTAGATTTCTGTAGGGTGCTGTTCCAGTTAAAATATTTAAACATATACTTCTCCTTCTACTACAATATACTTTATATAGTATACTTTATTTTACTACTTTTATTCATTAACAATCACAATGTTATGTCGACACTTTTCAAAAGGCTTCACGAGAAAAGCTTACTAGAGAATACAAGAGTTACTGGAATGATACAAGATGCACAGCGGTGGGGAGGTTACCACGAATGGCAGGCGATCCAGCGTCAGGTCAGGGTCACGTGAAGGCATAAAAGCAGGAGAGGATGAGGAAAGGAGCTGCAGGTGTGTTCGCTGCCAGCCGCCCGAGGGAACCATGCCCAGCCACTCTAAAAGACAACTTCCTCCAAGAGGGGAACAACAAGGTCACAATAAACAGTTCATAATTATAATCCAATCTGGGAGCCTGTTCTACCAGTCTGTGGTGGCTAGTACACTTTTTTATGCTGTTGTCTGCTGGGGGGCGGGCCGCTCTGTAGCTGGCATGAAGCTGCAGATATTTATTAGATATTTCAACTTATCTTTGATTTCTATTTGTCTGTAACAAAAAAGGAATTTCCCCTCTGGGATAAATAAAGTAATTCTGATTCTGAGTCTGATAATGTACTATGTGTACTGTTAGCATAAACACAAGCACATGTGGTATTTGGTGGATGTATTATCAACCAAATGTGGCCTTTTTCATAATGACATGTTGCACCATCAAGCTAAGTAGGGCAAGTAGAAGGTAGTTTTATTATCAAAACCTGACCAAGTAGGTTTAATGCCTGACACTAACAAAGGACTTCCATGTCTAGCTATAACTACGTAGTCTAATGGTCTAGACCTGACCATATAGTTTTAATGTTTAAATGTAACCTAGTGGTAATATAACCTCTAGGTTTGCCACCTAGACCTAAGTACGTAGTTTAAATATAACTCTGGGTTTACAGTTGTACTGTGGATGATTAATGACATACACACATGACCATGTGAAATATAGTGTCCAAAATATTTATCTCTTCAAGTTTTGATACCAAATAATAATAATGCAGATTCAAGAAAGGATTACAGATGATATACCACAATATTACACTTATATTTGAAATCACCATAAAAATGTATGTGATACTGTAATGGACTTACACATGCATGACATACAGTGATACGATGTTGCCACCTACTGGTTCCAGGCATTTTGGTGACAGTGATAGTATCTGCACACTATAACCACCATGTTTTATTTACATCTGCAAGTGTATATAAATAAAGCAATTTAAGGACAGAAAGTTTAGAGATTGGTCTGTAATCGTTTAAAATACCAGGGGGATAACAAGACTTACAGACCAGAGGGATTTGATTTAAAGTCAGGGTAAAAAAAATGACACAATGGTCCAGCTATAATTTTAGCTGCCAGCTTTAGGAAGAAAGGCTCCAAGTAATCTGGGCCAGCTGGTTTTCTAGGATTACATTTTTACAGCCCCCTCTGTTGTAGTAAAGAGAGTAAAGTTAAAAGTATTGCCAATGATTCTTTCAGGAGTTAAGAGATACTGTAGTAGTATTGTCGAAATTGTACATAAGACCAGAAGAAATAAAATTATTATTAAAATAGTTGTGTTTTTCTCTACTGTTACTTAACCTGAGGCCATCAGGTATACTAGATGGAAGGTTGACTGAGTTACAGCATGCAGACAAAGATTTTATGGGTACCTAGAACTTCTTTGGGTTTTTGAGGCTTTGTGGAAAAGTTACATTCTGATTTTACTGATGCATATATATCAAAGGGAGTCTAATTATTAGAAATAAATAGTCTGGTATAAAAAAAAATGCTTTTATTGACCACAAACTTATTGCCGACAACTAGGTGTTTAATACACATCTGCCATTTCTGCCACTGCCTGCCACTATGATGCTGACAGTCAGTCTTCCAAAAGGTCTCATCCAGAACTGCATCTGTAGTCATAATAATAATGACGGATGCATTTCTCAGTATCTGACTCCAACGTATATTCTTTAAACAAAAATGTTCAATTAACCATTGTAACTCTGTAAAAGGTTTAAATCATTTTTACACTTATTCACACTTACTCAAAAACATTGCCCCTGAAATAAAAATATCATGGCTCTGCATAACTCCGACCATCAGTCCTTTGCATGGGTCACCCAAGTAATCTGCATCCTTTGCCATAAACTCACACAGAACAGTGATTGTGGAGAAAAACTGCAGGTCAGAAAGGAATGTATACTTTCCTCGATGTCAGGCAAGCTGGAACAAAGTTATGTTAACACACACAAACTACTTGTCCATAAGTTAAAATACTCTGTCAAACTCAGTCTGACTAGTGGTGGCTGGGTTCCTGTTCTGATTGGGCTGCTGCTGGGGCATGTGGCCTCTCCGTCTTGGTGGGGCAAGATACTCAAACATGGAAGTGTTGTGGGTGGAGAGCATGTTTTTCAGGTCTGATGGCATAGGGTCTGACCAAAAGAAGTCGTGGTTGAGTGCATCATCACTGTCTATGCGTTGAGCTGGGTCCAGGACCAGGAGCTTATCTATGAGATCCAGAGCATAAGGGTCTTTGACATAGGCTTTTAGACGGTCTTTCACTTTCCTTTTCTGGCCCTTAGGTAGCTCCATCTTCTGGTACAGCTCATACTTCCTATCCACACCAGGCCATACCTGAAATGAAGAGGATATAAGTCAACATCCAGCTAACGAAGATGTACCCTCAACTTCAGTTTAAGATTACATGACATCTTACCTCAGCAGTAATTGACCCACAGAGCTGGCTGATCAGAGTGAGCTGGTGTTGCTCAGTGTTGCCCTGCATGATGGGACTTCTGGTCCACATCTCTGCCATGATACAGCCTGCTCCCCACAAGTCAATGGGGGGGCCATAGTCTCGCTCACCTAGAAAACAAAAGGCCTTAAAGATTTCGAAAGGCTCCTAAATCTTATCAGTTTGTGAACCCTGTACATTTTCATGCACACATTTAGAGGTTAAATATAATACATATTAGCATGACTAACCAGCTTAAAAGTCAGTAATGGGTAAATGCTATAAATGATCGGGCAACTTTGATCAAGCTAAGACTGCAGTGATTACAGAGGTTTTGACCTCAGTATGCTGAACGATGGATGTAATGTTATTTTCTGCAGGGCTCTAGACTAACTTTTTGCACTGGTTGCACCGGTGCGCCTAACCTTTTTTTCTTGGGTGCACCGGCACAAAAGTTAGGTGCACCGCATCACACATCACACATCACACAGCAGTTTGTTTTTTAAATGCTGTCCATATATTTTATGGATCAGGCCTTAACTTGACACCTATCCTAACGCAGAAGTTCTTTTCATCTTCTCTCATCATCTGCAGCTACATCCACTGTTTACCTGACGGCCTCGCAGGGCTGTAGCCAAAGTTTTAGAAATACTGAGGTCCAAAAATTGATCTCTAGGAAATATGAACGGGCTTAATAATAACATATCATCCTAAACTGACTTTGGACCTTGTTTAATGAACACAGGTAAATAAAAATAAATAAATACATGTACCGATAGTACTCATTCAAATTATGGACAAACCAGCCAACAGGTCTGCCTGTCAGAAATCCATGATGAAGATTCAAAGTTACAGCACTCTTCAGTTCCCTGTTTGCTTTCTCTCTGTATTTTCTGGCTGTTGCTCCTCACTTATCTATCTGCCAATGGGAATTAAAAATGATTCAAATTATATACACTGTTATTTATTTAATAGTTGTGATATAGATATATATTTAGTTTTCTTCAACACATTTCTAATGCAGCTACAGTATCTCTTCTCTCATCTTCCTCACCTCTCTTCCTCTCTGCCTCAGTGTCTCCTCTCTTTCTAAAGCTGAGCTCCAGCTGACACTTTTCATTCTGTCTGTTACAGTTTAGCTGTATGCAGACATCATCCTGGCAGACAATGGTCCACTATAGCAGGATAATAATACTGTTTAAATGGGCGTTCATCATGTAACCATGTACTATAACTCCTTAAACCAGCTGACTGCTGTCAGTCAGTGTGACTCAGCCTTCATGGATGAACCTCACAGGTCAGATAACACTGTCCTCAGACCTGCTGTTCAGTCTGTTATAATGCTACGAGCACGTCACGCCCCCTCCCTGAACATGACCGGCTCGTTATCGTCACTCATTCAGGTCAACAGCTAATTGGCAAAACCTGCATAGTAGCAACAAATCCTGCTCCTCCGCTGCATGTTCACTTAAACTGCGGTTTCTGCAGCGAAACGTCTTTAATACCGGTCTGTCTGTCTGTGTGTGCGCGCTGCAGTGAGAGGGTCGTATGAGTTCTGCACACACGTTTTAAAAAGTCCGGGCCGAAACGAACTTTGTTCATATCTCTCTGTTCTCGTGCAGTATGGAACAAGCTTTATCACACAGCATCCGCTCTGCGCAGCATATGTCCGCGTTCTTCTCTGAATGTTCGGTCTCAGCTGACCGCAGCAGACACGTTTTCAAAGACACACACACGGAGGTCCCGCCCTTCACCGTCTCTGATTGGTTTAGACCACAATATGGGCCCGATGTGTGTCTGTTGCTGGAGACTTTTGAGAGTTGCGGAGAACGTATCTCCCTCTTACAGCTGGTCGTACCAGTGCGACCTCTGATATTTTTTGGTTGCACCTTTGAGAAATTAGGTCGCATGTGCGCCCAAAATGGTCGCACTCTAGAGCCCTGTTCTGTCAGGTATAATAAACACTAAGTGCCAACAATAATCCAACTAAAATGCTGATGAAAAGAATAAAAATGAATATAAACAAAAACGTATTAGTTTCCAAACCCAAGTAAAATTTGCAGTGCTTGGTAAATTCCATACAAAAACCTGCCCAGGTGCCCCATATTTACTGTTTGACTGGGGTTATTGTGTATTGGAGTCTATGGGTGAGAGTTGGAGTTGTCACTTACCAAGCAGCAACTCTGGAGGTCTGTACCACAGTGTAACCACACGGTTTGTGTAACGGTTCCCCTGGCTGTTTTTAGCAAGGCTGAAGGCTCGGGCCAAACCAAAGTCAGCCAGCTTCAGGACACCATCTCTGGTAATAAGCACATTGGCTGCTTTCATGTCTCTGTGAAGGATCTGAGCCCACATAGCCACACAAATTATTGAAAGAGCCATTTTTTGCTCACATTCACAAATTACAGTGCAAGTATTACCTAGGTCTAGTGTGGATGGTAGTGATTTTTTGCCAACATCTAACCTTGTTTCTGTGGATGTAGTATAATCCATTGAGTAGCATTTGCATGACCTTCTTGATCTCTGCAAGGGTAAACTTTACATGGGCATTGCTCAACAACCCAGCCAGGTCATGCTCACAGAAGTCAAACACCAGGTAGATACTGCCTTTATATCTGTTGAACTGAGTAGCTTAAACAAAACAAGAAGAAAAACAAATCAACACCTTCCAATATCAGCGTCATTAAAACAACATATTTTGACATGTCTTGGCATAGTCGTTATATGGTAGCTCAAACAAGAGATACACAACAACACAGATCAGAAAACATTTATCTGTGTTACTGACCTTTGGTTCTGCAGATCTCAATGAGGTTGACTACATTCTCATGTTTGAGTAGCTGAAGGATCTTGATCTCTCGCAGAGCTGTGATTGGGAACTGCAAACAAACAAGTGGTACATGCCGGTATTAGTTTTGTTGTGTGTATATCTGTTACGTATGTCTCTCTCTGCTTTCTGTCAGCACACCTATATCAACTGGCAGTGTGCACATGGCCGGGGCCAGTGGGCCAACTTCTGGGCGTGCACACGATGCGTCTTTTCTCCGTCCAGAGGGACGAGAGCAAGATGATCAATCCTAAGCCTTTTAGTTTTGCTTTTGTGTTTGCTTTGCCTCTGGAGGCACTTGAACAGACCAGACTAGTCCAGGGCTCTGGAGTGCGACCTAATTTCTCAATGATGCAACCAAAAAATATCAGAGGTCGCACCGGTGCGACCAGCTGTTAGGGAAATATAATCTCTGCAATTTAACAGTCTTCCTGTGGTCCAACAACAGACACACATCAGGCTCATATCTTGGTCTAAACCAATCAGAGACAGTGAAGGGCAGGACCCCGCGTGTGCGTACACATTTGCAGTCAGACCGAGACCGTCTGCCGAAAATCCAGGAGAACACACAGGTTGTGGCGCCATTCTCAACAACGCGTTCTTCTCCTCATTCTCCCACTACTCCAGGTAGTAGGGGAACAGTGCCACCTGTAGTCCGGTTTCTTCAGCACTGTGTCCCAGGTGTGGGACAGTGTGAATGTCCCCTCGTCCTGGTTCACTGTCCCGTTGGCCCGCTTCCTGATTTAAATTGCCTCCTTAATCCAACGTTTGAATTTGTTGTCCTGATTGCCGATTACTTTTGCCCCATCCCAGTCCATAATGTGTCTTTCCCTTTTTCAGTGATCAGAGATTGCTGATTTCAGGTTTTCTTGTGCTTTCTGTTGTGTTGCCCTCGTGCTCATCCCAGCTGATTCCTTTTCACATTCTGTTTTATGTTCTTTTTTCCGTGTGTTGAATGATCTTCCTGTTTCACCGATGTATGTTTTATTGCAAGACATGCAGGGTATTTCGTATATGACATTGCATTTATTGTCCGGTTCGATCTTGACTTTGGGGTGCACCAGTAGTTGTCTGAGTTTGCGATGTGGTTTTACGGGTGTATTAATGTTGTGTTTATCAGAATCCGCAGTTCAGGTGAACATGTAGCGGAGGAGGATTTGTTGCTACTATGCGGGTTTTGCTAATTTGCTGTTGACCTGAATGAGTGACGGTAGTCGGTAATGTTCAGGGAGGGGGCGTGACATGCTCGTAGCATTATAACAGAACAGCAGGTCTGACGGACAGTGTTATCTGACCTGTGACCTGTGTGGTCATGGATGTGTCCATCCATGAAGGCTGAGTCACTCTGACTGACAGCAGTCAGTTAGTTTAAAGAGTAATAGAACATGCTTACATGACGAACGCCCATTTAAAAAGTATTGTTATTATCCTGCTATAGTGGAGCATTGTCTGCCAGTATGATATCTGCATACAGCTAAACTGTAACAGACAGAATGAAAAGTCTGTCAGCTGGAGCTCAGCTTTAGAAAGAGAGGAGACACAGGAGAAACTGAGGCAGAGAGGAAGAGGTGAGGAAGATGAGAGAAGAGATACTGTAGCTACGTTAGAAATGTGTTGAAGAAAACAAAATATATATCTCAATCACAGCTGTTAAATAAATAAAGGTGTATATAATTTTAATGATTTTTATTCACATTGGCAGATAGATAAGTGAGGAGCGACAGCCAGAAAATACAGAGAGAAAGCAAACAGGGAACTGAAGAGTGCTGTATGAACTTTGAATCTTCATTATGGATTTCTGACAGGCAGACTTGTTAGCTAGTTTGTCCATAATTTGAATCAGTACTTTATCAGTATTTAAAATACTTTTTATTTACCTGTGTTCATAATACAAGGTCCAAATTCACTTAATCCGTACAAAAATATACGGATTAAGTGTGATGCGGTGCACCTAAGAAAAAAGTTAGGCGCACCAGTGCAAGTTAGTCTAGAGCCCTGCTAACTCTGACTGACAGCAGTCAGCTTCGTTTAAGGAGATTTATAGTACATGGTTAAATAATGAACGCCCATTTAAACAGTATTGTTATTATCCTGCTATAGTGGACCATTGTCTACCCAGTATGATATCTGCATACAGCTTAAACTGCAACAGACAGAATGAAAAGTCTGTCAGCTGGAGCTCAGCTTTAGAAAGAGAGGTGAGGAAGATGAGAGAATACTGTAACTGCAACGTGTTTGAAGAAAACAAAATATATATAAATAATGGTGTATAATTTAAATCATTTTTATTCATTATAATTCCCATTGGCAGATAGATAAGTGAGGAGCGACAGCCAGAAAATACAGAGAGAAAGCAAACAGGGAAATGAAGAGTGCTGTATGAACTTTGAATCTTCATTATGGATTTCTGACAGGCAGACTTGTTGGCTAGTTTGTCCATAATATGAATGAGGATTATGAGTACATTTATTTTGTTTAATTTAACTGTGTTCATTGTACAAGATTAGGATGATGTGTGACGTGTGATGCGGTGCACCCAAAAAAAAATTTAGGCGCACAGGTGCAACCAGTGCAAAAAGTTAGTCCAGAGCCCTGTAGTCTGATCAACAAAATGAGCATCTTGGTATTACCTGCACTAGTCACTTTGGTTTGTCTGTTTCATGGGGCAGGTTGTGGGTATCTCATCATAACCGCCACACTTATAAACTTATAGTATTAAAGGTATGTTTCCAAGTGGGCTTCCATTTCTGTGAATCCGCATATCCCTAGCAGCTATAGCAGCAGATACACACTGTTGTGGTTAGTTATTGCTCACTTGTCTAGTTGTTTCTATATAGAATAGAATATACTTTATTAATCTCTTTGGGAAGGTCACTCAGGGAAATTTTGGATATAATGTTCTGGCAGGACTGGCCGCCCTGATTAAGTTTGCTGATGACACTACCCTCATTGGACTCATCTCAGATGGGGATGAGTCTGCCTACAGGATGGTGGTGGACCGTCTGGTGTCCTGGTGTGCTGACAACAACCTGGAGCTGAATGCCCAGAAGACAGTGGAGATGACAGTAGACTTTCGGAAAGTGCCAGCTCCATCACCCCCCCTCACCCTGACAGACACCCCCATCTCCACAGTGGACTCTTTCCGCTTCCTGGGTACCACCATCACCCAGGACCTCAAGTGGGAGCTCACCATCAGCTCCCTCATCAAAAAGGCCCAGCAGAGGATGTACTTCCTGCGGCAGCTGAGGAAACTCAAGGTGCCAGCCAGGATGATGGTCCAGTTCTACACGGCCATCATTGAGTCCATCCTCACCTCCTCCATCACAGTGTGGTACGCTGGGGCCACTGCCAGGGACAGGCACAGACTGCAGCGTGTGGTGCGCTCTGCTGAGAAGGTGATCGGCTGCAGCCTGCCATCTATCGAGGACCTGTACGTCTCCAGGACTCTGAGGCGTGCAGGTCGGATCACAGCTGACCCTTCTCACCCTGGACACGGACTCTTTTAGCCACTCCCCTCAGGCAGGAGGTTACGGTCCATTCGGACCAGAACCTCACGCCACAAGAACAGCTTCTTCCCCTCTGCTGTTGGACTGTTAAACTGTAATTAATGCACTGCTCTGCACTGTCTTCAGAAGGTCACTTTAGTATAGTCACTGCACAATGACGACTATTTGCACTGTTTACTCCATCTTGCACTACTTGCACACGAGTACCACCTCACCGATCCATGTGGTACCTGTTACATTATTACATTATTACACTGTTCCATTCGTTCATACAAGGGTCTACGTTTACCATTTCATCCGCCAAGTATTTTATGTTCTGTTCATTGTATGTCTGTTACGCCATGTCTGTCATGTAAATTTAGCCTTACTGTAGTTTATTTACTTAATTTTATCTTAGTTTTTATCCTATTGCATGTTAATTGTTATATGTTCTTTGTATGCACCAATCACTAAGGCAAATTCCTAGTAATGTGAACCCCCTTCACTTACATGGCAATAAACATGATTTTGATTCTGATTCTGATCAGCATACCAGACGAAAAAGACAATATTCAAATTCTTACCCCTTCTTTCTCATTTTCCATCAGAACTTTTTTCAGTGCCACCTTCTTCCCCGTCTGTCTGTGCTTTGCTTTGAACACCTCCCTGTGGTTATAAAACAACAAACAGTAGGACTTTGTTTACAATGGAAAACGTTTATTGTTTACATATTCGACTAGCACGCAGTTAGCCTTGCTAGCCTCAAACGCAGTCATAGGTATACGCATACGGGGGGAAAAACATCTGTGTGGATTATATGTGAAATATCTGTGTTTCACTTACCCAAAGGTCCCCTGTCCTATCTTGGCTAATTTTTCATATTTGGAGAACTCGTCACAGAAGGGAAATTCTACTCCATCGTAGTATTTCGACATAATGGCGGCCTCCCGGTCGGGCCTGAAGAAAAGACATGTCACAAGTTTTAGTCTATTCGTTTCAGATAAGGTTACGAAGACCGAGACATTGAATCGCCGAGTTTAACACACCCACAAATCAGATAGAAATAACCTTCATTCTTACTTTTCTGCCCCGCCGGCGTTGCTTGTTTTTTCTCGCTGCATCTCGTCTGGTTCGATTCCGCGACCCTTCTCCTTCTTCTTTTAGGAGTTTAGCTGGCGGTTGGCAACCAATTTAAGGTGCATTTACCGCCACCTACTGGACTGGAGTTTGGAAGTTGAGCAAAGTCAGAGGGAATCCTTTACATAAATTTAAATACGATTAAACAATCCCGTGTTTTTTTAAGTATATCATTAACCCTTTCTTTACATTTTTAGATATATCTCCTAATAGATTAATTAATGTAAGTGCTTTCTTCTCTCTGCTCAGGACTGCGCTACTTGCGCTCTTCTTCATGCTTATTACATTCCAAATAGTGATGTGTTGCTCGTGAACGATTCGTTCGATATGAACGAATCTTTTATATGAATCGGGGTAACGAGTCCCCTCAGTGAGTGATTCGTTCTTTCGCTACATGGCAGGCAGCCGCATAAAGCTCAGTTGGCAGGACAGGAAACAGATATGATTCGTTCCTGAGTCGCGGTAGCCCCCGGATCTTCGTTCTGTTGTCACGTGACGGCCAAGCCACTCAGGCTGTGTGCCAATTGGCCAGCAGCAAATGATCTTGCGACTCGTTCACAGATCGTTCATACGAATCGTTCATACGAATCGTTCATACGAATCGTTCCGGATTGCTCATTTGTCACGCGAGAGCTGAAGCTCAGCTGCGGGGCTGTGGACTCAGAAACAAACAAGGAAATGAATGTCTGATATCTGACGCTCCTCAATTTGTCACGTGACACCAGGCAAACGCTATGTATTCATGAAATTATAATTAATGGTCTTTGCTTGTTGTTGATGTGTAGTGTTATTGTGTATATAATGTAAAGTGTGTTTGTAAATAAATGCTTTCTAAAATGACATCATGTTTTGTGTTATACTCTGCCATTAAATAATAAATATAATAGTACATTATCCAGTCATGAAATCATATGTAACCAAGGCTGCTCAGGCTGCACGGATCAGAGCTGTAGATTCGTTCTCCTCCTCGTTCTCGCTCATCGTTCATTTGTCACGTGACAAGCTCCACAGGCTGCACAGATTCGTTCTCGTTCACAGCTCATGTGTGTGTGAAGCAGTACACTCTCGTTCATTTGTCACGTGACAGCTACCTAGTCACTGTGGCACTGTTAAACAACACTGGCAGGGAGTATGCAGGACAGAAGTCACTGTACCGTGGTGTGTATTTGCCCTCTTATGTTTTCACATGCTTTGAATTGCTTGTGGTAGTTATACTTATTATACTTTGTCCCATATCAATGCGCGGCACTATACTACAGAGGGACACGGCGCCACCGGCTGTAAAAATGAACGAAATGAACGAAATGACTCACAATAAGATTCGTTCACGTGAGGGTTCGAGAGTAACTGATTTGAGTCAGTAAGAAGAGTCGAACCTCCCAACACTAATTCCAAAAGGTCATGTACAACCGGTGTACAACTGACCCTGCTGCGTTTAAATCTAGCTCGGTCATCTGACGATCGTACATCAC
This sequence comes from Parambassis ranga, assembly GCF_900634625.1. Lineage (NCBI taxonomy): Eukaryota > Metazoa > Chordata > Actinopteri > Ambassidae > Parambassis > Parambassis ranga. Next base: position 332,006 of record NC_041032.1, on the reverse strand, counting down.
ATGCCTCGGTTCAAACGATAGTCTGCCTTTAAAGGCAGCAACGTGTAAAAACATCAGCGCCACCAGGCGACCTGGAGTAATCATGGACGCAACACGTTTATATTAACACAATTTGAATTTGAATGCAACATTACAATGACAAAAAATAAAGAGAAAAATAAATATACAGAGTCCCTCTAGTGACACTGGATAATATTTAAAAAAATTTCTCGTGGCCACGCATTATTTTTTTTTAATCCAATGTCACCAGAGGGCAGTGGCGTAGGAAGCATTAAAAATGTGTGTGTGTGTGGGTGGGGGCACCTTCTGTGGGTGGGTGGTGAAAAAATAGTAATAAAATAATAACATGAAGTAGTTGCAATTTCCTGCGTATTTTAACAGGTTGTTAAACTATTTTACCTACAGAAGTAAGCTTAATGACTATTTCAGAGACAGAAACACATTTATTTTAAAAACTGTGACAAACAGAAACTAATTCCAAGTGAAACAACACTTTTGTCAACCACACTGGTGCTACTACACTAACAGATTATACAAAGCCTCCATATCTGAGGCCTTCTCTCATTTACAGAGACAAAAGTTTGGCAAATCTCCCTCATGCCCACCTGATAGAGTTTTCATCACTCACCTCAGCAGCAGAACTTCCTCCACTGGCCCTACATGATGGCCCTGCCTCTGACTCACTCTCAGTACCAACCTCAAATATCAAGAGATGGAGAGACTGTGCTTTACTTTTCAATTAACAACCAATATAAGTGAGTTATGTTTATTTGCTTATAAAACTGCTGAATTCACAACAAACCTTGTGGATGTGTTTATAATGATGCCCTGCCTCATCTGCTACATCAGTGTGTCCCTGTTCATATAATGCCCCACTGTGTCCTGACGGTCCATCACATGTGTTTTATTCTTGCTGATAAGAATAGGAGCAGGTGGCTGTGTGCACTGGCTCGGCAAGTCTGAAGCTAGCAGGCTAACAGGAGCTAACCTGCCTCATTACAATATGGGTTAATGCTGAAAACAACTCTAACTCTCCGTGTCTTTGTTAGGAATCTCCTCATGTCCACTGTGTGTGGGGAGGGAGCAGAAAAGGCAAACATGTCGTCAGACTGTCTACTGTAACTGAAAGTAAACAGCGGCTTCCTCCCAACTTTTCTAAGTTGATTTAACATCAACCTAACGTCACCTGGGGCCATGTGACAAACAGTCAGGCTTCAGCATGAGCTGGACTTTGTGGGATGACACTGATGTTACCTCCTCCAGCTTCCACAAGCACTGACGGTTCTCTTTGCCGGTCTCGCTCGAAGAAAGCCACAAAGCCACAAAGCCAGTGGATTTGTTAGGTCCGTTACCATAGTAAAGGCAGTGTAGCACTGTGGTAACCAGGAAAACGTGGAGTGGATTTCAGTGGTGAAGTTATTCTCTTATGAATCAAGTGGAACAGACTTTTTCAAGAGCACAGCGCACAGAGCATCGAGACAGCGTTAGGTGGAGTTTCCTACTCAGTAAATGTGTGTGTGTGTGTGTGTGGGGGGGGGGGGGGGGGGGACACGTCCCACTCTGATATAACGGTAGCTACGCCTATGCCAGAGGGGCTCCATAAGAAGGGCTCCGTATGACAGTATGTTTGGTTTGAAAGTTTTTTGTTACAGTACAAAGTAATCCAAGTAATCAAACAAGTATTTTCGTAAATAAATGCAATTTTATTATTTTATATGCGATTTCTACACATAACAAATATCATGCAGTCATTTCTTCATGAAAATAGGGTTAAGAGAGGGCGTATTCGACGTCACCACGCATGTGGAAGGATCCTCCCATATTTGGCTGTCGCTTCCGGTATCATCTGAACGCCCCATTATGGTGCTCTTGTCGCAGGTGGTGCGGCGGGGCTCCGGGTTTGCCGCGCGGCTCCGAAAACAGGACTGGGCGTGCAGTTTGGTAGGACTTTCAGCTAGGTACTACAGCACCAAGACGGCTCCAGAGATACCGGGAATGGAGTACCAGGTACGTTACTACTGCCTCATGTCTTCTCATCGGTTGCTAACACGCTAGCTAGCCACCAGCGCTGGTTTACCAAGTTTTGTAAGTGAGTTACTGCACATTTTGGAGATGGTTGGAAACATGGCTGACACTATCACGCGGGAATACATAACAGTTCAGCTGGCGTTGTCAGAGAGAAGCAGAGTGCCCATGAAGCTGGCTCACTGCTGTCTGGTCAGCTCATAGAGCCCTGACCAGAGCAGTGAGCCAACACGTGGCGTAAACTTCTCTGATGCCATATTTGACTTGACATGAGTTTCACAGCAGGTGTAAACGTGTTTGATTCTGTCGGTGTTTTTAATTTATTTAGAGTAACATGCAACTAATGTACTTTTGCAGCTAAATAAATTACAGACAGTCACTTTATATGACACCGAATACAGTGCGATACTGCCGATCAGCAGTTTGTAATAAAGTCTCTTATGATTTTACTTGGTTCTGCGATTGATGTCTTTGGTTCCTCCCACTGTCCTCCTACTGTCCTCCTACTGTCCTCCCACTGTCCTCCCCTCTGCTGGACCACTCTGGAACCTTGTATTGGAAAATGTTGCTCCGAAGAGATACGTTAATATTTTGGTCCTTTTGAATCCACTACACATATGTTGGACAATTTAAAACGTAATAATATTTTAGGTAAAAATGATTTTTCTAAAACTGCAAAAATATGAGACTGTGAAAGTGTCTTCTTCATAACTGACAGTGTGCAGCGTGCCTTTGGAGAGCGTATGCCAGTGAAAGAAGTAGTACATCAACTGTTTCATTTAACAGTGGAACAGATGTATGAGATGTAGGGATGTAGTTGATGTACTAGTGTACATGTACATGTTGGTATTGATGGGACAAATGAAGCGAGGCTTCGAGGTGTGGGTATGCCTCATGAAGATAGTCAGTCAGTAAAATAAAGCAAGAGGAGCAGGAGAATATTTGGAGAAATAGAGGTGGTAGCAAAGGAAAAGCAGCAGGGTAGATTGTTTCTCTTATTGTAGGACTTTGGCATGAGATATTATATATAAATGTATGTATTTCATTTGAAACCCGTTGATGATGTCAAATTATGGGTGTGTACATAGTGTGTGTCAATTAATGTCACAATATTTGGTTTGCACATTTTTAGCTATTTCTGAGTTTCACAGATTTACGTACTGAGGTCCTCTACCAAAACCTAAACCTGTTGCCCCACCAAACAGAACAGATGACACTGCTTTGAGGAGCAGTGAGACATATTTTGTTTCCTTTGTCTGAGTTCAGTTGTGTATTTTAGTCATGTGAAAGGAGCTCGCAATATTGCATTTTTTTGTCCACTAGATGGCTTAGTAGATAATGGTTTACTATATGTTTACTATAATGGATCTGTTTTTTTTTTTATTCTGAAATTTTATTTATTTATTTATTTCCGGTAAAATAATGACATTAAAGTGCATATTTATTTGCACATATCTTCTTCTTCTTCTTCTTTAAAAATATCGTTGCTGTATTATCTATGGCTGAGAAACTGAGAGCAGCATATAGGAGGGGCTGAATGGGCACAAATCCAACAATATGTGTAAAAAAGATTTTATATTTGGTTCTTATTATTGGAGCAAATTAGCCCCATGTCAGAGCCATAATCTCTATAATCAATGGGAAATACTTCAGTGTGAGTCTGAAGTTCTGTTTTTAAGCTCAAGCTGTCTTTGCTTTTGCCGCAGGATGTGATTTGCACCCTGAACACACTACAGACAAATGCCAGTGCCCTGGAGCAGGTACGAAGAGAGCGGAGTCACCCTCAGCTGCAACTTCATGCCATGAGAGGCTTCTTGGAGCGGGCTGGCCTCACAGTACGTCATATCAATACAGACATTACACATAATAGAGAACAGTATGTTGTCTTATGTGATAGGAGTACTTATTCTCTTAAGTCTTATCTGAACTTAATGTGTGTCAAAGGTGGAGGAGCTAGATCATCTCAATATCATTCACGTGACTGGAACAAAGGGCAAAGTAAGTCGACACAGATGCTGTTTGTCTCTCTTATGTAACCTCATGTTGCAGCGGGTCATGCAGTTGGATTTGCAGTTATGATTTAATGAACCTAGTGGTTCTTCTTAGCTGATATTTTTTCTGTAAACCGGCTCATAAAATATAACCTTATCTTTTAATATCAATTCTTTAATCTTCTTTCAATTAAAAACAAAATCATAAATTATATTGTAAATTAAATTTCTGCCTGTTGTCCTATTAGTAATTTTAGTAGATGTCCTATTGGGTTGTCTTAATCTGGAACTTATAAATTAAATCAGTAATGTTATACTAGACCCTTGGCCAACACAAGCTTACAAAGTGTACTCTTTTACCAACTCTCTGACTTGGCACTGTTTAATATGCAGTTTGTTTTTGTTCTGTTTTGCATATGGAGACGTGTAATACACAGCAACATTTTAAGCCTCTACTTTTAGTTGACTAAATGATATAGTTTTGATAGCAGCATTTGTCTTTATTGTCTTTATTTTTAGTTTGCATAATCTATGTAGTTATTAATTACATCCATGCATTGTTTACTAACTGAGGGAAATGCAAGCCATGGTGACAGATGTATGAGGATGGCCTTTGTGTTTATTTGTCTTTCAGGGCTCAACGTGTGCATTTACTGAACAGATTTTGAGAAGTTATGGTTTTCGCACAGGATTTTACAGGTAAAGCCATAGGGCATGTATAATAATGTTACTGATTACTAATAATGTTACAAAGAGTAGTACAAGACAAACATGTATTGGTTGACCTCTGTCCATGGTTATGAAAAAATCTTCCACAACATCTAGCCAAGTCAGCAACAGTCTGGAGGAGGTAGATGTGACACAAAACATGTATTACATACAAGTTCCCACATTGGTTGAAAAGGTATTCCCCTTGAAGAGGTAGACAACATGCATGCGGTTTATGGTTTACTATGTTTCTTTGGAGTTCTGCCATTCATCTGCAATGTAAGAAATGGTTCAAATGTATTGTCAGATGTTTTTGTATATTTTAATTTAAAGATGTAATTTTAAAACCAAAGTACCATTATACCATATAGGTTAGCAGTTGGGGACATTATTTCCCCATTTTGAATTATTATTATTATTATTCCTGCAGATGTTATTAGAAACATATTGTTAATAATATGGTTTTTAGAATCACTTTTGTATTTTTAATTGATATACCAAAATTAGCATGTCACATCATTGGCCCATTTACTAATCTGTCCCTCTTGGTTGTAGTTCTCCACATTTGGTACAGGTCAGGGAGAGGATTCGAATCAACGGGCAGCCTATTGGAAAGGAGCTCTTTACTAAATACTTCTGGCAGATATATGGACGATTGGATGAAACAAAGGTCTTTAAAGCATCTTTTTTATCTGTAATCACGTCAAACACAGCTAATCATTGACTTCACTCAGATTGACTCAATGGAGTTCTTTATTAACAAAACCTGAAGTCATTTAAAATGTGTGCATGTTAACCTGATTGTGTATCCTGTTTGTAATCTGAGCCTGAGAAGAACCTTGCTGTGTGCTATTAGTTCCAAAGGTTGTTTTTGTATTTAGTTAAGTGTAAAAATGAGATGCCTCATGTTCACATTAGCCTGACAGTCATGTGATGGCATACCTTGGTCACATTTCTGGCATTTAGTGTTCTGTTTTAGACATGCTCGTTAAGAAATGCATCAATGAATCTGGATCAAACACTGTACAGGACATTTTCATCCAGAATGCAGCCATCAAAGTTTTAATCTAAGAAATATGTTAATAATAAGTTTGAGTGTTGGAAAGAAGTGTCGAATAATCAATTGTGTCCAAACGTGTGAAAAAGAAAATTGTAAGCTCTCTGCTGTTTATAGTATTGATGCAAACGGTAATATTTCTTCCTTTGATCTCCACAGGATGCCCACGGAAGGACAATGCCGGCTTACTTCCGTTTCCTCACCATCTTGGCATTTCATGTTTTCCTTCAGGAAAAGGTATGGTACAAGCCTGCAACCAGAAACTTGGGTCTTATGCAGAGCATTACATAAGTCTGCCTACATACCACAAACACACCTTCCCCACTGTGAAGCATGGTGATAGCAGCATGCTGCTGTGGGGATTCTTCTAGGCAGCAGTCCTTGGGAGAAATTCAAAAGTAGTGGGTAAATTGACTGCCTGAAAAATATAGAAACAATCCTAGAGGGCAAGTCTGTCTGTAAGAGAAGTCTGCCTTGGGAAAAGATTTTTTTCCCCCAGGAAGACAATGATCTGAGTGTGAAGAAAAGGATGGAGTAAAATTGCAGTGTCCACATGTTAAATGACCATTTACACAATTTCCGTGCTGTGATTGTGGCCAACGATGACTTTAAGAATTATATATTATAATAAATGGGTAACTGCTTCTTATAGCCACTGTTATCTCAATTTCAACTGGGTGATTATTTTCAGAGCAGTTTTACACAATCTGTTTTGTGGTTTATATTTATTAATGCTTGTCTTTGCTCAGGTGGATTTAGCAATAATTGAAGTTGGTATTGGTGGAGCCTACGACTGCACCAACATTATAAGGTAAGATTGTCCTGGACTTGACGTTACGTTCCTTGTCTTATGGAAAACTGTTAAAGATGTTTTACTTGCCACGCTGGTCTGCCCAAAATGGAAAATGTCGGCTCATTGATTGTTTATTACATAAATTCAGATAAAATTTGCAAGCAGTAACAAAGCACAGAAACAAAAAAGTAAACACTGACATGTCATGGCCACTACTAAAACCTATGACATCATGTTTGAATATCCAGTAAAGACCATTTTGTATTTACATTTGTGTTTATTGTATGTATTGTTTTTTGATATGCTGCTACTACAACTTAATTTCCCTACAGGGATTAATAAAGTAAATATCTATCTCTATCTATTTAGAGAAAGCACTATAATTATAATGTTCCTTAAGTAAAAGTATGTATAGTGTCCCCTACATGTGCTGCTCTATAAGATAAGGCTGACTTTCAGTATCTGAAGAAACTTTTTCAGTGTTGGTTTCTTCATGCTGTCAACAGGACACCATGGGTGTGTGGGATCTCATCCCTGGGCATAGACCACACTCAGATTTTGGGAGATACCATTGAAAAGATTGCCTGGCAAAAAGGAGGCATCTTTAAGGTGTGTTGGCGCCTAACTATGGATGGTGTTTGGACTAAATGCTGTTTCTCTATTGATCTGTCATCTCACAAGATGATCTTCTGATTATGTTCATGTGTTTACAGCAAGGTGTTCCTGCCTTCACAGTCAAACAACCAGAAGGTGCATTGGCAGTGCTCAAGGACAGGGCCAGAGAGATAAAAGTGAGTTTTTAATGAAATGAGGAAATGGCTCCTTACATAACACACTTTAACTGCTCACTTTTGTTATTAACTCTAACTTTCTTTAAAGAATGTTCTCTCTGAGATAAATAAAGGAATTTTAATTCTGATTCTGATTCTAACCTGATACTGCAGTGTCCTCTGTGGGTGTGTCCAGAGCTGGAAGACTACCAGGCAGATTGTGGATCTGTGCACTTAGGCCTGGCTGGGCACCACCAGCACTCCAATGCCTCCCTGGCCCTCCAGCTAAGTCAGACTTGGCTTCAGAGGAGATTTCTATCAGGTGGCACCTGTATGCCTACATTTTATATGTGAAAACTGATAGATGATGTGTAGTGTTATTTTACTTGATTCATTGCATGTTACAGACTTCTGGATGTAAATAATCCAAAACCAGACTCAGAAATCTGAAGCTGTAGAACAACATGAAAGCATAAAGTTATTTTCTCTGTTCTTTAGCCAAGTAGGTTGTATGCTAGAACAGCTAAGGTGAGGTTCACAGTAGTAGTATCTGGTTAGTAAAGTCTAATTGTGATGGCAGTTTTAAACAAGGTTTAAAAGAGAGAATCCTACAGTGGAGGAAGGATAGAAAACCTTCATCAGCCTGTGACAGCTGATGTTACAGAGTGAGTGATAGCTGGAGTTTGGGTGCTGAGGAAAGAAGATGTTCCGCAGTACCTGTAACAATGGTAACTTAAACGATGACTTGGTTACAAGACAATGCAAAAGTCTTCTGTGTAACCTACCTACATTAGTGTTTTATGTGGCAATTACAACCATCTTAACCTAATAGCCCTGCAGTGTTCTGCTGTGCACACCCTATGTGAGGCAGTTTGTCAAAGGATACAATGGCAACAAGTAACAAGTGCTACTGGCAACCTTATGGCTAGTGGCTAAAATACAGATATACTTGTCATGTAAACTCTTCCATTTTCTTCTTTTTTGGAATTGTGTGCTGCGACATAATAATCACACAATAATCACACATCACACAATGAGATGTACCTAGTTATGGATTTAAACTTTTCTATGCTTGAAGTGTACTTTCTTTGACCATACCATTGTATTTAATGCTGAATATATTTGTGCAATCCTTTTTTGGATTTAAAATTAAAGCACACCTAACAGTTTTCCATTCTCAGCAGATAAAACCTTTCGCACCACCACCCATGAGAACAGCAGTATACTTCAAGCGTCTTCCTTCAAGCTCAGCCCCATCATGGTAAAAGGTGAGTCAATAGTGTCAAGAAGAATCAGAGTTAAAAGTTAAATTTGCAGTAGTCAGTGTCCACCAGCTGGCAGGCCACCTATGCAGGGTTTCCTGCAGCGCTTTATAGTTAGGGCGGCCATCGTGACAACAAATGCCCCCCACCTTAACTATGTCCCCCTGGGGAAAATAAATTTCTGCTGCATCCACACACCATTTGGTACCAGTCATGCAGCCTCTTTGGTCTTAAGCTGTGTGCTTTGCAGTTCGATTGCTTTACTGGTCTGTATACTAGATCTATATGCTTTTGAATGCCGTATGAGAGAGGCAGATACGGGTTTGTGCATTTGTCATGTGGTGATGTTAGTTGATTGACTCAGAGTCCTAGATATATTTTAGTCTCTACTGACAGTCAATATACACTGCTCAAAAAATAAAAGGAACACTTAAACAACACATTATAACTCCAAGTCAATCACTCTTCTGTGAAATCAGCCTGTCCAGTTAGGATCAACACTGATTGTGAATCAGTTTCAGCTGCTGTTGTGCAAATGGAACAGACAACAGGTGGAAATGAGAGGCAGTTATCAAGACAGCCCTATAAAGGAGAGGTTCTGCAGGTGCTGACCACAGACCATGTCTCTGCTCTCATCCTTTCTGCCTGATGTTTTGTCAGTGCTCTCACCCCTAGAGGTAGCATGAGGCGTTGTCTACAACCAACACAAGCTGCTGTGGTAACTTATTCAGGATGGCACATCAGTGTGAGCTGTGGCAAGAAGGTTTGCTGTGTCTGTCAGCACAGTGTCCAGAGCATGGAGGAGATACCAGGAGATGTGGGGGGGGGGGGAACAGGAGGAGCACTGCCAGAGCCCTGCAACATGACCTCCAGCAGGCCACTAATATGCATGTTTCTGCTCAAACTGTCAGAAACAGACTCCATAGGGGGGATATGAGGGCCCGATGTCCACAAGTGGGTCTTGTGCTTACAGCCCATCACCATGCAGGGTCATTAGCATTTGCCAGAGAACACCAGATTGGCACTGGTGCCCTGTGCTCTTCACATATGTGACAGAGTCTGGAGACACCGTGGAGAACATTCTGCTGCCTGCAACATCCTCCAGCATGACCGGTTTGCCAGAGGTACCCTGACTAGGTACCAGGATGAGATCCTCAGACCGATTGTGAGACCATATGCTGGTGCAGTGGGCCCTGGGTTCCCTCTGATGCATGACAATGCTAGGCCTCATGTGGCTGAAGTGTGTCAGCAGTTCCTGCATGATGAAGGCATTGATGCTATGGACTGACCTGCACGTTCCCCAAACCAGAACCCAATCGAGCACATGCACCACAGATGGTCAACCTTTCCATCTTGTAGCTCTGTCACAGTTCTTGCTAAGCCTTCCTGGCTTGACCCTCATTTGTGGATATGGGAGTGCTGCTGTGTACCACTTTTGGTGCTCAACTGCAGGTGGTGGACACCCATGACCTGTCCTCAGCGTTGAGCACCATAGGGAGGCCCTGACTGACCGAAATTGCCTTTCGTTGCTCTTGGTGAGAGAAAACGGGCCTTGCCAAGTGGAATGGCTATTGGGGTTTCCCTGTAAAAGGTCTTCTTTACACTGACAGGATATCACATTAAGACCCCCGTGACCCTTCTGGTATGACTCACTGACACTGTCGACCAGAAAGGAATGAAACGAGTTTTGAATTTGTGAATTCCTGGATGACTGTCAGCTATGCTACTCCCTCAGAGACCCTTCCAATAAATAAATTGGCTACCACGTGGAATTTAAAACAAGTGTGTGCAGTTAGTCTACATGTTACATGTGACTTTATTTAAATGAAATGCTGACTTGCAAGGGAGACGTCCTCCCAGGTCAATGTGGGCAGACCAGGAATTCGCAGAACCATATTGACTTTTGTGCTATTAAGTCTGATTTTTTTTTTTCCCCCTCAGGGCTAGCAGACACAGAGTGGCCTGGCAGGAATCAGACTCTGACACATGGAGCTGTCACCTACTTTTTGGATGGCGCACACACCATGCGCAGTATGCAAGCCTGTATTCGTTGGTTCAGAGAAATGGCAGCCCAGCACGAAAGGAAGTCAAGGTGAATGTTTTATGGCATGACACCCAGCTGCAGTTATACACACAGTTATTGATTCATCCAGACAGCAATTCCACCAGCAGGTATGAAGCAGCTCTGTACCACTCTCCTCACTGCCTGGCAGTGCATGACTCTCATTTGTGGTGGCCTCTTCCCCTTACTAATGATTACTCTGCACTGTCTTCTGCTTGCATAAGTAGCACTGAATGTCTGAGTGTGATTTATTAACTTTTTAATGTGGTTAATAAAACTCAGCCATTGATTGAGCACATGGCATTCATTTGGCAGATAACAGCTAGTCGCTTTTACTTTTACTTTCACCATGTGAGGTACTTGTAAAAATAATGCTGACCTTATGTTTGGGTTGTAGTGGACCTGTAGCCAGAGTTTTGCTGTTCAATGCTACAGGAGAGAGAGACTCAGCTGCCATGCTTAAACTCTTGGTGGTGAGTACCTATAGACACCATACAACACTCATCTGCTATGAAAGGGGAAAAGTAAAAGTGAAATACTTTGACTCAAAAGCTATTAACCAAAAGTCTTTGTTTCTTCAACAGCTATGGTATAAGGTGTACATGCAGGTTAACATAGGGCATGTTTTGATAAAACATTGTAGCTGAGTGAAAACTGAAACATTTCAGAGCCAATGAAGTGACAGAATGTCTTTCTATCTCTTTCAGCCATGTCATTTTGACTATGCTGTGTTCTGCCCAAACATCACAGAATCTATTTCTTCATGTAATGCAGGTGAGTTTACTGAGCCTGCTGATGCTGGATTTTAACTCCTACAAAGTACCATTCTACTGGGCTGGCACTTTTTAATAACCTACATGTAAATGTCGGTGAAGGTTCTTAGTCATTTAAAGAATACACTGGTCGCCACAGTGATAGTGCAGAATTTTACTACAGGCATTAAAGGATCTCAGGCTCCACAGGAAGAAGATGCAGCTTTGCCCTTTTCTGTAGAAGGTGGTCAGTATTTGGGAACCAGTACAATTTATCATCCAGTAGGGCCCCCAGGTATTTGTAGCAGTTGCTTCAGAAGTATATCTGCTACAGTTTGCTCCTGAGAGCATCAACGGACACAGCAGCTGAGTGTGTTGTGGCTGGACTCTGAACTGTCTAAAGTCTGCTATATAGTATGTACAGGAATGGTGGTGAAATGGTTGTTTGTGGGGGCCCTATGCTGCTCTTGCCCCAGAGACGCAGTTTCCCAGCCCGACAAACTGTTGTTCTGTCAAGAACTATCTTTGAGGTCATCCCCATACCTGCCAACTTTTGTCTCAGTATGAGGGACTGGATGGCATCATGCACTTGAGAAATCAAACTAAAACAAAATACCACTTAGCATCCCAGCTCTTTCAGGTAGGTTTAGGCCTAATTGTATACAGGAGACCGTGGAGTATTAGCAGAAGTGCTGTGACAGGGGACGTGCCATATCAAACCACCATCTATGACCTGGCCATTCTTCTCTTGTAGTACAGAGGGTCTGTGTGTGGGCTAGAGAAAGACCAGTATTCTTACTCCACAACGAATAGTTAAAACCTTGTAATATAAAGAAGGTCTATAAAAAAAAAAATATATATATCCTTTGTCCACCAGCACATTGCTAAAAAATAATGAGAATTTCTTTCTCTTATCAGACCAGCAGAACTTTAATGTATCGGTGGAGAACATGCTGACTCGCTGCTTGGACAATGAGAGGAGCTGGCGCCTTCACAACAGTGCCGGGGATAATAGAGGACCACAGCTGCTCATTGAGGACAGCTTGCCTCTGCTCCAGGAAAGGAAAGCAGACACCTTAGTTTTTCCTTGCATCCTCAGTGCCCTCCAGTGGATCACTCAGGGCAGAGATACAGTGCTGGCAGATCCAGCTAAGAGCCTCCTACCAGTCAGCACCAGCATCAGTGCCAAAGGTGCTCCTCTGCGTGAAGCAACCGAGATCCATATCCTCATCACCGGAAGCCTCCACCTAGTGGGAGGAGTTCTTAAACACCTGGAGCCCCCAGATTCCTCCAATTAAACAGGACTCTGTTAGATGTTTGAACGATAGATGTGCTATGCCTACACACTTTTCTCTGCACAAACGGTGTATTAACTATTGGAAAGATGTTTATCTAATGGGATTAGCTGCACCCATTTTCTGTTATCCTGGTGGATTCTTTGCTGCAGCTGGTGCTAAGGGCCTAGGCAGCTCCAGACCTCACAGGGGCCCCAGCTTCACCCAGAGCCTTACTAAGGAGTTCACATGGAGCTCTGGTCTTCAGTCTTAATTAAAACCCAACGTGTTTACAAGAATTACAGACAGTAATTCTGTAAGTTATACATTTAATTATATTTATAGATTGAAAAGCACCAATTATGAATTGTCTGTTTCCAGCTCTGTTGGAAGTCCTGCATATCACATTTTACAGTTTTAAAATGAAACCATGTATTGCATGGTTCATACACATGGCCTCTTTGTTCTAGAGGTGTAAAAACTCTAATGTAACTTGTCAAATGAATTCATGGAATTACAAACAAATTCAGAGCAATCTGTGTAAAATTATAAGAGGCTTATTTAAATGAGCCTCAATTGAAATTGGCATTATCCAACTGTAGTACATGCAGTTATTGTCTGCATGACTGTTTAAGTATGTACTTTATGTATTCTGGTGAAACATACTGGACCTGTATGAGTTAACAAATCCTTCATTCATTTTCAGTACGTTTAAATGAAGTCTGGCAGTTCAAAATAACTTTGAAATTTTGAAGTATTTATGAGCTCAACAGAAATTGATGCACTTAAAATGAAACTTGTAAGTAGACTGGAATAAATAATATAGGAAACAGAAGTGGCAAACATTGTTTCTGTATGTGGCCTTTTTCTTTGTCAACCTGTAAACATCTTTCAGGAAGTAGCCTATCCAAATGTTAAAAACTTACTACATGCTGCTGTAAACATGACTGAAGAGTGCAGAAAAAAGTTCAAACTGTAAACAGATCCTTTACTTAACACAAGCTCAGCTCCCCTCTGTTTTAAACCCACATCATGTACATGGAGTCTCATTGTGTCCTGTTACTATCTTCACCGCACTTTCTTCTTCTTTTGTACAGAAGCGTTGCTTAAGCCCTTTTTGCAGACCCTGTCCTCTTGTCCCTTCTCACAAGATGCTTTTAATGTAAATAAAGCTGATTTATTAAGATACTGACAGGGTATAGCAAGATTTCTTATCTTATCCACACGGCGCAGCGGACCAGGCCGCCATTCATCAGCACGAAAGCTTGACAAACATTTTAGGAAAATCTGGACCAGAATATATGTGACGTCACATAAACTTGATTAAACCGCTGCGACATGTAATCAAAGTTAGCGGCTGCCCAGCATGTTCAGACTTTGTGTCTTTTGTGACAGTGTAGTTTAGTGGTGTGAATGACGTCTGGTTAATCCAATAGTAACATAGGATACTGGGTGACCGCGAGATCTTCAGCCAATGGCGCTTCAGCAGGCGGAGCTCAGTGAGCAGCTAACGTAAGCGTTGTTATTAGGAAGAAGAAGCCGATTCTGGAAGCCATTACGTTGCGCACATCATTTGAGTAAATCCTACTATTTTGCGTACAATACGCACAATTACATCTCTTAAAGAGGATTTCTGCAATCATGGCATCGGTAGCCAAAAAAAGGAAAATGAATTTCTCGGAGAGAGAAGTAGAAATTATTGTCGAAGAAATAGAGAAACAAAAGCACACACTGGTCAACCACTTCAATGCTGGAGTCACCCACATGGCAAAGAATAACGCGTGGGTGGACATCCTGAAAAAGGTGAACGCTGTTACCACCTGTCCCAGAGAGTTACCCGAGGTGAAAAAGAAGTGGTCTGACATGAAGACGGAGGTCCGGCGGAAAGTGGCCCAGGCGCGGGCTGCCATAGAGGGAACGTCTGCCGACTGCACTCCAGTTCCCGTCATCCTCACGGCCATGCAGCAGAGGATCTGTAACCTCCTGGGGGAAGCCACCATCATCAGTTTACCAGCTGGAGACTCAGACGCTGAGATAACTTTACCAGTTACGGTCAACTCCACCGCCACCGTCACACTGACGGAGGGTAAGTTGACCAAAGTTTTCACTCTGAGCAGGCACAGGAAACATTAATGGATGCTTCTGTCACAAGCGAGTTGTGTCTTGTGGATACGTCTTGAAGAGAAAACACCTCACGAAGTGAGAAGAGATGCTAGTTGTGCAAAAAGGTTGTTGTTCAGTACAGAGTGATGAACTAAGCACCGATGCTCAACTTCAGGAACATTAAAGTGAACAGGATTCAATGCAGAGATGTCATTGAATCACATGATGTTTCAGAAGTGATGTCATAGTGCTGGTGTCTGTCACCACTGGAGTGAGAAGTGAACTGAGAGATGTTATCAATATATGTAAAACAATGCTGCAGGTAACACACCATACGTGTATCTGTGCAGTAAACGCTCCCAAATGATTCAATATGTAGAAATTTAACTGGAAGGCCTACATGTATTTTTGTACAGGGTTTGGGCTTTTAATGACGAAAATGCTATTTAAGATTCAGGATTCAGAACGTAATGCTGCATCAGTTTTACTATGCCAGATTATTATGGGATTATATCATGTCATGTATTTAAAGTCTACAGCGGTGAAGAGAGCTGAGAGAGAGGTGTTAAAAGCTGCCACCTGACATAATATAAATCCTTCATTTAGTAAATATTTCAGATGTGCCCTCACAGGACACTAGGTGTTGTTTGTTTGTTTATGTTCAGACAATACAAACATTGTAGACTTTCTCATTTCTATGCAGACCATGGTGATATGCCTGACATAATTCTTAAAGTAGATATGTTTAATTTGTATAACTAGTATCCCATAATTCAAACTTGTCAGTTTAGTTGTTTCAGTTGTTTCATTACAACTATGTTTTCTTGTCTTATCATTTACCAGGATACATACAGTAGAAGAAATAATGTTTTGATCACCTGCTGATGTTTAAAGTTTAGCCCTTCAAAGAAACAGTACACATCATTTTAATGGTAGGTTTAGCACTATTTCTCTACCTACTCAAAGGTACTCAAAGCACTTGTGAGCAACTTAGGGTTAAGTGTTATTTTTTTTAATTATTTGTGTAATGTGAAGAGTCATTTCCAAGAGTTTAAATCGAGGCAACTGGACTCAAGGATTGTTTTTTGAAGACGTCTGCCCCAAGTGGCTTCTTCAGTTCTGCTGATTGAGCAGAACTGAAGAAGCCACTGGGGGGAGTGTCAAAACGTCTTCAAAACAATCCTTGAGTCCAGTTGCCTCGATTTAAACTCTTGGAAATGACTCTGACCTGGATGAATGAGAGCATCCACAGATATAATGTGAAGAGTCACTTAGTAAGTGTTACCATGCCAAACAAATGTTGTTGTTGTATGATGGTTAAATGGTGTAGATTTCCTTTACTGTTGTGCTCTTACCATCTGTCTGTAATTTACAGCTCTTCCAGCTGGTCCAGGCTGTGAGGACTCTAAGCCACTGAATGGTAAGTTTTTGTCTTCTCCAAAATCCCTCCATCCATGCATGAAATTGGTTTCTGTATAAAGACTGGAGTCATAAATTTGATGACTTCAGAGGTGACTAGATAAAAGGAAAAACTTGGAGACTAATGATTTGGACTATAGTTTTGTGATTTGAAAATACTTGACTCCTTACACCAAGCCTAAAGCTAAAAAGTAGGCGGTACATTGTATCCACATCATGACAGCCACTTAAAGCCCCATTGTCCATTGCTACTGCCTTCCTGACAGTTTCTTCTTGGTTGAGTTCTTTTCACTTAGGAATGACATTATCATAGATTCTATTCTGTGCACTGTTGTCTAAGGCAAGACAAGCATGCTATTCTAGGCCTATACCAAGGTAAAGCCTTCGGCCTTGGGGAAAATAGTTTTGAATCAGAGCGTGAGCAGAGATATATGGGGCTGTTAACACACACTGTTCTCTTGCCCAGGCACAGAGTTTACAGGCCCTGGCATTGATGTCAAACCCCTGCACATCCCCTACATCTAATCCTTTACCTCGTTGTGTAGTAGCATTTTAAAACGTACCTATCCTCAGCCTTAATCCAGTCTCCAGTCCTTCCATTTCATCTTATAGTCAAACATATATAATATATATGGCAAGACCAAGGCTACTTATTAGTCTCGGTCTTGCCTCCTCATGGTATACTCTGGTCTCAGTCATGCGTTGGTCTCAGTTGGTCTTGACCACAATACAGTTGACACATTAATTTGATAAGCACTGTCAAGTATTTTGTATATTGATTTGTACTATGACTTGCACAAAATAATCAACATCCTGTTATCAATTCTGGCCAGCAAGCTTATTTTACACACTTTAATGAACAGTACTCCATGGACTGTAAAAGCATGCAATTACTAAAAACTGCTCCTGTCCCATTCCTAGCTGAAACCACATATCATACCTTGGATGATGGAGCTGTTGTAGAGTATTGCACCACAACTGTGAGCGACACTACCCCCACTGTGGTGGCCACTGTTGAGGCTCCAGTAGAGATGTTGGCCTCATCATCAGCATCCCCTCCGCCACCTCAGAGTCAAGCTAAACCCCAGGAGTTGAAGAGCCGCATCGCCCTCAACTCTGCCCGCCTGCTGCAGGAACAGAGAGTCACTAATGTCCACATCCGACAGATTGCTCATCACCTGGAGGGTCAGAACGAGCTGCTGCAGATGATGCGGCGTTCACAGGAGGCTCAAGCATTTGCCCAGGAAAGGCAGGCCCAGGCCCTGGAAGGAACACAGGCTGCCTTACTTGCATTGGTGCAGATGCTCAGGCCTGCCCTTAAAGACCTACGCAAATTCTTGCAGAGTGGGACAGAGGTAACAAACCTTAACAGCTCAGCGGGAGCAGCAGTTGCTGATGGAACAGTAGCAGAGGAGCAGAGCAGGTCCAAAACACCACCACCTCCTACTCCACAGCAAACTGAGGAGGCTCAATAGGCACTGTGTGTGTTGTTTGCTTCAAGTCGATGCACAGAGACTTTAAAGGACCATGGATCGCTTGTTAAGAGAGGCCATAAGAAGAGCATGTACAGAACTTTATTTTATGATTTGTAAATACATTCTCAGAAGCTGTGAAGGGTTATTTTTAAATGGCCTGTCAGGGAATTTATTTGTTTTTAATACATTGTTTTTAAAGTACAGATGCCAGAGTTCATGACCCTGATGTGGCTTAAACATTTAATTCTTCAGGTCATCTACAGTTCAGCTAACCTAAAGAGTGATCATCCTTGTTTTTTTACCAGTCAGCTGAAACAAATGAAAAATCTTGGGATAAGGACACTGTTGACCAATTTTCATTATTTGGCCAGATTGTGAGACCACACACTATCCATTTGTAGTAATGATGTTACAATGATCACACTGAACACTGAAGATCTCACAGAAACTTGTGATGAAACGTGACTTTACCTGGTGTTGGTATATTTCTGGTTGTGTTGTTCTCTGATTACCACCACGATTGTGAGCTATGAAAGCATACACCATCTTCCCAGTCACTTGTTTTATGTTGGCTTTATATTGGCATTTCCCTCCATACTGCAGAGTTCATGATCCACCAGAAGAGGTCAGTGTGTGTAAGCATTTTTCATCTGCAGTGCACTTGAGGTCATCTGTCAAGGAAAGTTTCTGTTATATATTTGCCATTAAGGCTTACTACACATTGTAGATCACATAAGGACATCATGTATGGCAACTGAAAGCAGGATCACTACACGTTTATTTTTTCACTGAAACAACAAAGACACTGAAATTAAAACACAACCTGCCAAACTGAAGACATCTCTCTGACTAATTAGTTTCACACTGTCAGCAGTTTTTAGATTTGTTAGAGACATGTTATCATATTTTCATGATATCATGTTTCACATTTTTAACGTCAAAGAATTTTATTTTGGTCCAAAATATGAACATGAATAGCATTTGTCTCATATGCTTTTCTCCACATGGGACAAAAACTCAAAGGGTTAAAAGTTGACAATAACCTGGCAGTTAACTAAAGATGTGATCATATCTTTAAATTATCTAGCAACCTTTACAATCATTTCAAGTTATTTTGCAATAGTTGTTTGAGTCGAACACACAACAAGAGGAAAAGCAAACAAATGTACACTTTTCATCTTTAAATAAAAGTCTTTTTAAATAAAATAATTACAGATAATCCATTCATACAAAGGACAACAAAGACCAAAGCCTGTCAGCCTTGGTAGTTTTTGTTCTGAAAAAACTTTTTGTATTCAAAACGGTGAGGCGAGTCATTAACTCTGCATCAAGGCTGCAGTTATCAGCTGGAAATGACATTTTGCTTTTTTATATCGTTTTTATTTGGTTTTACTTCTCCGTAGTGCCCCCACCCAGGCTGTTACTGAGACTTTGCGGACGCTCCCTAACTGTCCCGTGAGACGTTCAAGGAGCCGCTCAGCCTGACTGAGCACGCAGAATTCAGTGTTAAACTGCGGAGGCGAAAGTTGATGAAGATGCACAGAACCTGAAGGCACTGCCAGTGTCCAGACTGCAGTTCTCTGCAGCGGGGGTTCAGCGCTGCTGCTTTGATACCAAGTATGAGGACCAGCGGACCGACGGAGCGGTAAGGGAACAGGCTGTACAGTTACACGTCGAGTGGTTTCAGTGTCGGCGTGGCAGTTGTTTGTAGTCCGGCAATGTTAGTGAGAAGAAGCAGCCATGCCAGCTTTCCTGGATAAAGTTCATGTTGCTTGGAAATGTATCAGCATAGACCCACAATAAGTAATAATCAGAGGTGTTTGCTTATGTCTTACATCTGTGTGGGGAACGAAAAAAGTTAAACGCACCACAGCTGCCACTGCTGTATGAACCTTACCAAGCTGTACAACCTGCCTGCATGTTGCTGTAGGACTTACACATGTATTCTTATTTTGCAGGTCCAAACATGGTGGATGCACATAAAGGTTCTCTTTGTCAGCTTTAGAGTTCATTTTCATTTGGTTGTGTGTTCATTCATTGTGTCCACCACACTCAGCAGCTGGACAGTATGTCTTTTTTACTGAAAAAGAAGAAATTCAAGTTTCAAGTGCACTTCACACTAGATGAGCTGACAGCAGTACCTTTTGTCAACGGAGTGCTTTTCTGCAAGGTCAGGCTCCTTGATGGTGGGGACTTTGCCATCATATCATCCAGGTACTCAGACCTACTTCCTTGTTACATACTCTGCATGACACTGACTGATATTAAATGTCACCGCTTTCCACTTTTATAGCTGACACTTTAATTTGCTCTGTGATAAGTTAGCTGTTTTTGTTGTTAGTTTTCAGATGAGGGAGGGGCTGGGCTGTAAAACAGGCATTTGCAACCTTTAGAACATCATGTGTTAACCCTCATATCTCCTGGGAAGGTTTCTCCAGCTCCACCCAGCTGTTGTGACTCAGTATACTGGCTATGAGTAGGGCTCCAGCTGTTGAGAGATGTAGGCTCAGAAACATTATCCAACATTAACCAGTACTTTTTATTAGAATGCGTCTGTCATTCCAGTAGTTTTACGCACACACACGCTCATGGTTTCAGAGCACCATCACAATCTGTTCTGTCCCATTAGTTATACTTGTGATTGCATTCAGGTTTGACCTTGGCTTTTACCTCACACACTCTACTGCTTTAATGAACAGGACATTTAAATACAAATATGTCATATCTGCCACACATCCAGTTTGGATCTGCCTAAGCTGCCTGGATTAAATTGGCTCTTTTAAATCCTGGGGGTTTGCTTTATCTGCTATGTGTTAGGTAATGCTGAAATCAATAAATTGTGCTTTGTGTTACTACAGCAGGGTGTCTTGAAAAATTAAGGTTTTCAAATATGAATGTTTGGACTGAATTGAGCTGTATGCTGGCCCCAATAATGTTAAAAAAATTACACAGAAGCTCCAATAACCTCACAAACTCCCTTTACATTCTTTGTTCAAATTTTAATTTTAATTTTGCTACGCTCGATGTTTAAGGCGGAGATAAGTCATGCTAAGAGACTGTGCTATCTAGACTTAATGGATTATCAGTGTGAGCTGTTGACCTTAAGGAGGATCCTTCTGATGGCTAAAGGTGACAGCTGCATAAGGTCAAAACGCCACATTCCTCCAAACAGAGGCACAATATTCTGTACCCCATCCCCCATTTTTCTTTTTAGGTTTAACAGAAAATCTCAAAAATTCAATCATCTTGTTAAGTCATCTGGGTGACTTACAGAGAGAAGTAGAAAATCACCTTGATAACGCCAACACCTGTCAGCTGGCACCGGACATTTGACCCCAAAAGAACTTTGGTTTCATGACAAAAGCTCAGATAAAATGTGCTTTTTAAAGAGTCTTTCTGACATTGGTTTAAGAATATAAGGAGAACATGTGGTCATTTTATACATTCAAATCTCATTAGCAATTCTATGTACAATGCATCAGTGAGGAGGATGTCTGTGGTTTATGACTTTGCTGTTTTTAACAGATATTGTTGCCACAAAATGGTGTTTTTACCCATCTTGGTACTGTAGCGCTGTGTCCCACTGTAGCTAACTGTGATTTACAGCTATAGTGGCTTGGTTTGAGTTGCATTGAACTCTTAGAAGCTGTTTATAGTGGTTGTATTGCTCCAGAAAAGGGAAGTGTGTAACCAGTGTGATCTGCTGGTCTTTGACCAAGGAGTCTACTGTCGGTTTCTGTTATCACTGGAAATGATTTCCTGCTTTCACTCTTAAGTGTCAGGTGGTTGGTGGTCAGGTTCTGGAATCCTTGAGTAAAAAGGAAAACAGCACAATAGATTCAACAACATGCATTCTCTTCAGGTTTCTTTACAGGGATTACTAACCACACGTGCTTAAACACATTTCCTTCAATGTAGATTAAACATAGAGGATGTGGGCTAAAAACCTCTGCCTTTGTATCCCTTTGCTTTTCTCTTGTCAGTGCTGAACAAAAACCAAGGTCCTCTGTCACAGCAGTGTTATCCTCAGGTTGCTTTGTGCAGTCATGCATGCCCTGTGAAACAGCCATGTTCTTGCCTGTTTGAGACTCACACACCTTGTTCCAATGTGTAGAATCAGAGCATCATGGCTCTGACAGATGAAGTGAATAATGTTGATTATCATAAAAGCACATGTTAAGCTCAAGGATATAATAAAATAAACTCTCATAGCATTAGGAAGGAGAGTAGTCTCAGGTTGTCACATCTGTTTTTAACTTGAACCAAATGGAGGACCCAAACTAATACAAACAGCGATGCTTTATTTGTCATTAATAAGGCAACAGTCTTTAACATGTGGCATGGGCATGGTGCCAGCCAGAGGCAAAACACAAACCCACAGAGTTTAACAGCAGTCCCAGACAGAAGCTCTGTGGGCACACTACCACAATAAACGGGTGACCTGGCGAACAAATTGTGAACAGCCTGTCTATATGTACTGCAGAGGTTGACTGAATGACACTTTTAGACACTACTGACATAATTTTCAATTAAATCAGTGTGCATCTCCAGTTGAGCTGGATACTTGACATTACATGTTACTAATGCGGTGACCATCAGTTGTACACTATTTTTCATGATATCCAAGAGTTTGAAGCGAAGCAGCTTCACCGTTGCCTTCACTGAGCACTGCTCCTCCAAGCATCTATACACACACACACAGTTTTGGGAAAAGTAATTAGTTACAGTTTCAGGTTACCCTGTTAAAAATGTAATAGTAGTGTAACTATTTTAATTATTTTATCAGAGTGGTGTAACTAATTTGATTACATTTTAATTACTTTTCTTAATTTTGAATGAATGCTCTCGACTCTAAACCATATTCATATGTTAAAACCTGGCAGTGTTAACCTTTCAGCAGTAGCCTACTTAACTTAGCCGGCATAAACACCATAATAAACGCAGTCACAAGGCTGAACTTCAGTATGTCTTTTTACTGAAGTGAGGGGTCGGCAGTTATCAGACAGGCCTCCACACCTCCACAGCTGTATGTATAGTATAGATGTTGATGTATAGGCTACATACCCTTAGATGTGTCTTTAAATTAGACATGGACTGTTTAGATGTTGGCAGCATCTTAATTGCTGGCAAACACTTCTTGCACTGTGCAATAACAGTATGGCCTTTATCTGCAGTCTTTTTGAACCTCCAACACACCAATGCATTCCTCGTCCACGCCGTTGCTGTCTGATTAAGGGCTGGTATATACTCCATGAATCAGAGAAACCTGTTTATGTTTCCGAGGTGACAAGAACAAAGTGTGTTTTGGCCCAGACATTTCATACTTCATGAAAAATGTGTAGCAGACCTCCTGCAGACATCGCACACACACGTTTCGCTGCTGAACAAAACAAGTTTCAAACATGTTTGAATCATGCGTCCGCAGCAAGCAAGGCGAGCAGAGAACCCGTCAGAAAACTGCCAGTGTGCAGCTTGCTGCTTTGGAGATGATGCTAAAATATTCAATAAATTCAAGCTTTTGTGAAATCAGATGGAATTAAAAGTTTAACTATGTTGTATGTTCATTTTTTAAATATAATTATGTAACAGCGTTACTTGTAATTAGTTACTCCCCAAGACTGAACACACACACTGCCAACAAAAACATTCATACACTAGCAGTTCATCTTAAAAGTAATAGCTGGGTAAAGGACTAGGATCTAGGTGTGTGTGTGTGTGTGTGTGTGTTTCCACCCATAAACAACAAGAGTTCATTATCAATAGATGGGAAGAGTTTAGTTCAGCCCAACACATTACTTGCTTCAGTGTGTGAACACAACGCCATGGCAAAATGGTTAGTTGCCATCCGAAGGCCAACTACTCATGTAAAGCATTGCTTCACTCTGAGGCCCTGCTTGTGTCTATCTGCTGTACAATGGTGTGTTTGTGAAGGCAGGCTGGGCTGGAAGAAAAGAAGTGGCAGAACCTGTTTGCTTGCTTTCTGCTGCTACCAGGCAGCCTGTTATTTTAGAAGCTGTAGACTTAAGCTAAGTAAGACGGATATGTTCCACTGATGAAGTCAGTGTTAGAAACATGCCTGAAGGTACTGACTCCTACAACTGTGACTGGATAAAAACAAGCGGAGCGAAAAGCGTATGTAATACACTATGATTGTCTAAAACATGGAGAACAACAGAAATACGCTAACAGAGAATGAGGGCAAGTCCCAGCAGGCACTTAGTCTTCCTCATGATGTGAGGATTCACCCTCAATATACTGTATATGAAAGCCCTTAATGTTCTTAATCAGCTTCTTGCTGTCAATGCTGAGGCCACCAAACAGTTGTGGTCATTTTACTTAAGCATCGTGGGTTTTAGTAAGGCACATACTTCCATGCAACAATCAAAGTCACACAGTTGTGTGTCTGTTTGCTTATGTTACTAGCATTGTTTCTGAAATCTTATTACCTCACACACAGACCTCTATCTCTAAGGAAGTGTTTTCCTTAAAGCTTTCTGTGCCTCATTCATGGGCCCTTTTATAAAAGGTTAAACCCTATACCACCAGTACTTAAAAAATGGCCACGTTCACGCTGTCATGTTTGTCTGAATAGGACGTGTTTAAATAGTAGAGAGTAGAATCGCGATTTGGATTTTTGTAAAAGATTCTAGAATAAGAATGACAGTATTTCTGTGAACAGAAACCTCCTAAAGGTGGTAAAGGACCTGCAATGGTCAGTAAGAGTGAGTAGGCAAGATGCAATGCATCGTGTTTCAAAGGACAAGGTTATTGCTCTCAGCTATGTAGTAGGCTGCACTTCTGATGTGGGTTATGGAACTGGACCATGTTTCCTTTGACATGAGCTAGCTGGGCACAGATAACACCACAGTTTACTAGTCAAGTTAGGACAAGCCCAGCCACATGATAGCTGTGTGTGTAGGATGGTTTGATAGTTTTAGTATTAGTTTCCTGTTACACATCTTACCTCTTATCTCTTACTAAGGAAAGGCTATTCCTGTTTGAAGCAAACACTGTGACCCACACAGGGGGTCCACTGCAAGCGGTACCTTAGCAGAACAACAACTCTGTTAAGATTGCTAGAAACAACACACATCACATCATTACACTGTCACCACCATGTTTGACTGTTTGAACCATGTTCTTTGGGTTCTACGCCTCCTTTTTTTCTCCAAATCAAGTCGACATCTAGTTTGGTTTCATCTGACCAAATGACACACCTGTCTGTGTAATCTGTCTCCAGAAGTTTTTCTTGGTCTGCAGCCTGGCAGTCGGAGTCCAGGTCTCTAGTGACTGTCTTTACAGACACATCTCTCACTAGTTTTCTTTCCAGGACCTTCCAGTCTTGTTGTCCTTGACTCTCTAAGAACTTCTTGATCAAACCTCTCACACCAGTTCTTCAAACTTGGAAATATAGAAGCGGTGCTGAGGCAGGCAGGAAAACAGCTTTTGTCACTCAGAATAGTCACGGCCTAATTCCTGCTTAACACTATGTCTTAACATAAGTAACACAAGTAAAGGTTTGACCCTTTGTCTTGTAGCCATCTTCAAGTAGCCCTAGAGGCAGGCGTGGGCAATTATTTTTTGCGGGGGCCACATGGACTTCTATAAAAAAGCTGACGACAGTGAAATGTGTCAGGTGACCTGCAGTCACACCTGCATGCGCTGTGGAGATTCTACAAGCTTTACCATACGTTTCAGCATAGTTGGCACCTCATTTCAGGCTGGACCGGTTCGTGGGCTGCATTGGGGGAACATGGGGGGCGGACTTTGCCCAGGTCTGCCTTTTTGACTCTCTTTTAGGGGGATTTTATTGTGTTACATCAGAGGTTAAGAGTTATATGTTGTGGTGTGGAGCTTTGTTATGTTTACAGTATAGTTGTCCAGTTCTGTTTTCATTTCTTTGGTTGCTTTGGCGTCCACTCTTCCATTTGAATGCAGATTGCAAGTGTGAAAGACAAATCTACATGCAGATAAACAACAGATCTGTTTTGAATCAGTGGAGGTGGAAAACCCCTCAGAGCAGAGTGTAACATGTTACATCCCAGATGAGGTCATCTGGATCATCAGCTGCACAGCTTTCTTTACAACTAGAGCTAGAAAAGACAGAAGCCTCACTGTGCAATGCATGCAAAGGTTATATTGTACCTTACAACTGTGATACAAATATTTAATTGTCACAAACTATACAACTGCCTAACTACAGTGTGTGTGTGTGTGTGTGTGTGTGTGTGTGTGTGTGTGTGTGTGTGTGTGTGTGCAGAGAGGAGGTGCAGCAGAATTGTGTGAGATGGAGGAAGAAGTTCTCATTTGTGTGTAAAATAAGTGCTAACCCAATCACTGGAGTATTGGACCCCTGCATCTGCAGAGTCTCTGTGCGCAAGGTAAATACATATCCCATTCACCTACATTATGAGATAAGATAAGATAACCCTTTATTAGTCCCCCACAGGGGAAATTCACGAGAATGTTGTAGTTCTGTTTACATCATTCATTCATTCACATTCAGTGATTATGCAGAAAGTCTGAAGTCAGGGGTTAAGTTTTAGAAAACCTGACATAACCCCCCCCAATCAGGCAAACAGGTGTTCACAGGATGGATGACATCAGCATCACTTGTCAAAGTGTTAATAACTAAGCTTCTTCTTCCTGTGGAGGAACAGAGAACCAAAGGACTGATGGGTGCTGGACGAGTTAACATCAAGATGATGATGATAACTAAAATACCTCAAGTTATTCACTTGAAACTTTCTGCAGGATCACTCAAAGGACTGAACTGCATGTCAATTAAACAAGAGCAGTATAATTCAATTCAATTGTATTTATATAGCGCATTTTACAATCAGAATGGTCTCAAAGCGCTTCACAGAGACCCAGACCAACAACATTTCTTATCGATCAGCACTTGGTTCTTTGTGACACCTACACTCTCAGTACTATGAACCTTTGCACATATGCAGTCAGCATCTTGTGTATTTTATAAAAGGTGAGCAAGTAGAACAATTTTTATTTACAATAAACAGGCAACTATCTTTGGCATTTGTTCAACAAGGCCCTAAAAAGGGTCTATATGAGGTGATGATGTTTAATGTGTTTACAAGATGTGTTAAGCAAAGTTTAGTCCTCACTGTTTTGATCTGTCTCTACAGGAACTCAAAGGAGGAAAGACCTTCTCAAAGGTACATTTTGAAAAGGTTTATATTATCTCCATCTGCTAAAACCAAAACTCCTTTTCGAAGCATCCCAGACAGACTAAGCTGACCTGTCAGAGTTGTGACCTCTGGCTAATAAAGTGTGAAGTGCTCTGCTACCCATGACGCGTGTCTCATAATGTCAGACATTGTAAATAGCAGCCATGTATACATCTCAGGGCTGTGTGACAGCACACTGTCAGGATGTATGACTGTGTACAGTCAGGATGTATGACTGTGTAAATTGACCAGTAACTGATCAAAAAGCTCCAGTGTCTGTTTTGGCTTGCCTCTTTATCCAGCAATCAGAGTAGCACTCTTAACTACCTCCTCTGCAATTACAATGCCATCCTCATTCTGTCACAGTGCATTTCACACAAGGTGGTATAAGTAAAGGGTTTGTTTGTTTGTTTTGTTACCCCGTTTGTTGTTTAGTTGCAATGTTTGAGAGAAAGGAATATCACAACAAAACAGGAAGTAACTAACAAGGAAAACCTAATCCAGACACAAGCTGTGGCCCTTCAAGTAGGCGCAGTGCTGAGTGGGCAGAAAACTGAATGAGGAGGTTAAAGGAGGTTGTTGACTTCTAAACTATTTAGACAAAGAGAATAAGAGTTTAGACCCAATACATCCTGCTGACTCAGATCTGTGAATGGATTCTGGATCAGCATTGAACAGAATTTATTCTACTTCTGCAGTCAGCTGTCCCTTTTCCGTGTGTCTGTCTGCAGCTAGGTTTTGCTGATCTCAACATTTCGGAGTTTGCTGGTTCAGGCTCCACAGTCCGCTGCTGCATCCTGGAGGGTTATGACACCAAAAACACTCGACAGGACAATTCTATCCTGAAGGCAGGAAAACACACACACACACACACACACACACACACACACACAGGATTACTGACATGTCTTTTTACAGGTAACAATTGGGATGACGCTTCTATCTGGGGATCCCTGCTTTAAAACGTGAGAGCCACACAAGCAAAAACATCTGAATATAACTTTGCTGATTTTATTCAAATACTTTCAGTATGTTATACATTGTGTTTTTGCCATCAGGCCTCCCAGTACGGCTAAATCTGTCTCCACTGGGGAAGAGGACCCCACCCTGCAGCTCGCCCGAAAGGGGGAAAGCACTGATGCAACAGTGCAACCACAGGGGCGAATGGTGGAGAGATCTCCTGCTTACAAATCCCGGCAGTCATCAGTACGTAGCTCAGGTACTGTTCACTTCTGTTTTTTTATAACTGGGGACCCTCGGATATTAGCACAAGCTGATATGTGTCAATATAGCATCTTACATTACAGAATAATACAGTTAGCTGGTTAGAGGTTTAAGGCATTATGGCATATATTGCTGCTTCTAAACTTTTTATTAACCTAGATATGTTACATATGACACCTGTAAGCCATTACCTTGAATGATGTGCATGAACAACATAACACCCATTGTGTAGTCTGGTATCAGTGTCATTTGCTGTGTGTTTGCAGGGCTGCCTGAGGAGGGAGAGAGTTTGTCCAGCCCAGATGACGTCTTTCACACAGGTCATTTCCGCAGCTCCAGCTATGCCAGCCAGCACAGCAAGATATCAGGTCAGAGGACGTTATTCCTCAAGAACTGACTGTAATTCCTTGTGCTCCAATAGTGAAACCTCAGAGGGTGGAATGGATCACATCCATAGTTTACAGTTTACAGTGCCAGCAGACCTTTCTTCTGTCATCATTTCAAGTCCTAATTGTTCCTCTCTGTTGTGTGCTGTTTTGTCCTCCAGGCTACAGCTCAGGTCACTCTCGCTGTTCCAGCCTGACTGACCTCACACACCATAGGAACATTTCCTCTTCCAGCAGTGTCTCCTGCGGATTCACCTACACCTCTCAGCTGCCTCCCTCCACCCCTACAGAGCCACACCGACTACCAGTTCTCACCAAACCAGAGAGACCTCCTCCACCATCTGCAACTGCCCTCTTCAACAGGTCCTCCAGGTACACACACGCATACATGTGCACCTGGAATTTTGACCACCCACAACTTTTGGCTGCATGAGTCCCTGCGAGGCATCTCAGGACTGCATGGCACTGAAGTCTGACATGTATAAATTCACATGCCTGAGACTCAAGAGTGTGTGTGAGTATTATACAGTATATATTATTATCAGAAATGAGATTTTTTTTTTAGCAGAAAACAGTCTAAGCTGATGACATGAAGTCATACAACATAGCAATTTTTAAAATGTTCATATTAAAATATTGTGTAATTGGTGGCATTTGAAGGAACCAATGTTTTGTGCAGTTCCTTGTCTTTTCAGGGATGCTATTTTTCCTACTTGATGGTAACAGCATCTCAATAATCTGTATTTTGGAAATTTGTATTCATTTTGTTGTGAACTGATTTGGTAAAAGTCAAAGCCACACTAATGTATCACCACATCAGGGGAGGGGCAGCTATGAGATGAAGCAAACATTCCTGCTGTTGCTGAACAACACTTGAATGCACCATACTGGAGACAGTAAGTAAAGTGTCAGGGGACAGAAGCCTGTCACTCACAGCAGCAAGTGCCTGTGATTGATGGAAAGACCTGTAACCTGCTGTTTTTAGTAACAATTATCTACAAAGCTACAAACGCATGTTTTTTAAACAGGAGTCCACACAGCCTATTGCATCGGTTTCCTCTGGTGCTGCATCAGTGTTTTCAAACATTATTAAACATCTTGCAATTAGCAGTAGTTTGCTGTGGAGCAGATATGAAAACCATCCAGGATGTCATTTTTGGAAACTGTTAGAAATAAGGAAGTGTGCTCAAAACATACTTAGCATGTGAGTGGATACCATCAGCTTTAACAAATCACTCCACACAGTTGTTAACATGGAGTCTACAATATTTAAAACATGCCTGTAGCTGCCAGTAGTTCCTCATGACTGGTCACGAGTAGTAGAAACTCTGTGGTTCGCCACTGAAAAACCTGGCAAGATGGACTCTCGCATCATCTTGCTGCCTCTGGAGGTCAAATTAAAAAAGATCTTGTTGTTGTATTTGTCTCCAACAACAGGAGAAAGAAGAACACTGTGGAGAGGCAGCCCAGCTGTGTAGATGACACACGCATTGATGCAGGTGACATTGTAGAGAAGATTGTGCAGAGCCAGAACTTCTCTGACAGCAGCAACAGTGAAGGTCAGACTGTTATCTTTAGTGTAAGCATATTTGAGTGTCACAGCTTTACCTTCTCCTTGATGCTTGTTTCTCCTCAGACAGCAACTTGAGACTGTTTGTCTGCAAAGATGGAACCACTGCCCTCAGTGGGACACAGCATGCCAACAGGTACACACTAAGGTCTTGTGGTATGGTTTTACTAATTCATAATCTCCTTATAACATTTCATTCCCTTATTCTCAGAGAAACACCTGGTATCTTTGAGCCGGTGATCATCGAGACTCACTGAGATACATCAGCCTCATCAGCTGTGTCTGTGGTGTCTGTCTGACAATTTGCAGTCATCTGTAAACCTGCTGTCAGTGCGTACATTTAAGATGACTTTAATGTCTAGAAAATAGACTTTCTAGTGCACATCATTGATAACACCTGCCAATATCTTAAATCATATATTAATTATTCTCTTTTTACTCTAAGATAAGCAAATTAGATTTCATGTAAAAACAACTCAGTATCACTGGTCACTGAAACCTCTTTACTGGACATACACGCACAGTTTTGTATACACTAATATTGCACATGAGACTATAGCACTGTGTTTTCAGTCAGTACTGTAGCAGGGAGAAAGGCCCATCACACACCAATGCACATGAAGTGCAGCAAATACACTACAAAGTGAAAACTAAACAACCAGGGAACACAACACTCTGACAGGAGCTAGTTAATGTACACAAAGTAGTTTTTCATTTTAAATTTACTAGTCTTCAGAAGACAAAATTTCAGTTTGTTGTTCATTTATTCATTTAATTTTTCAATGGCCTCTTGGTGATGCAGTCATGGTAGGTAATGGAGCGTGCACAGGGTCCCAGAAGCTAAGAACTTTGAACAGAAGCTATTTGAGCAACTTCAAAACAAACACAATAGACACAAAGTAGTTCAAATTACTTTAAAGGTTAAATACAATCTACAGTTACAATAATAATACAAAATGTTTTTTTTTCCTGATGAGACATCGAGATAATTATTTATGTCAAAAAAAGAAGCTGGAATAATCTGAGAGAAAACATGTGTGCTACAGATTATTTGTCTTTCTTCCTAGCATTTAGTCTCAAAGGTTCTTTTACAGTTTTAACTCATTTCTGAATAATTATCATTAAAGTGTGTCTTAGACCAGCCATTGATCCATTTGAGCAGATAAGGTTTATTAATTTATTAGCTGAGCTGTTTTACACAGTGCAAACACAGTGCACAAACATGAAAAGAAAGTAGGTGTTCAGGACACACAGCACGTTACTGGTTCTCACTGTCAGTTTTACCAGTAAAACTATCAACTGCACTCACTGCAGTCTGTGCATTACGGTGGAGCATTCTGCAACACAGCCAGTGAAAGTTGGCCTGTACAGTACTTGAACAACATTTTGACCACCGCATTGTGGGAACTGTAGTGTAACACTGGAATAGCAGTGCATTTAGAAAAAAAGCTCTGTCAATTCAAAAAAAAAGTTCAGTACAGTGGAGTGGTAAAATCAAAGAATTACCCAGTGTATATGCTGACATCATGTACCAGTTCAGCTATGGTTTTGTTGTTTTGCATGCGCTACTTTTACACTGCAGTGCAAAGCAATACTCACGAAGAGAAATATAGTCAAATGGCTTATGCAAACTCTTTTTCTAGGAGCACCAGGCACCAGGACTGACAATATATAGTTCCTCACAGAACTCATTTGAGCCACTTTATGCATGCAGGCCATGCATTTCTGACTGAGAAAGGAGTATACTGTATGTTTGTATGTATCCCCAGACAGACCCACTAACTGCTTTTTGTAGGGGTATTCATACAAGGGTCACATGACTCAATACTAGTCACAGCTTGGAGCAGTCTTTCCTGTTAGTAACATCAGGGAGATAATATCCTAGCCACATTTTCATATGCCTCTGTTGAAACAGCTCTTGAACATTTTTCATTCAGTGTGAAATGAAATCATTTTTAAAATGGTTATATCATAATCACTGCCCTCTACTGTTCACTCAGCATTTTCTGCAGGTTAGGCAGAAGGGATATAAAATATAGGTTATAAAACACTAACACATTTCAACAACATTTATGCACTAAATGAATAACCAGCTGCAAGCATTTTATGTTTCAAGTCCACAATGTATTTGTAAATAATGAAGATCTGGGAATATCTTTGCAACTGCTAAGGTTTCCACAAACATTGCCATGTTCATCCCCTCACAAATGTACTGTCTCTTCACATATATTGATCATTTCATAGTCTTAACTGCAGTTCTCTGTGGTGTGGCCCAGTCCCTCCCTTTGTTAGTCGTGTTGTCAGGCCAGCAGGCTGGTCTCCTGACTGGTACAGAAATGAAAAACCTACTGATGTAACAGAACAATGAAAACTAATGGTTAGGGGAACTGCCTGCTGCTGTGATTTGTCTATAAAACATTTGTCTTTCCTTTGTATGCAAACATGTGACCTGATTTGTTTTGTGTGTATGACCAAAGGCTTTTTTCATGTGGTGAAAGGGTTTTTGTTATTTCTTGATGACTGTTGGAATGGATTTCATGGTTTTTAGCTGTGGTACTGTCTTAATGGGCATGTAACAGTGGGGGTTGGTAAATGGAATATACTACAGAAAATATTTTTATACTATTTTATAACTTATTTAATTCAAAGTATGTTCCACAAATTGGAATTCTATGCATATGAAATTAAATATACTAATATGCTGGTGGATTCTTGTGAATGGAATCTGTTTTCACTTTCACTTGTATTAAATGCCAGGAAATAAATGTAAAATCACATCAAAACATTATATCCTATTAATAATTGTATTTGGATATTAACAACCAATGACTTGATTGTCATGAACATGCATACCAAATAATAAAGCTTTGTACATGTGGTCTGCTGTGCCATTTATCCATTTAGGTTAGTTTCACAGTTTAGGAGAAGTGGTCTCAGCATAATCAGTCTGAATTACATTTCAAATATAAATTCAGTAGCAATGTCACCTTTCAAAAATCAAACCGAATCAAATGAACTTTGTCACACACAGTTGTACATAGTATTGTTGAGATTCAGCATTATGATAATGTTATAACACAAATGCTTGCAGTACAAAGGCAAGGCTAGATGACATGATAAATGGACAGTGCTGGTTTTATGTGGCTGTCAGCTTTTTTTACCTGCAGGCAATATTTAAAAATGGTGGTTGTGCCTTTGATGTTGTTTTCTAATGTAATAGGCAAATATTGTCAATAACTTTTTATCCAAGAAGTAATACTGCATTACTAATAATAGTAACTATAACTCAAGTTGTCATAATTGTTACCAGAATGTAACACAAATATTCAAAAGAGTGCAGAATAGGAAATGGGAAAGAGACCTAAACAAACATGAAGGGGTTTGTTCTGCTGGTGGTGACTTCATGAAGCTGTGCTGCAGTTCCTTTACAGTGTAGAGTTTATTTTTAGTGATTGTATTTCTGCTTCAATAATCACATATCTTGCTGAAAAACATTAAGCATTCAATATGTTTGTTTGCATCTAAACTCATGTTCTGCAACAATCGCAAGCCATTCAGATCACATTTTCATTCAGATCACATTTCAGATCACATTTCCATTCAGATCACATTTCGCCAGTACTTAAAACGTTTTTTACGTTGTACGCCACAGAAAACGGCGTTTTCACGTCATACACTGTAAACTTTCATTTCTCATGAAAGAACTAAACTGAATTATGTTGACAATAACATTTGTTCTACTTACTCCTAATCTCCTAATCTCTCTCTCCCAAACAGGTTGTTAACAAACAACAAGTTGTTAGAACTTTAAACAAAAAGGACTGACTGATAAGTGCGCAGCAGGGGGTGAGGAATGTGTTGCATTTGTTGTAATATTACATTCAGAATAATCCTGTAGCTGTGGACCGAAGTGATGCAGCAAAGGAGGTCAGTGCTGGATCAGTGCGGTCCGTCCCTCTTCTCTGCTGATAGGCTGATACAGAGTGAACCAGTGGCTGAGCAAGTCATAGGGCAGAGATCATTGTTTGCTTGTGGTACGCTCCAGCTGAGTGGCGTCGTCTTGCACTAACCCTGTTTTTGAGATGCAGCCAGTCGAGTGTACATTTCTGCAGGATGGACCAGAGCTTGTGAAGGTGCTGCTGACTTTGTAAAGCCCAATGGAACAAGTTTTAGTGGGTTAGATGAGGAAAGATGAGCTCTGAGACTCTGATGTGACCTGGTGCAGAATGATGGGACTGCCTCACTCCGTGTTAAGTGAATGTGAGGCTGTTATGTGTCTTAGTGTGATTGTTGCATCTTACCTCTGTGTCTCTGTGTCTCCTCTCCAGTTTTCAGTTCTCCCAGCTTTACCTGAAATGAAAAGCAGAAGAAACAATAAGTTTGGAATCCATTAGTGTATCTTAGCCTCGCTCAACCAACCACATCTGCATCATTAATAATATCAGAGGCTGTTACTGATCGGAAGAATATTATGCAGATATCTTTAACTTGATCTAAAAAACAGTCAGCTAGATGATATATTCTTTGTATCGACATTTTTTAGTCAGAAACAGCTAATATATGTGCTCTATAATATCTGAAATATCACATTGCACATCTAAATTCATTATTTTACAAAAGCAGATAAAAAAACAGCAGCCATGAAAAACTACAAGCAGAAAGTAAAAACTACAAAAGCACACAGTGAGACTAATAGATCCTCCTGTCGCAAAACAAATTCTCTTATCACTAATTCAGAAATAAATATTATTTAAAACTGATCCATATGCAGCCCTGGGCCTGTTTAAATGTGCAGCAGTTTGTTTAATGAACTAAACATTTCACTAATGTGCAACAAACACTTGAAACATGACAGAAATGCACAAAACTCTTGGAAAGCCACACACACACTTACAGACACATCATCATCATGTCATGTTTAAATGCAAAATATCCACTAATTGTTGTTCCTAGGTTTTCATTGAAGTAGTTACTACTTAGTAATACTTACTAATACAACTTAACATGAGGAATGAGGGAAGTGTGCAATAACATGAAGTATATGATTCCCATATACTTCATGTTATTTACTAGGGAAAATAATCAACTAAATGTAACAGGAGCAAGAGATTCTTGATCTTATTTTGTTGTCTTTATTATTGGTCCAATATATATAAAAATCATTTGTGATAAAGATAATTGCATCAAAACAACATCAATATACAAGCTTATTTACAATTAGAACAAAATGTTTTAACATCCAAATGTACAATGACTCTGAATGTGAATAGTTGACACTGAGAAGGAACAAAGATAAAAGAAGAAGACTCCCACAGTCATGAGCTGTAAATGTTTAGGAAATACAGGGAGGGGGCACTGGCTTAGAAACACTGGTACATAAAGAAAAGTTTCAGCTCTCACAGGCTTGCACAGCCACCACAGGCATTCACGTTTGGGGAGTAACCTGAATTACTTCTGGTTTGAATCATTTTAATAAACCAACACAAACTAATCCAACTAGGGTTAGTGTTTACAAGTTGTGTTGTTAACATAAACGGGGTGGAAATAGTAAAATTATCCTGGAGCTATATTTTTAAATCAATTATTTGTGTGGTCAATTAGTACCTACAAGTAAGCAGAAGAAAGCTTTCACTACAGACACTTTGATTTCTCAACATGTTTGACCCGTTTAACATTACATTAGAATGTCCACAGTAGCTGCCTCAAGATGGGATGTCTGCTGCTTCTCCCTTGTGTAGTTTAAAGTACACTCTTTCTGTGTCACTTTATTGGCTTCTGGTAGTGAGGATGAACAGCAGCTGCTTTATCCCTTTAAATCTCTAAAAGATGAGAATAAAAAACAAAAGACAGCTCAGGAAGAAGCTGCAGACACCTTATTGTTAGTGCTCACATTTGGTGAAACATGCTCAAATCAAAGTTTTGGCAGGTTTCCATCTCTTTACTAAGTAGAATGAGCGAGTATAAACAAGAGGATTTTAAAATAAAGGACACTTCACTCTGAATGTAGTTTTTGCAATGTTTTGCTCGGACCTGTATGCAAAAGAAGGACACATTTTCTAAACATTACTTCATGTTGTATGCAGGATTCATTTAAAACAAGTCACAATGCTGTAGAATCCCATACAGTGTTTCAGAGGTGTCAGGACAATTATTTCGGCGGATTGATGGGAGAGGACTAGGACCTTTGTAAAAGTTCTATTTTAGGACACATCTCTCATCTGAGAAAAAGTTAGAAGTAGTTTTTTTTACAGTGCCTATAGTGGTTTTCTGTTGTTAAAGAACATAAGTACCAACAGGGTCCTGTTGTACCATTTAGCATGTCTGACTTAAATCAAGTACAAATTGCGAAGAGAATCATCCAACAGAGGCAGCACACAGTTCAGCCGTTTAAAAAAGAAATGAGAGGAACCAATGAACAGCTTCACCACAAGGTGGAGGTGCTTCACTGCTTTTGTGCTCAGCTTCAATGGACCACTGACTTGCTTCCCAGATAAACTTGAGGTATCATACTCTTTGTCATTGTTAGGTGCCCTCGGCCCTCCTGTATAGTAATTGATAAGTAGCAATCAGAGGCTGTACCTGATGCTACCCCTCAAGGTGAGAATGTAAATATTTACCAGCAAGTAAGATGAATCCTCAGATGAATTCATCAGCCACCCACATCAGAATACCACTGGTGCGTGGTGCCCACTACTGGTCAAATATGTGGCTTATGACATGTCAGCACAAATCAACAAAAACAGTAGGAAAGCAGTCAACAGTAACAGAGCGTACACCCTGCGGGTTGAATGGAATGAAATTAAAGGTATGGTTCTTTAAGATACTAGTATATTTGGCTTGTAATAGCCTTAAGGCTTTAACAACCCACCATGAAAATAAATCTTATAGACATCCTAAGTAGTTGTCCTTCATACAACAGCAATCTGCTGTTAAAACCACCGTTTTCTCCAAGGCTGGTCCTTCTGTTTTGGGTCATTGTTAAAATGGAGAGAGCAGACGGAAACACGCCTGTCAAAGACTGCAGTTAAATAAACACAAGCAGTAGGGATGCAGAGTATTGCATTTTTGCCGTTATAAGATATGCTGTTATTATTCAGCTCTTTTATGGAGTACTTATGCTGATGTCAGATCTTTTCCAACTATTATCAGGCATATTTAAGTTATTAGCCAATAAACAATATTTCATTTTTAGGCCTATATCTGGAGATGCCAACTTCTTGCATTCCTAACAGGCAGCGTTGTCAACCAACTGTTAATGGAAATTATGAAGTAGAAAAAGTCTGTAAGAACAACAGCAGAACTCACATGTCCTTAAATGCACCTTATGTTACCTCTTTTTCAGTACACATCTCAGTGAGATGACTAATCATCTCACAGGAAAACACAGCAAAGTCCTGTAGTTAAAATCTGCTGCCTTGTTGGTTTTTGTCCTTGGCATGAGAGAATGTGTTGTAGAGAGATGAGGAGGCAGACATGGACAGTTTCAGTTCGTTTCACTTGTTTTGTCTTCAGTCGGTTTGCCCTGAAGGAGAGTTATGAGTGACTCCCATGCTGCCTGGCACTGCAGAGGGTGGAGGAGGATCATAGGGAAAGAAAGAGGAGAAAGAAATTAGTGTCAGTAATCTAAAAAAAACAACATTTTTCGTCTGCCTGTGATCATTTATTTAGGTTAATTAGTCAGTTACTCTGGTAAAATAAATCTGCACTGTCACTTTAAATAGCTGAATGGCATGTGAGTTACAATCCTAGATTATTTACTCAGCTATTACAGACTGCTTTGTAACTTTCTGGTATAATGAAATGATACAGCATATATTTCATTGTCTACTGGGCTTGCTTCATTGCTTGATATATTTCTTATTTCGAACAAAAATGAACATGTAAATATGTTGGAAATTATACTGGAAACTAAATGGAAATTCTGTGTTTGTAAATGACTTCTCTACATTTTATGTATCATCTGGCAGACTCTAAGGCAACTGCTTAAACCACTACTTCTGCATTTTGCGTACTTTTTCATAATAGTTGATATTTTTGTCGGCCATGCCAGTGAGAAGCTGTTTGAAGTCCTGTCTTTTGTTGTGCTGCCAGCGCTCCCAGTCTGCCTTCAGATCCGCGTTAAAACACTCCACCTTGTCTTGACATTTCTCTACCTCCACCGGCATCTGCAGCAAAATAGAGACACTACAACAACAACAATACAACTACAGGGATTTGAGGGGACGTAACATTTCATGTTATACACCTCAATGATGGAGCTTTGGAGGGGAATGCAATATTGTATTATAATGAGACTTGGTGGTGGGACCAACTAATTCTTAAAAGACTAAAAGATTTGAAATCATCTAGTCATTGTACCATAACTTAAGTTTTATGCATGAAGCTATAGAACCATAGAACCATAGGTAATCTTAGGGAAATATTCAAATAGACCTCAGAAAGACTGGAATATATGACAACAACCATTTGCAGCCTCTGTGTGTTCAGAGAGGAAGGAGAAAGCTTACAGGCGTTCCGTCCTCTTGTTTGCGCAATATGGCTGCTTCAAGACGGCCTTCATACTCTGCTTGGCTCTGGTCTCGCTTCCTCAAAACATTCTGTAATCAGACAAAAAACATCACCCATAAAACCTGTGCTGTTAATATGACAATGTTGGATTTCCAAGAGGGGCATCATCAGACCACTGTTGGAAAGAGAGACAGTCATACTGAATGAGAAGCTTGGTGAGGACCGGATATGTCACATGTAGAACCGTTTGACTCTTCCTGTTTTGAGAGTCAAAGAAAGTGAATCTGTTTCCCTAGACATATACTCACCCTTTATCACACATTATGACCCACTCACATCTGACATCTGACAAGAGTACTGGCACTCCCCACTGAAGCAAATGACTCTGGAGTAGTAGACATTTATCACTTCCAGCGCTAATGTGCAGTCAATAGTCACGTGGACCCATTTTTTGCAGGTGGACCTTAGTCAGTAAACTTTTTTGCTATCAACACTGCGAACTACACTCATCTCTATTTACGCAGGTGTCACACGTTTGAAGAAAAAAAACAGATAACAGTCACACACTACTGGCAAAGGGGAACAAATCAATCAGATTATTGGGAGCTTTATGCTGGCTTAAAAACCTGCATGTATGTTTATAGAGAAGACTCAATCTTCCCAACGTATTATGACCTGGATGACTGAGAATCTTCATTAACATCCTGCATGTTCTTACCTGCATGTATTTTCTAATAGCTTATATGTGTACAAATGGTTTATGTGTAAAAAGTTGAGAGAAAGAGTTGTCCCACCTATACAACTAAAAATGTTATCAATTCTAAACTGTCTGCTTATTCAGCTCTTTGAATTTGTGAGTCCGATAATAGGTATTTTCACTTTAGCAGCCCTCTTACCTTCATGGACTCTATGTACAGAACGTATTCCCTAAGAACAGGCAGGAAGTCCTGGCTCATGTTCTCACTCAGGTCCTCCAGTCCTCCACAGCATGTGGACACGCAGCCAGCCACACCCTCCAGAGGGCGCTGCAGCTCCTGCTCTGAGCCTGCCCAGCTTGAGTAGACTGTGCCATACTCACGCAGCTCTGTTAGGTACTCTAATGGGTAAAAGGGAAAACGAACTTCTTAACACATCACAAAAAACTACACTTTACATATACAAGCACGTGGAATAACACAAAAGGCTAAGAGTTAATTGTCTCGCTGTCATCTCATAGGCTAACAGACCTTGAGAGTTTCTTCCCTGCCGTTTCATTTTTAAGGCATTATTTGCTGATACTGATGTCATGCATCCCTACCTAAAATACATGTTTAGAAGTTCTTCAGCCAATTTAAATGAACCATTCTATTTCACATTACATGAGTTTTTCTCTGTCAGGTCTCGGTGCTCACATATGTCAAAAATGCAACTATTAGAACCTCGTGCTCCATCGTTCTGATACCTGACTGCTCTTTGAGGATCCTCTGGGCAATACGGTCAATGGTCCCTAGTTTCTGACTGAAAGTGTCCAAGTATTCTCCCATGGTGCCAAATTCAGCTGGACGAGCTCGCAGCTTGTAGCCTCCAGCCACATGCTTCACTGACTCACCCAC
Source organism: Parambassis ranga (assembly GCF_900634625.1). Classification (NCBI taxonomy): domain Eukaryota; kingdom Metazoa; phylum Chordata; class Actinopteri; family Ambassidae; genus Parambassis; species Parambassis ranga. The sequence goes on along the minus strand of NC_041032.1, from coordinate 291,847 downwards.
CTTGGTCAGCAAGGCTAGACCCTGACGTTTGTTCAAGTCCTGTAGACAAATAGTGACATAAGTGCATGTGATATACAGTAGTGTGATGCTGGACACAAATCCTGTAAATAACAACTACTGGATTTATAATCTACCCTCAAGAAAAAGCGCATGTTGACGGTACACACTTTCTATTGCCAGAGGACACGAAGGATGATGTATGAGCAAGCAAAAGACATTGCTTTCACAGAGGAGCACTAGAGAAATAATCAACCTGTTAAATAGTACCGTAATGCTATTTATGCTATTTGAATATATGCTATATTTCAATCCTCAGCTGGTGAAACTGGATCTTGGGACATGGAACCTGTCATCTCTGTGACAGCGAAGGAGCCTGAGCTGGAGATACTGCATGATGTTGTGGGGCTCACCTTGACATGGTGTGAGCTCTGCAACCACCAATCTTGCGAGAAAGGCTAGTCTTTCCCAGTGAAGAACAAGCTCAGACTGTCATCTGTCTGGTTGGCTTGGAGTACTTCTTGAAGTCCTTGGAGGGGGAGTGCTGTGAGGCACTGCCTCCAGACACTTTGATGTGCACATGGGCACAGATTGTCCAAAATAAACATCACGTTCAAGCATAAGAGTGTCTGTAAGTGTACATGGCACAGAACACCCTAGGCCACAGTTTAATGATTGACTTCATATTTGTGTCATTGGAACTTGCAACTACGTGTCTTAGATGATCTAGAGTTGTAATAGGCCATGCTCTGCATCTCCACTCTCAGGGCAGCTGAGCAGAGGACGTATAGGCGGGCCATGCAGCCGTTGCTGAAGCAAAAACTCAGACATGGGAAGAGTTTGGAAATACTTTTGCATGGATCCAAGATCCAAGATTTTGGCAAACTGTACGGCAGCTCACGAGGTGAAGGCTTCTCTTTGAATGTCACAGTGGCAGTGGGGCGCTCTTGGCTTCAACTGGTGTTGCTGCGAGATGGTGGAAGGATCTTTTTAATCCCATCTACATGAGTTCTTTGGAGGAAGCAGAGTCTGGGGAGTTCTGGTCAATGGTTGAAGAGTAACAATGCATGTTCCGTCTAGGCCGTGGAACAGTGGGCAGCTATTTACTCTTACCATGGGAATGTCCATCCAGTTCACACGTGCTTTGTGGATGTGGAGAACGCTTCCATCCATGTTCCTTGGAGAGCCTGGTTCGCATTGCAATGCAAGTCTGACTCATTTCTGGTGAAGGTTCAACTCCGTCAGGGGTGCCCTTTGTCACCGATTCTCTTCATAATTTTAATGGAGAAAATTTCTCAACATAGCCAAAGGGTTAAAGGGTCCCCGTTTGGGAGGCACAGGATTCTGTCTCTGCTTCTTCGAAATTATTTTTTCCAGCTGGCCTCATCGAGTTAGAGCTCTACTTATCACTGCAGTGGTCCGAAGCTAAGTGTGAAGCACGGGTATAAGAATGAGCCCCTCTAAATCAGAGGCCATGGTCCTAAGCTAGAAGAAGATGTAATGCCTTCTCAGGACTAAAGACAAGTTACAGCTTCATCTGTGAGGAGTTTCCCGTGCAAGTCTGCTATCCTAGATTGATGCATACATTTCCTTTTCCACAGTACGGCCCAGTATTACAAACTTAAGTATAAAGAAAAAACATCTGTTAATTAAATGACAGTCTTTAGAGACATATGTATGACTAACGATGCACAGAAATAAATGGAGAGAGCAGAAATCCTTCTTACTGAAAGATCACAGTCAAGATTAATCTTTTAGATTTTCACTGTATGTGTATAGGTATTGGTCATTTTCTTTTTTGCATTACAGAAATTCAGTTACTGTTGCTTTACCTTAGCTGACAGGAAAGTATTTAAATGAGGATTGAAGGAGAGGACAGGGTGGTCGGCAACTCGCTTCAGGAACTTGTCCAGAGCTTTCATCCTTTTCTCCACAAACTCCTCTGAAAAACGATCCACCACACCCTTCATCACAAACTTCTCAGGCAATGGCTGGAGACAAGAAGGAGCAAAGGGGAAAAAGAGGAAAAAGAAAATGACAGCTTTCTCTGTAAAACGCAGGGACAGAGGACTGCAACAGAGCTTATGTGACCTACTGGGATGAGGTGCGTTGGCTGGCTGTCCTCCAGCTTCATCCTCAGCCAGTCAAAGTCCTGGTAGCGCCGTCGCACACTGTACTCTGGCAGGTCAAATTCTAACCTTGTTGTCTGAAGAAAAACAGGCACATGCATTGTTGTACTAAGTGAGAGACAATAAATTACCAAGAAAGACGAAACAAAACCATTTCTCAGTTTTCAATGCTAATGTAGCTAGTAGATTTATAAGTAGATTCATTATTTGAAGCTAAACCGTAAAATAATGTAAGAGAAATCAAAGTACGGTGAGACTGTCATGTATATTGGATTACAGCACATGCTTAATGACCATAAACCACAGCTGACAGCTCATGTGCACACAAATTGTCTGTCTCTCTCAGTGGCAGTCCAGTGATAAAAATCCCACCACATCCCCCTCTCCATTTACACTATGTGTTCATTGACTGCAGGCTGTGATATTTGTCTGTAGCCTCTGAACTGAGGCACCTGGCAAAAGATTCTGTGAGTGGACAACACATAGCGGACACTCACCAAGCCATCTAGCACTTGTAATAATAGAGTTGCTATCTCTAAGTGCTACACTAACATTAAGTATCTTACAGACAATTTTATTATCCCCACTATGAAAAAGTTTTGTTTAATACGTCTCATGCTTAGTAGGGCAAGACACAAGTGAGAATTTGATGACATAGTGAAAGTTATTAACTGCCTAAACACCAGGTTCCATGCAGGAGACCATCGAGTCTGAAGGAGCTTGAGAGATTCATTAAAGAAGAAGGCTAGCATGCTTCATAAGATGTCACTCAAACTTGTTAAGAATGACACCAACTGGCTCTAGGCTGCCTCCACGGTATCAAACAAAAAGTATACACAACTGTCTATTAGCATCAGGCCGGCTCATCGTTTGGCCTTCTTAGGATCAGTTATTTGGAAAATAATTTTGTTTCTGTGTACAAGGTAAAAATGTAAGCTGGGGGAACAGGCAGACAGATTTGCCAGACCAACGCCAGCAATTAACAGACCTTGGTGGAGACTCTGTAGGTGATGTAGGTCTCCATGGTGGAGACATGCTTCTTTGGGTCATCGACTGTGACAAAAAGGTCACGGGTTTCCGTAGTGGCGTAGGTGTCTTTGGTATCTGCTTCTGCCAAACTGTCATCCAGGTGCAGCCTGTTGAACAGCAAGGACACAGAGGCTGGACTCAGTGTCTCAACTGTCATGCCGTTGGTCAGTCCCGGTTCCTGCAGGGACAGATGTGACACCATGGTGTTATTAAATTTAAATGTTGCAACAAAAAGTCAGCTCCAAGCAAAGATAGCTTGAGCCTAGCGCAGTTCTTACATTTTGTCAATGCTATTGTTGTTGTAGTAATGACAACCCGAATCAACATCACTAATTTAATGATGGGTTAATGGAAAGTACATGTGTGGAGAGGATTTCCTTGTCTCAATACAAAAAGCCTCAACTAGAAAAGGTGGAAGCTGTGTAGAATAACTTCTAGATTTAGACACTGTCTCTGAAAAATGCCATCATATCGTTGATTTTCTCATTAATTATATCACATTTCTCCAAAGAAGCACGTGGTTACAACACAAAAATATGCCCAAAGGGTAAACATAGCAGCAGAGGGAAGAAGAAACGACTGATGCAGACTTTACTATCAAACCTGCTTAACATAGTAAACTTGGAACTACTTCCTCCCGTATATAGGTTAAAGGGTTTAAAGAAGACAAGCTAGTCATCACTGTCTTCAAATCAAAGGGGTCATTTAACTTTCCATTTCAATCAGTGCCATGAGTGCTGCACCTCGGTCTGTCTTCATTCACACTTTACACACAGCCACGGCGTCTCCACACATCTCTCTCTGCTAAGCACCCAGAAAAACACATTCCCACTGCGGACACTGACGTGCTCTTTCGGGCATGGTGGTGTCAACATGTTCTGGTAATCACAGTTCAATAATTGCATTGTGGTGCATCATTACATCACTGTGATACAACTGAGCATTTGTGAGTGTCTACGATCATCACCTCTACTGTGATTGTCGTCTTTACGTTCAGACTTTGTAGGTGTTGATGTAATCACACCAGTTCATTTTACTGTGATACATGCTGTGATTTTGAGAATTAACTTACAATAAAACTGAGCTGTAGACTGAACTCATTCGCTAAACCTTGAACACACTAAATAATAATACTAAAAGCCAAACAAGACAACCCGGTAATTCGTGTTTCGGTTTGCTTCAAACTTCCTCAGATTGCTGGTACAGGCAAAGAACGGGTTCCGTCCTCGCTGCATCTTGTGCATTTTCAAGCTGCTAAAACGTATCGGAGAAGTCACAGCAGGCTTACCCTGTTACCTCCGACGCTGACGGTGACATCTGGCCCCGGGGACAGCAGCTCCTCGGCGGCGGACAGTGGGTGAAGGATCTCCGTGATAGGCTTCTGCCCCGAGCTGGCCAGGCCTCTCGCAGCGCCGACACTCATTCTGCGAAAGGCGGGAAGACGTGGCCGGGAATCAGGAGTAACGTCCGTCCCTTTTCCCGCAGCGATAGAAGCTTTTTCTCAATACAGGATCCCTTCAGTTGGGATGTTACAGCCGCTAGTTGATCACAACTGTCAGCTGACTCTTACTGCGCAGCATCGGATGTTAACTTAAAAAACCCCGGATGTAAACACATCTGTCATGTGACACGAGGAGTGACAACAAACGGTGGCCAAGAGAGTTCAACACGTTCACATCCAGAAAACACGCACAAGTAGACAAAGCTGCAAATTACGAAAATGTCATTTTATGCACACGTGTTTAGCAAACGTTCGTTATCATATGTGAAAATGCACAACGGCCAAAAGCTACAGAATTAAAAGCAGAAGAAGAAAGCCCATTTGATTTCTATATTCAATGAAGTTGACGCCAATTTTCCGGTCAGGGGAGCAGGTTACCTGTACATATATTTGACTGTGAACCTGCAACTTGGCAGCAAAACACGGTGTTGTTTGACCAAATCTTTATAAGACATACTTCCCAAAACTAAAAGAACCACATAAAATTTAATTTAACCAGTACACTAAATCAGATTTCATTCACTCTTCATTTATAGAGGATTAGGGCCACTGAACTGAGAACAAAGTCAGAATTCTGACTTATTCTCAGATTTTTAGAATTCAGAGAATTCAGCCATGACCTTTTTCTCCAGCGGCCTGGGCCACCACCCGGGGCCACCACCCGATTGCACTGATTGCACTCTTTGGTCATTTGGTGCAGATGTGAAGTTATGTGTGCTTATGATGTGTTTTTTCTTGCATATGACAGTCTGAACATTTAGATTCTGGGCTGGGGTTTTTTTATGTTCTGTTTGGACTGGGAACTGTCAAGATCTGGCAACCCTGCCAGTGAAGTGAAGCTAAGATGGGAGAGATATGATCCCTTTTGCTGATTCCTGTCAGAACTCTAGCTGCTGCGTTGTGGATCAGCTGCAGACTGTTAATAGAGTAATGTGGACATCCTGACAATAGTGAGTTGCAGTAGTCCAGTCTAGAAGTAACAAAAGCATGAATGTTTTTCAGCATCACTCTGAGAAAGGATGCTCTTAGAGACCTGTTTAATATGAGAGACAAATGACATGTCCTGATCAAAGATAACTCTGAGGTTCCTCACAGTCATACTGGAGGCCACAGTAATGCCATCCAGAGGAATTGGAGGTCATCCAGTAGTCTATGCCAGTAGTCTGACTAACGGCCCTGTTTCTTCAGGCTTCATGGATAAATATGGCTGGGTATCATCAGCATTACAATGAAAGTTTATGCCATGTCTCTGAATAATATTTCCTAGAGGGACCATGTAGAGAGTGAACAGGATCAGTCCGAGTACTGAACCCTGTGGAACACTGTGATTAACTGTTGTACACAAAGAAGAAACATCATTTACATGAACTAAGTGAAATCTATGTTTTAAACTTGTGCTGTCTCTGTAATCCTAAACTCATTTTCTAATCACTAATTTGTTCTAACAACCAATCACAGCAGGCCTTAGAAACAATCAATCAGAGAGGGTCTTAGAAACAACCAATTAGAGTAGGCCTTACAAACGTAATAGATTTAAAATGAAACATAATTGAAAAAAGAAATATCTAAATACACTGACACAAAATAATGTGGTAGGAAGATGACAACCGTATTCCCATATTTTCACAAAATAGTCCACTTTTTTAAAATTAGTTCATACAAAGGAATAACAATAACAATTGAGTTTTAGTGAATGCAAAAATGAAGTTGGAAAAAAAAAACAGAAAAAGTGTTCTTTTATGTCTTTATGTTTTCATAAAGGCAACAAGTTGCAGATCTTGCAAAACTCTAGCCAAATTATTATAAACATTACACATGCAGAATAAGGGCAGATTCAAACCCTACAGCCTGTTACATTACTGTAAATTTACAGTACACATTTACAAAAACACAGCTCCCTATCAGAATACAAATCTTTGGCCTCAATTTCTGGAGTCTATATTGATGGTTAAAAAACGTTCCAAAAATTATAATTTATTTGATTGACAGGTCAGTTGGAGTATCTTTCACAATTCTACCAAATAAAACACTTTCCTTTTTTATATTTTACTACACACAGTATTCAGGTTGTATTATAAATGACTACCAGTTCTGACTTGTGTTGGATTTAACTAGAGTGTTTAATATTGGGCAGTTATTCTGTTTAAAAGCAAAACATCTTGAGCAGTGGGATATATTCCAGTGACAACCTTAGAGTGAACCTCGTTTCAATAGGAAATTGTAAATGTTTTAGAGAATTTTAGAATTTCTGTTTGAACAGAATAGATACAGTTCTTTAGTAAAGTTTTGCTGAATCATTACATCATTTATTGAAAGTAATGCCAAATATCAGCAGTAGGTGGCAGCACTTTGGCTGAAATTGGTGTTTCTACTTTTTTCACACCACTGCTGCAGTAACACTTACTTAGATGTTATCACTAGCAGAAGACTATAAAGGGATATAGGTTTCCAATTATAGAACATTTCTATTTCCTCTATAAAAAAATAATGTGGACTAAAAATTGGTAACTAAAGATCTTTCCTTCTTAATTTTTGGCCAGCTTCTCATTATTCCTTGACTCTTGCAACCAGCCTGGAGCTAACACGCAGTGCTCTGCAGGGCTACAAGGCTAACTCCAGGTAATAAAGTCACACCTTTAGCTTCCCTGAATCCTTGGGTGTCTCCTCTGGGGTAATCTGCAGCCAACAATACTGAAGAGAATAGAGAGGAAAAATTCTTGTATCATTATAAAGTGTGTGCATGGAGAAATGTGTTTGAGAGACTGTCAACTAGAGTTGATCTCTCCAATCAATTGTATTAAAAGTTAGTGGGGATATAGAATATATGTCTACATTTTCAAACTCTTTGTCATTTATGTATAAATAAAAACGTTTATTTACGTAACATAAAAAGTTATGTCCATGCACGCCACAAACCCACATACATATTGGTCAGAATTACGCAAAGAGTACCTGATGGGTATCATTCCTAGAACTGTAAAAATGCTGGCGAGCATGAAGACAAAGCCCGGGAACCAGCCAAGGGTTCTCTGATAGATTTTAGTAAAAGCAGGGATGTATGCCAGACCGGCAAACTTCAAAGCCAGCTGCAGAGACGAGAGAGTGGTGCCTGATGAAAAAGGGACATAAAGAGATATAGTTAAGAACAAAATACACAAAATACACTCATAACTCTGAACTTGTCAAGCCCTCATACAAAAACACAGATTTACACACTCACCATATGCAGATGCTGGAACCTGCTGAGACAGCAAACTTCTGATGATGGGCATCGGGATCAGAGCAAACAGATTAAGTGCACGGGCTGCAGGAAATGTAATTCCGATAAAAATGTTTACAATTTATCCATAGCACCTACGTTAGTCTTTTTAAACAGCTCAGCACTGCTATGCAGCCATTTTTCTATTTTTTTCTATTGTCTTTTAAAAGGCCTCTAAAAACCAAACCCCAATATTGGGTTGAAAGTGTTGTCAAAGCAAATAGCCTTATGACTTCATGACAGATAGACTAGCTTCATCCAAAGTTCACAAAATACACCTACAGCTCTGGTGCTCTCTAATGAACACATCTGTTGTTTATTCTTGACAATAGAGTGCAAATTGTCCCTTCTACTTACAACATAGAAATCTGATAGGTAGCATGAATGTCAGGAGTGTGTGATGAAATATATTCACACACTTTTGCCACTAATATATATATATATATGTAATATTGGATCAATTTCTTGAATAAATAAATGACAGAGTGAAATATAAAATAAACCATCATCAACTTTAGGATAAATGTGTAGGACAGGTTTTACCAAGGTAGTACATGTAGGTCGCGGTGACGAACGACATGAAGTAAATTCCAGAGGCAAAAGACAGCATGCCTATCAGGACCAGGCTGGTCTCACTGACACAGCAACGAAACACTATGACTCCAAGAAAACTGGTGAGGAAAATCACGAACCCTGCAGCGTTTCCATACCCCACCTGGAAGAAGAGTGAAAAAGTGCAATTAAAGGTTGAGAAACAAAGTAGTAAATATACACTATACATGCCAGACAGAGCACATATGCATGTGTGCAAATAACAGCTCAGTCAACTGAGCAATAAATTGTTTATTATAAATGACTGATTAAAAATTACATGAATACATAGACAGTCGGACTTTACCTGAGTGGCACTCCAGCTGAGTGGCTCTTTTAGCACAAAGGTGCCCAGTATTTCTATGGCTCCACCCACGGCAGCATCATACAGGACAGCAGCCGCATACAGCAGAACCACATTCGCCCAGTTTATCTTGATGGGAGCCTCAGCAACAGGAGCATTATCAGAGGTATGCGACAAGAGGTGGCAGTTCTCACTTGTATCCTGGTGGTGTACTTGTTTTACCTTAAAGATTGACATATTCACATTCAACATATACTTTCACAAAAAATTAAAACATGGATTCCTCCTGTACTGACCTGCAGTAGGATAATGGAGTGTATGAGGGAGAGCAGGTGTAGCAGTGTGCTCACAATAAGCAGGATAGCTCCATGTCCCAAGAAAGCGTTCTGCAACAAGAACAGATGACCAGACGCCAAGCTGCCCACCAGACCTGCTGTCCCATACAGCAGCTCAACTCTCATTATCACCTGCATAGCACATACAGGCACCCATTTTTAAAACCTTTTCATTAAAAGAATTTAAAGAAAACTCACAGTAAAGTTTAAGCAATTTTTGTGGTATTTTTGTGTGAAAACCTCCGTATAGCTAGGGTTTAAAGGGTTAAACAGGTCTCTAAGACCGCTTTCTTTCACCTCCATAATATAAGATGATGATCTTATGATCTTATGCTGAAAAGCCCATCCATGCTTTTGTTACTTCTAGACAGCAACTGCAACTCAGTATTGTCTGGATGTCCACATTAGTCCATCAACAGTCTGCAGCTGATCCAGAACGCAGCAGCTAGAGTTCTGACAGGAAGCAGGGCTCATATCTCTCCAGTTCTAGCGTCTCTTCACTGGCTCCCAGTGGACTCAAGAATACACTTCAAGATCCTTCTTCTTACCTACAAGGCTCTACATGGACTAGCTCAATTATATCGGCAGGACCTGATTGTACCATATGTTCCTAATAGGACACTCAGATCTCAGAGTGCAGGTTTTTGTAGTTCCTAGGATTCATAACAGTAGAATGGGAGGACAAGCTTTCAGCTATCAGGCACTGCTACTATGGAACCAGCTTCCGACTTGGGTTGAGGCAGACACTGCCTCCACCTTTAAGACCAAACTTAAAACCTTTCTGTTTAGTAAGGTGTATAACTAGTCTAAGCTATAGTAAGTAAAGAAGTGAGGTATAGGGCATAGGGTAGCATAGGGCTGATAAAGACCTATGCTTCTACTGTCGGGGGACACAAACATGATCCACTGAGCAGTTCCCCCTGACCCCTCTTACCTCTCCTCTTTCTCATCAGCCTGGTTCATACTAGTGATTCATGTCCTGGTTCCAAAACACCTGTGTAGCCTGGACATCACAAAAGTGATGGATGGGTGTTTCATCTGGTATTTCCAGAGTGTTAAAAGTAGAAAAAACCTCAACAACGTAAACCGAACTGAACCGAAAACTGTGACCTCAGAACCGTTAAACAACACATTATAACTCCCAAGTCAGTCACTTGTGAAATCAGCCGGTCCACTTAGGATCAACTGATTGTGAATCAGTTTCAGCTGCTGTTGTGGAAATGAGAGGCAGTTATCAAGACAACCCTTATAAAGGAGAGGTTCTGCAGGTGCTGACCACAGACCATGTCTCTGTTCTCATCCTTTCTGCCTGATGTTGGATCACTTTTGCATTTTGTCAGTGCTCTCACCCCTACAGGTAGCATGAGGCGGAGTCTACAACCCACACAAGCTGCTCAGGTAGTGCAGCTCATCCAGGGTGGCACATCAATGAGAACTGTGACTAAATCAAATTAATCAAAGATGGAGTCAAAATCCAAGACTTTTTAGGATAATACTTGTATATCAATCTTATGTAAAAAAATAAAATAAAAATAAATTTGCAGGGTAAATTAAGGGATTAAGAGAAATTTTAGCGCTTAGAAAATGTGAATATGACACACCTTTGCAATCGGTCACTATTATTAACAGGGACGAATATGTCCCGTAAACGGGTGGACATTTTTCCTAGGTCTTGTGTGGAAAAACTGGTAAAAATTAATAAACCGCATAATTGTGAACTGTCCTTCATCACATTAAATGATTAAATAAAGTACAATTTGACATTTCTGAGACAAAGTTTTCAAGCTCAGTGGCACCGAATAGTAGGCATGGTCTTGTGTGTGACTTTGTGTATGAGTGCAAAAACCACAGTATATAATATATATATAATAAATATATGTGTTTTTATATGTCCGACAACGCTCCTGATTAGGGTTCAACACAAAAACACTGACCTTGGAGCGATCCGTAGCCGTGGAGCCAAGAGACACCAGAGTCATCACGCCGGGCCAGTAGGCACAGAACCCTCCAGAGAGCCCAAAGAGAAATGCCGCCCCGAACATTACCTTCAGCGACAGACCGAAAATGAGCACCAGGAGCAGGGCGATCCTGGACAACAGGTACCCACTGAGGGGCACCACGATGGGGGCTTTTCTCCAGCCCCGGTCTCCTAATCTGGCCAGCAACAGCACAGATAAGATTGGAGTCAGCTGGATGATAAGATTGTAGATCATGTAAAAGTCTGTCATCGCTTTCTGCTGGCTGTCCTCCCGGGACACACCGGGGTACGTGGAATTGTCGGACCGGTCCTTGACGACCATCAACAGCGCAATCTCAAAGATAGTACTGCCCAGCTGCTCCAGCACCACAGTCGGCTCTACCTGCCGTAACACCGTGAGGACCATTTGACAGACGTTCGACATAACCTTTGATTTGTAAGCTGTTAAAAGAATAATTGCTGAATTGGATTAACGTTAAAACGTTGTTGTTATTTGGTTCTCAGTTGTGTTCATGATTGAAAGTAGCCGAAACAAATTGTCACTTTCAACTTCCTTGTCCTTTCAGCCGGCGCGTTCACGTGAGTCGTGCGTCTGAGATTTGGGGAACTTCCTTTCTCTAGTACACATCAGCCAACCAGCTGTCTCACTTCCTAATAACGAAAGCGAGTGCATTAACCTGATTCAGACATTGAAATCTATCCACTTCAGAGTGAATGCATTTCCAAGAAGATGGAAGATGGGAGAGCTCCATAGCGCAGTGCTTCAGCACCCTTGCTGGGATGCCATCAGGCCCTGGTGGCTTGGCAATCCTGAATCTCTTGCAATTGTATAGGTGATATTACTAATATTTCCATAATTGTAAGTATGGGGCTTTTGTTTACACTTTAGTTTTACCCTTATATAAAGAAAGTCACTGCCATGATCCATAAACTGAAACCTTTTATTTTTTTACAAATAGGACTGGCTGACAAAAACATTTTTTATTTTTAGGCTATTTTACAAACTACATACTACACTAAGCTATGTGGAAACCACAGTAAGGTTACACTCTGCAGTTACACCCACTGAAAATTCAGGTGTGTACTAAACAGCATAAACTGTGCAATCCTGCAACAGTGTTGGGGAGTAATGGATTACATGTACCGGCATTACTTGATTAGAATACAGTCTGAGATAATTAGAATACAGTTACATTAAGATTAAGAAAACCTTTATTTGTCCCACAATGGGGAAATTATAACTGTTCCATTATTACAACAGCACAGATACAGAGAGCAAAAAATAGATGAAAAAAAATGAGGGTGAATAATCGTTGAAGTAAGAGCTCTAACTGTTAATACAAAATCTTTGATCACCGCAAACGTTTTTGGGGCATGTCAACAAACCAGGCAAAAAGCTGACAGAGAGGACTGTACTGCTGGACTGCTTGTAGTTCAGAGTCTGAGGATGAAGAGTGAAGGTGTCGCGTTGAGTAGCTACTCAAAATGTCATGTCATGTCATGATGCCAGTGTTATTAGCTGTACTTGAGTGAATGAACTAGTTAGCTATTAGCTGCTAACGTTATTTTGTCCAGTAATCAGGCTGATTAATATTAAAGTATGAACATTTTACATCACCCTTTTATGTTTTTATCCTATGAAATCAGGAAAATGATAATGGAAAACCCAGGTGTTTTTCTGGTGGTTTTATTTTACAGAATTAGTTGCAACCCCACCCCATTCACTAAACACAGCAAAACAAATTAGTTAGTTTTACTAACAGTAAATTCTATACTGTAACTAAATATGTTATTGTTGTCTATTTACCCACTTTTCCACACTTATTTTGAGTAAATAAAGAAATAGAAAAGGAAAACATTGTTCCTGTTAACATAGCCTGATAGTCTTTGCTCCACGACAGCATATGATAATATATTGCACTTTCTGAGACACTTGGGCCTAACGCATTCAGCCAGTTGAAACAAAAGAACATAGCAGAATAGGTCTGTATAGTAAGCAGAGGGTGACTGGTGCACTCAATCACTTAATGCAAATCATTGTGTAAGTAATTCAAGCACTCAGACTGCATTAAGATTAAGTAATGTAACAGAATACTTTAAAAATTACATTTAGGGCATGTAATCTGTATTCTGTAATGGGTATCCTTCCAAACACTGTCCTGTAAAGACTAAACTGTCTGGTCAGGTGTAAGGAGACTCTTTTTCGTTGACAGAGCACAGATACACTGAGGTACAAGGTGGCAGGACTGACCAGGACCAGAACCCAATCCCAGGATACAGAGGTTCAGTGAATGTTGTGTTGAAAGTATAGAGGTGCATCAATGTGTCAGAGGAGCCCCTATAGAAGGAGAGAGTGCCAGCAGGACAGTCCACATACACTGCAACTCTGTTAGATGAGGATGTGGAAGAGAAAGAGGAGGATGGAATGGAAGTTCCTCTCTTGTTGTGCCACACAGAGTAACTACCATCTGTACAGAACAGGCTCCAGGACTCTTCATTCCCTCCAAACCAAGCATCACTTTCTCGTCTCCTGAGGATTCGTCTGTAACTCACCGATATATGAACTCCTCCACACCACTCAATCTCCCAGTAACAGCGACCATTCAGAGGATTTTTACAAAGCAGTTGATGGCACCCATCAAATCTGTCATGATGATCAGGATATGACTGATCCTCCTCCACACGTGTTACCTTCCTGTTGTTGTCAGACAGTTTCATCTTTCTGTTCATTGTGTTTGTGTCGAGTGTGAGCTCACAGGAATCTAATAAAGAAACACAATACAGCTACAGTTATTAACCTGTTAATTTATTGACACCGACAATATCACAACATTAGTAATCATCAAACTTACACTTCCTCAGACCTGGTCTTAACCACTGGGCTCCACCGGGTTCCACCCTTAAAGAGGAAGAAAGTACACACAACATTACATTGCTGTCACTGTATTCTCAACAAATGCCAAGAATAGGTGCAGTGTGAGTGAGGTGTGTGAAGTGAATAAGGTGCTACTTTTAAAATACGCTGTACACAAGCAGTTAGACAAACTTATTAGCTATAAATGGCTGCAGCAGACCATACCTGAGACAATCCAGTCTCCATTGTGGATTGTCTAGTCCAGCCAACAGCACCTTCACTCCTGCCTCTCCTGGATGATTGTAGCTCAGGTCCAGCTCTCTGAGATGGGTTGGATTAAAGCTCAGAGCTGAGGCCAGAAAACCACATCCTACCTCTGTGATAAGACAGCCTGATAACCTGCACACACACAGCACACTTTCCATTATCACCAAAATACTATAATACAGTGGCGGAAATTTCAGTTTGATGAACCCTTCTGACCCGAGAGTTTCCAGTATGCAGCTTGGACTCTTCAGTCCCACAGACAGCAGCTCTACTCCTAAATCCTGCAGATTGTTGTTACTGAGATCCAGTCTTCTAAGCCTAGAGGTCTGAGAGCTGAAAACTGAGGATAGGTCTTTAAGACTTCTCTCAGAGAGATTACAGAAACTTAGTCTGAAAGACAATAATGAAGATAAAAAGCTGGTATTTATTAGTTGAAAAAAAATCTTTATGCAGCATGTAATGCAGTGTGTGGTGTATTGTGGTGTCTCTGTTTTGAAGTGGTGATGAGGTTCCCAGTAAAGAAAATGTTAATTGGACACAGCATATGGCTTCCAAATACTGCTATTGAGGAATATGAAGTGGATGAGAGGTTTGGTATAACTTTACCTTACCTTAAACCCAATTTAGAGCTTACATTCTCTGCCCAGCCCGAGTCTGACCCATGGGCCGAAATTTCCTGTCTCTATCCTCAGGCTTGGGGCTGGGCTCTGACAGGAGTCAGTCATGTGATCTGAGGGTTTTTTTAATATAGTTTTTAAATTTTATTAACTATATAACCTGAGAATTTGCACTACATGAGGATGGTTTTGTGCATTGTGCATTGTTGGGATTATTCTGAATAAACAAGCTCTTTTTGTAACATATGCTTCCTCAATGTTGCACTATTCATTGACATCATTCTGAACAGATTTCTGTCATTCAAACAACTGTAGTTTAAAGCATCAGTTAATGTAGTACTTTGGTTTAAATCGGGCTCAGGGTCATAATTATAGGTAATAAGACGGGTCAGGGCGGGCTAGGGCAGATTATGCTTGGGCAGGGTCTGGACACATTTTTTGGGCCTGATAAGCTCTAGCCCAACTTCATGGCAATCTGACCTGAGGGTTTCCAGTGAGCAGCACAGACTTGCCAGTCCCACAGACAGCAGCTTCATTGCTGAATCCTGAAGGCTGTTGTTGCTCAGGTCCAGCTCTCTCAGAATCGTGGACGGGCAGCTTACAACTAAGGACAGAGCATGAAGATTGCTCTCAGAGAGGGTGCAGCCACTTAGTCTGAAAAACAAAAACACAAGCTAGAAGACTCAACATGTCTGTGACCATACAAAATAAGCCTGGATATAAAATCTGGTCTGTTTTTGTAAATTACTGTGTATCTCACAGACAGATCATTTTCTGTCCAAATGGGGCAGTTTTCCTACTCAGTGGCCCCTCTGACCTGCGGGGTCCTGCAGGGGTCAGTTCTGGGTCCACTCTTATTCTCCCTGTATATGCTCCCACTGGGATCTATATTTATGAAGCATGGCATTTCCTTCCACTGCTTTGCTAACGATGTGCAAGTGTATCTACCGCTAAAGGTTCCTGCCAAAGAATCACTTCAGGCCGTGATAAACTGCATGAGCAATATTAAGACATGGATGGACCTAAACTTTTTAAAACTTAATGAGAATAAAACAGAGGTTGTCCTCGGTCCACTAGCACCTCACTTAAGATCCCATGCCAGGAATCTTGGGAGTGATTGTTGATAGTGCTTTTAAACTGGACAAGAAGGTCAGTGCTGTGGTTAAGTCTAGCTTCTTTCAGCTTAGACTGATAGCTAAAGTCAAACCATATCTGAGACAGGCTGACCATGAACAGTTATTCATGCTTTTATCACCTCTCGCCTGGACTACTGCAATTCTTTGTACACAGGCATTGGGCAGTCTGAGCTCCATCGTCTGCAGCTTGTCCACAATGCAGCAGCTCGTCTTTTAAGTGGCAGAACGAAACGGGAGCACATCACTCTGGTGCTCTCATCACTCCACTGGCTTCCAGTAAAGTACCGGATTGATTTTAAGGTTCTTTTATTTGTTTTTAAATGTCTCAATAGGCTAGTCCCCAAGTAGCTTTCAGAGCTTGTCAGGCTGCATAGGCCCTCCAGAGGCCTCCGCTCAGCCAATCTGATGGTCCTGGAGGTTCCTAGATCGAAACTGAGATCCAGAGGTGACCGAGCCTTCTCAGTGGCAGCTCCTACTCTCTGGAACTCACTGCCCTTAGTTGTGTGGACTGCAAATAGTATATCCTCTTTTAAATCATTGCTGAAGGCCAATTGTTGGCAGTAGCTTTTTATCACAGAGGAGCCACCTTGATGAATGTGTTGTATTTTAGGCTGTGGCCTTGGAAATGTGTTATAGAAATAAATGTGACATTGACATTGACATAATTTACATAAACAGAAGGTGTGACGGGTAATTATATCAGAACAACAATATACAGATAATATGACAAAATGACACCACATGATAATCAAAGTACGAATGAGCAAGAGATGACTTGAAACAAAGTTCTAAATTAAAGAACACAGAGACAATCACTCTGAGCTTACCTGAGCACTTCCAGTTTACAGGGTCCACTATCTGGTCTAGAAGCCAGCAGCTCCACTGGCGAATTATGCAAGTTGTTGTTGCTGAGGTCCAGTTCTCTCAGACAACAACACTCTGATGTGAGAACTGTAAACAGAGCTTCAAGGCTTCTTTTTGAGAGGGTGCAAAAATTTAGTCTAAGGAGACAAAATGGGGATATAAATAACAGTATTTATCTTATGTGTTGATAAAAGACAGAAATGTTTATAATAGACACTTACTGAGCTTTACTGGAGGCTTTGACCACTGGCAGCAGCTTCAGAAGAGCCTCCTCTGAATCTGAGTATTTCTTCAGGTCAAACACATCCAAATCCCTTTCTGATGACAACAAGATGAAGGCCAGAGCTGACCACTGAGAAGCAGACAGTTTAACTGCAGAGAGACTTCCTGTACTCAGGTGCTGCTGGATCTCCTTTACTAAGGAATAGTCATTCAGTTCATTCAGACAGTGGAACAGATTGATGCTTTTTTCTGCAGGGAGATTCTCACTGATCTTCTCCTTGATGTACTGGGCCGTTTCCTGATTGGTCAATGAGCTACATCCTGTCTCTGTCAGCAAGCCTCTGAAGAGAGCCTGGTTGGTCTGCAATGAAAGACCAAGGAGAAAGCGGAGGAACAAATCTAGGTGTCCATTTGGACTCTGTAAGGCCTTATCTACAGCAGCCCTGTGAAGACATTTTAGATGTTTGTCTCTAAAAATTGTTGGAAAATGAAATGTTGTTTTCTTTTCTTGCAGCACATTGACATGATGGTTAATGAAGGTCAGATGGACGTAAAGAGCAGCAAGAAATTCCTGAATGCTTAAATGCACAAAGCAGAACACCTTGTCCTGGTACAGGCCTCTCTCCTCTTTAAAGATCTGTGTGAACACTCCTGAGTACACTGAGGCTGCATTGATATCGATGCCACACTGTGTCAGGTCTGACTCATAGAAGATCAGGTTTCCTTTCTGCAGCTGCTCAAAAGCCAATTTTCCCAGAGACTGGATCATCTCCCTGCTCTGTGGACTCCAGACTGGATCAGTCTCAACCCCTCCATCATACCTGATCATCTTCACTTGAGATTGAACCACCAGGAAGTAAATGTACATCTCAGTCAGGGTCTTGGGCAGCTCTCCTCCTTCTTTGGTTTTTAACACATCCTCCAAAACTGTAGCAGTGATCGAGCAGAAGACTGGGATGTGGCACATGATGTGGAGGCTTCGTGATGTCTTGATGTGGGAGATCATTCTCTTGGCTTGCTCTTCATCTGTGAATTTCTTCCTGAAGTACTCCTCCTTCTGTGGGTCAGTGAACCCTCTGACCTCTGTTACCACATCCACACATTCAGGAGGGATCTGATTGGCTGCTGCAGGTCGTGTTGTGATCCAGAGGCGAGCAGAGGGAAGCAGCTTCCCCCTGATGAGGTTTGTCAGCAGCACATCCACTGAGGTGGACTCTGTGACATCAGTAAGGATTTCATTGTTGTGGAAGTCCAGAGGAAGTCGACACTCATCCAGACCGTCAAAGATGAAGACCACCTGGAAGTCTTCAAACCTGCAAATTCCTGCTGCCTTCGTTTCATTAAAGCACAGTTGAATAAGTTCCACCAAGCTGTACCTTTTTTCTTTCAGCACATTCAGCTCTCTAAAAGTAAAGGGAAAGGTAAACTGGATGTCCTGGTTGGTCTTGCCTTCAGCCCAGTCCAGAGTGAACTTCTGTGTTAAGACTGTTTTCCCAATGCCAGCCACTCCCTTTGTCATCACTGTTCTGACTGGTCCACCTCTCCTAGGCAAGGGTTTAAAGATGTCTTCACATCTGATCGTTGTGTCAGGTATAATGGGTTTCCTCGGCGCTGTTTCAATCTGTCTGACCTCATGTTCATTGTTGACATCACCAGTCCCTCCCTCTGTGATGTAAAGCTCTGTGTAGATCTGCTTCAGAGGGATTGGGGTTCCTGCTTTAGTAATCTCCTCCAACACATACTGGAACTTCTTCTTTAGGTTATTTTTTAGGTTACTTTGACAAACTGCAGCAAGATGCTCTGAATAAACAACAAATAATATAAACCAAAAATTACCTTAAGTTTTTAAAACTTTTTTACCATAGAAATATTTTATATAAAAGTATGTGTGTTGTTCTCTCACTGTTTTGCAGTTGGTCAGCCAATTCCTTATACTTCATTATCCTCAGGAAGTGCAGAGCAATATTCAAAAATGCCTCTCTGGTGCTTCTGCTCAACTCTTCATCCTCAACCTTCAACACCTCCCAATACCCCCTCCTACTCTCAACGCATTCTGGGTAACCTGGACTGAAAGCTTTCTGGATCTTCTTCAGCTCATTCTTCACAAAAGTAAGTATGTTCTTCTCTAGCATCTGGAATACATTACAACAAGAAAGACACAATCAGGTTAAAACCAACTAAAACCATGGAGCCAAACTTAAGATCCATTTCCCACAGACAATATAAAATTCTTTTCGACAAAACAGACCACATCTATTCATCCATCCATTAATCAATCCATCTATTCATTTTCTGTCTTTCTGTCTGCAGCAAGGGAGGCAAAACCTCCCCATCTCTAGCAATTTCCCACAGCATGTCCTGGAGATGTAAACCCTCCAAGGGTCCTAAAGGGGCCTGAAGGGGCCTGAAGTGGCCGTGTGGTCCCTGCCCAGACACCCAAAATTTCCACGTAACCCCTTGGGGAACCTGGTCACACACACCATAAATATGATGTCCAGTTCTGGATGCTGCGCAGTAGACTGATCACTGGGAACCTCTGGGCTCTCTTCGTCAACTCTGTGAAGGAATCATGATGGCTATTAAAACTTCTTTTAAGCATCTGAATAGTAGTGATGTTTTTGTGATTTTGTGAATTTAATAAGTGCAGAACATGCAGTGTTAACTAAGCCTGTCAGTAGCATTGAACAAACTGATCGATTGTCGGGCACAGCTTACATGTGATCAGCAGATAGATGTTGTCCTTTAAACTCAATGAACCGCTGGGCTGATGTATGGCTCTCGCAGGACACATATGTGGGTCTCTGCTGCTGGTTGCTAAAACAAAATCATCACAGACAAATGCACACTAAACAACATTTTTTATCTCTCATTATGTTAAATTTTTACCTTCCATCTTTGGATTGTCTGGATGGTAGACACACTGAATGGTCATTATTCATGGATTCACAGCATTGAATATGTGGTAGGTATTTCTGCTCGGGGCTTCAGCACAACACAGAGAAATTTGAGGTGAAAAAGTATGCCGTCATTTGGATCCTGAGAACTGATATGGCAAAGAGTGTTAATCATACCTGTGAGCTTTGATGAAGTTGTTACCTTCCCCACACTGAGTGGTTGCAGGAAGAGGGGCTACTTCCTCTCTGTCCTCACAGGGATTCATCATCACACAAATAACCTGCGGGGGGAATTAACACATCATGTCTGTCAACTCATTTTCTCACTTCCTTACTCATCCATCATCCATTATCAGTAGAAGTGGTGTGGGCACTTGGAGCTGCTTTTTGTATACAAGATAAGATAAGATAAAATAAGATAAGATAAGATAAGATAAGATAAGATAAGATAAGATAAGATAAGATAAGATAAGATAAGATAAAACTTTATTAATCCTGAAGGAAAATTCTTGTGCCAGAGGTATCAAGTTGCTCTAGCAATTTCCCACAGCATGTCCTGGAGATATATAAAACATTTCATTTTGCTAATGATGATATAGACCAAAGGCTCTATTCACAAATATTCCTATAATCCCCTGTTATCTTAGCCTAAAAATGTCTCTTAGCTTAAAGGTGATTTAAGAACATTCTCAGAGCAGACTGAAAGTTTGATCTTAGTGAGGAGGCGTGGTTGACCCCGTTGCTATGTGTGACACATTGTTATAGGAGACGTGATTGATTGGCAGTAAAAACATGAGAACACGTTTCTAACAACACCAGCATAGAATGGACAGTAACATGAAGTCTTGTAGCCTCAGATGATGATGTGATCATCAACACAAATGGCTTGGATGGAATTCAGCCTATATGATATAAACGTGGGACTAATTGCTCAGCTGTCATTAACTGTGTGACTGCTATCTGTTAAAAGGTGATGGTTGGAGCAGAGACCAAACTGGACAGAGGGGCAATATTTTGAACTTCGCTTGAAGCATAACGACATATTCCCTTAAAGACTAATGGATTATTTCCAGGAGGTGGGCCACCCCCTAAACAGGGAGAGACAGTTTTTAATGTCCTTGGGCAATCTGAATTAAGCATATGCAGTCTGAAGGAAGGTATGGACACTTCATCGAGTCAGCTGAAATCCAAAAGCAGAATACATTGCTTTATCTAAACAGTCAGGCACCATTTTACCACGTTTTTTAATCTCATACGGACACATGTCTGTGGTACGTTTGCTGTGTAAGCCATTAATGTTGTGTTATAGACTTATTGTGTAAAATACCTTAACTAAATAAATAACTAAAAAAGTCACAATTCTTTGCGCCTCTGTAGCATTTTAATAGCTCACTGTCAATTAATGTGTTTGGAGAACGTTTCTCCTGTGTCGCTCTGTCATGTCCTCTCACAACTCATGAGACTCTTAAGTCCGTCAGTTTTTCACCTTAAGACATCTTTTAATAGCTTGAATCACTTAGTTTTATCCTTACTAAGATTTAGTCTTAAGTAAGACTATGACTAAAATGTCATAATTCTAAGAATTTCCTTAAAATGTATGGAATAATAATTATGGAAACTCAGCGCTGAGAATCTTTGTTTTGTCGGTACGAGACAAGCCACGACCTGTCACAGTGTTGAATTGTGACTTTCGCTCCCATTCTGTCCACGACAGGTATTGTACTTCTCACTAAAATGTAACACTTCAGAAATAACATTTCTTTAAAGCAATAATTTCACGCTTAAGAAGAAAAGAACCACCGGCATGAATTACTCTCTTTCACACTTTTTCTAGGCAGTCACAGCTGCTAAACATGCTACATGCTGAAAAACTCTACGCTGAACGCATGTAGAATCAAAACATTTCACATGTAACAAGTGTCGCTGACATTACCTTTGGATGGAAAGGACAAAAAGAAGGTGCGTCAGCTGGGAGCTGTGGACTTGAAGAGAGCGGAAGTCCCCGCTGATGATGATGTAACGCAGTCGAAACAGGAAGTGTTCAAAAGCAGTAGTGCAGTCGATAGGTGGACGTAAAATTGAAATGTCTTTAATTCCACTGTAACAGTCCACTGTTAGCCTACAGTAACACAGTATGGATTAGCCTGTCAATCAAAAAGTGGGTCACGTAGCCCATGCTTGTTGTTGTAGTCTGGACTGTACTACAGCATCTCTGTGAACTTGAAGGATGCCCAGAGGTGATTATGAAAAGGCAGGTAATACAGCTTAGCCCTTTTGCTGTGAATAAAGCCGTTACTATTGCTGTCAGAGTTCATCACACAAACAAGTCAGTATTTAATTATAATCCTTTATGAAACATCTTTCTCCAACAAAAACAACTTCAAGAAAGCCACACTTAGACCATGTAGCTGAGAGTCTTAAGTCATAAAGGCTGACATGGGGTCCAGCCAGTCTGGCTGCATTAGTGACGGCAGCCTGAACACTATGATAAAGACCAAGTTAGATGTATCTAAAATCCATCCTGGCATGTGTTTGTGCCTCCACCTGGCCAGTTTGTCTGGTCCATATCTGACTTCCTGAATGATATTCATTTTTTATTGTGGCCTGGGCAGGTTTCTATAGAGGGTCAACAGTGTCAAATGTGTAATACAAGGATTCATGATTCATAATATGACAAAGCAAAGGAAGTACCAGATAACCCACATGTACAGATTTTTTTTTTTAATGAGAAAATATTTGTTATAATTATAGTAGGTGTATAACTGAGCCTTACATGTTGGATAAGATAACAGAGTATGAGCATACAAATGGGTAACAAAAGAACAGAGGTTATACTGCATAATGTGATATAAGATCACACACTCACACGGTGTGTCCCATACCGAAGCTCAAGGAAATTCAGCAGGAGCAAATAAACAACTAACAGCATTTAAAAAGATAAATAAAATCATTTCTGCACCACAAATTTTATTAATAATAATAATAATAATAATAACACACACAATCACACTATTTAACAATTTCAAAGGGTTATAGTGTGTTAAAATTATTTCGGGGCTTAGAAGCAGAAATTAAGAAGCCTGAAAATGTCAAAAAATAAAGCTTACATACAGTAGATGCTGAGGAGGCATCTGGAATAGGCCACAAAAATAATTTATCCATCTTAGTATGTTACCCATCCTGAGAAAAAGTCAGTTTATATCTGATAAGGAGACAAATGCTTTAAACACTGCCTGGTAACCTTTTTGTTTCTCTTGTTTCTGTGTTAGTAAGGCTATCTGACTATTCTCCCTCTTGCAATGTTGTGTAGTGTTGCAACACAAAACCATCTAAAGACAGCAGCCCTTTAAATACACATCTTTTTGTTTCATGGGTGATGGACACATAACAGACACTTTTGTTTTCACTGGCACTGTGTTGCCTCTGTACTGTCCTGCAATTCTTTATATTTTGTGTAACTTTACCTCAATGTGCATTTATTTCAGGCATTTAGATAAAGATTTTATTGAACAGAGAGGTCAGTGCCTTGTTGAAGGACGCTTGGACAGAATACACTAGCAGGTGTGGGTGATAAACACTGACTTTGGCTTACACTTATCAATCCACTTTACTGAAACAAACATTTGAAAAACTGTTTAAATATCCACTGTCCCATTTTCCTTCATTGAAAAATTAAAATGAAATATACTTACTGAAATATACTTTTGTATTTACAAAGTTGAAGGTTTACTGTACATGGCCCCACCATGCTTGCACCCTAATGCAGAAAATAATCTCAAAGGCATCTATAAAAGCGTTGACAAACGACAGAAGAGTACAATCATTCTGCTACTGTTTAGAGTGGTTCAGAATTATTTTGACACATTTTTACTTTCAATTGAGTCTTCTAGTCTGTTTATGTGAGTTTCAAACTTCATTGCATTCATATAGGCATATATTTCAGTATATTGTGACAAAACTGAATTATAAGCCCAGTTTGCTACGTCACTCACATACAAGATCTGAGTGCAGTCTAAGGTTTGAGCTGCAGCCTCTTTAACAGACTCAGAACATGGGCTGCCTGATTTGCTTTTAATAACAACATATTTGATGAAAAGAAATGAAAATGGATGGATGGATACACAGATTATTTCCATCCAATTTTATCCTCATCTTGCAAGATATAGTAAACACACAACAGATGTTGATATATTAAATGCATAGTCCTCAGTATAATATATAACTCAACTGCTTATGTCACAAAGCATGAATCAACAAAGTCAAAATAAAGCTCAAATAAGTAATTTTCAAAGAGTATAAAACCATTAAACCAGCCCTTTAATCAACACACACACTGACTGAAATATATGACAATTTTTCCCTCATTACATTCTATTAATGTGTAGTGATTACAGACAAACTTTCTATCAATACTGCTTATTTTTTTCTGCTGGGTTGTAATAATACAGAATAGACAAAGTTTCCTAGTTTTAAATTTCTTCACTAGCACTTCAGGCTGCTGAGCCTCAAGTCAGCCAGTCAAGATTTAATACAGATGCTTGAACAGAATGAAAAAGCTCCCACTGAAATTTTAAACTTTATACTTTAGTTCCTGGAAAACATGGCAGCCTTCCTGTGGCATCATCATATCAAGGTATTCAGAAATGAACGTGTGTGCATGCATGTATGTGTTAGTGTGTGATTCAGACTATTTTCCTGCACATCTTTGAGTCAGTCGTTTTCTTCAACCGCTCTACATCAAATGCTTGCTTGTCTTTTGTATCTATTCACATATTTTTTGACAATGTGATTATCGAGCACAAAACCATCATTACCAAGTCTAAGGAAACCTGTCACAATAAAATCTTTAGCCCATTTTCCATAAAATTGCCAATAGGCATAAAAATCCACTGAATACTTCAGTTATTCTGTGTCTACCAGCTAGTAAAGACATTAAAAAATAAACTTTCCTCTCAAAATAATACCATTCAAAGTGTCTTGTCTCTTATGTCTTCAAATTCAGCTCAATACTTCAGATAGCTCTCACATACTGGGGCACTTAACATACCATTATGCCTTCAAATCCACAACTTGATGCATCTCATCCAGGAGCCTCACTGGTTCATGTTTATGTGACAATCAGCATATTGTTAGTAAAATAAATATTTTCCTTCTCTGTTCTTCTTTCTGATGTTTCCTTTCTGTATTCTCCTCTTCCTCCTGCTTTTTATTCGCTCTAAACGAAGCTGTTTATTCCTCCTCTTCTTCTTCCTCCTCCTCTCCATCCTCATTGGCATAGATACCGGCCTCCCACTTCAGAGCCATGTCGCTTTTTCTCCTGGTTACACGAGTGGCCTCCAGAACCTAAAACAAAGAAAACACAACCAATAAAAAGAAAATGCCATCAGAGCAATGAAAATGTACCAGTAAGTTCTATAACAGGGAACGTTTCATGCTTGAACACTAAGTTTTACAGTCACAGTCAGTATGCAAAAATACAACTATACAGTCAGAAATCCTGGGTACAAGGGGCAACTGTAGTGAATTGTGGGGGTTAAAGTGCATTCTACCACACACACACAGAAAAGCGCTGTTCGTCTATTAAGATTTTACAGATTCTTAAAAAATAATAATAATTAAAGCTGCAAGCAGCGATGATCGGGCCCTCGCACTCCGCGCGACCGCCCCCTACCCGTCACGCCGTCCCTTCCCTCCTCTGCTCCCCCCACGAGCTGCGGCGATTTTGCCAGCGGTGGGAAAAAGCCGGCAGACAGAAGGAGAGATGTGTCAGTGCAACAAATCTCTCAATATATGTAAAAATTGTTAGTGTGCAGTAACCTCCTCTTTACAGTAGGTGGCGCTGTCCACAGATGTCCACACGTGGTCGTGGTCGGGTCTGTATCACATGTAAAAAATTTGAGGATTTTAGGAGCATCCGTGGTGGAGTTATATCAGTTGCAGTACCGTATGTGTCCACTGGGTGGAGCCAGACACCATGAGAATAGTGGAGACCCGTCTGTGCATCAAACCTCAAAAAACATTTGATTCATACATGAAAAATGTCCAGAAGCAGTTACTTCCGGTTTCCTGTAGGTGGCGGTGTGCAGGTGACTCATGAGCATGCAGACGTGCGGGGGGACGGACCGTTAGGACATGAAAAAAATTTGAGGACGCTAGGACGATGCACGGCGAAGTTATAAGCAGTTGATGTTTCATGGCGAAGGTTCAACAGTCGCCACCGCCACGGGCAGCATGATACAGGAATCCACACAGTTGTCTCTGTGGGACTTCAAATCTGTGATCCTCATTTGGCTGTGTAATGACAGGGAAGGATTTAACAGAGTGCATGTCAGTGAAGAACATGGCACTTCCTGTTTCCACCACAAGGGAGCGCCATAGATCATGATGACATAGAGACGTTCAGGGAGGGGCTCTGACCACGTGCAGAAAGTTTGAAGCCGTTTGGAGCAAGTATGTAGGAGAGAGAGCTGTTCGTGTATGAATGGCGAAGTGACGCCACAGCGGCCACGCCCTTTAACTTAGAGAAAAGCTTTTGATAACTTTTGATCAGCATGGTCTCTAGGTGACAGCGACCAAATATGAAGTCAATCGGTCGAAATCCCTAGGAGGAGTTCGTCCGCATACCAAAGGTGGAAATCGCTGAAATTTGACCGCCTAAATCAAAATGGCTGACTTCCTGTGTGGTCTAGATCAATGGTGCAAGAGACTTTTATGTGCGCCTGGACGTGTTCTGTGTGTGTGTCGATTTTTGTCTTCCTACTCCAAAAAAACCCCTATGGAGAGGAGTATTTTAAAAATTCAAGGGGGCGCCATTGAGCCATTTTGCCCCGCCCACTTACGAGACCCCCATCAGTTGCTAGTACATGCCCCCGAGAATGTGTGTATGAATTTTCATGATCATAGAAGGTCGTTAAGGTCATTAAATACTCAAACGTAATCTCACGGCGAAGGACGGACAGTTGGCGCCCCGCCACACGGACACCATTGCACGCAGCTTCACGGCCTTCATAGTGTAGCTTCACCAACTAGTTGGGAAGGTTCTAGAGGTGAAATGAAATTGATGCTGTCAACTATGTAGGAGCAGTACACGTCAGAGTAAAAAGAGGCCATTTCCTGTTACCAGCAGGGGGCGCCACGAGTAAGTAAGGGTTTCAACATATGGAGGTGTTCAGGGCGGAGCCCTCGTCATGCTCATAAAGTTTGAAGACGTTTGGATAAAGTATGCAGGCGTGAGAGCCGTTCAAAGTTACATGGCGAAATCATGAATCGTCGCCAGATTTTGGCGAGCCACAGAGGCCACACCCTGTAAGTTAGAGAAAAGCTTTTGATAACTTTTGATCAGCAGGTCCTTTAGGTGACCTCCAGCAAATTTCAGGTCAATCGGGCTACAGCTCTAGGAGGAGTTCGCTCACATACCAATGGTGTAAATCGCCAAAATCGCCATTTTCCATCCAAGATGGCGGACTTCCTGTTGGGTTAAGGTCATGGTGTCAAGAGACTTTTTGGTGCGTCTTGGTATGATAAACATGTGTACCGATTTTCGTGCACCTACTCCAAACTAAGCCAAATGCGAGGGGTGTTTTGAAAATTTCAAGGGGGCGCTGTAGAGCCATTTTGCCCCGCCCCTTTGCAGCGACCACAAAATATCAAATTTTTCGCCACCCCTGATGAGTGTGCAAAGTTTCGTGAGTTTTCGTGCATGGCAAAGGGGTGAAAAATGCAGTTAAACAGGCAGGCAAATAATAAGAATAATTAAAGCTGCAAGCAGCGATGATCTGGCCCTCGCACTCCGCGCGACCGCCCCCTCCCCGTCACGCCGTCCCTTCCCTCCTCTGCTCCCCCCACAAGCTGCGGCGATTTTGCCAGCGGTGGGAAAAAGCCGGCAGACAGAAGCAGAGATGTGTCAGTACAACAAATCTCTCAATATATGTAAAAATTGTTAGTGTGCAGTAACCTCCTCTTTACAGTAGGTGGTTCTGTCCACAGATGTCCACACGGGGTCGGGGTCGGGTCTGTATCACATGTAAAAAATTTGAGGATTTTAGGAGCATCTGTGGTGGAGTTATATCAGTTGCAGTATCGTATGTGTCCACTGGGTGGAGCCAGACACCATGAGAATAGTGGAGACCCGTCTGTGCATCAAACCTCAAAAAACATTTGATTCATACATGAAAAATGTCCAGAAGCAGTTACATCCGGTTTCCTGTAGGTGGCGCTGTGCAGGTGACTCATGAGCATGCAGACGTGTGGGGGGACGGACCGTTAGGACATGAAAAAAATTTGAGGACGCTAGGACGATGCACGGCGAAGTTATAAGCAGTTGATGTTTCATGGCGAATGTTCAACAGTCGCCACCGCCACGGGCAGCATGATACAGAAAACCACACAGGTGTCTCTGTGGGACGTCAAATCTGTGATCCTCATTTCGCTGTGTAATGACAGGGAAGGATTAAACAGAGTGCATGTCAGTGAAGAACATGGCACTTCCTGTCTCCACCACAAGGGAGCGCCATAGATCATGATGACATAGAGACATTCAGGGAGGGGCTCTGACCACGTGCAGAAAGTTTGAAGCCGTTTGGAGCAAGTATGTAGGAGAGAGAGCTGTTCGTGTATGAATGGCGAAGTGACGCCACAGCGGCCACGCCCTTTAACTTAGAGAAAAGCTTTTGATAACTTTTGATCAACATGGTCTCTAGGTGACAGCGACCGAATATGAAGTCAATCGGTCAAAATCCCTAGGAGGAGTTCGTCCGCATACCAAAGGTGGAAATCGCTGAAATTTGACCGCCTAAATCAAAATGGCTGACTTCCTGTGTGGTCTAGATCAATGGTGCAAGAGACTTTTATGTGCACCTGAACGTGTTCTGTGTGTGTGCCGATTTTTGTCTTCCTACTCCAAAAAAACCCCTATGGAGAGGGGTATTTTAAAAATTCAAGGGGGCGCCATTGAGCCATTTTGCCCCGCCCACTTACGAGACCCCCATCAGTTGCTAGTACATGCCCCCGAGAATGTGTGTATGAATTTTCATGATCATAGAAGGTCGTTGAGGTCATTAAATACTCAAACGTAATCTCACGGCGAAGGACGGACAGTTGGCGCCCCGCCACACGGACACCATTGCACGCAGCTTCACGGTCTTCATAGTGTAGCTTCACCAACTAGTTAGGAAGGTTCTAGAGGTGAAATGAAGTTGATGCTGTCAATTATGTAGGAGCAGTACACGTCAGAGTAAAAAGAGGTCATTTCCTGTTACCAGCAGGGGGCGCCACGAGTAAGTAAGGGTTTCAACATATGGAGGTGTTCAGGGCGGAGCCCTCGTCATGCTCATAAAGTTTGAAGACGTTTGGATAAAGTATGCAGGCGTGAGAGCCGTTCAAAGTTACATGGCGAAATCATGAATCGTCGCCAGACTTTGGCGAGCCACAGAGGCCACACCCTGTAAGTTAGAGAAAAGCTTTTGATAACTTTTGATCAGCAGGTCCTTTAGGTGACCTCCAGCAAATTTCAGGTCAATCGGGCTACAGCTCTAGGAGGAGTTCGCTCACATACCAATGGTGTAAATCGCCAAAATCGCCATTTTCCATCCAAGATGGCGGACTTCCTGTTGGGTTAAGGTCATGGTGTCAAGAGACTTTTTGGTGCGTCTTGGTATGATAAACATGTGTACCGATTTTCGTGCACCTACTCCAAACTAAGCCAAATGCGAGGGGTGTTTTGAAAATTTCAAGGGGGCGCTGTAGAGCCATTTTGCCCCGCCCCTTTGCAGCGACCACAAAATATCAAATTTTTCGCCACCCCTGATGAGTGTGCAAAGTTTCGTGAGTTTTCGTGCATGGCAAAGGGGTGAAAAATGCAGTTAAACAGGCAGGCAAATAATAAGAATAATAATAATAATAAACACAGCAATTACAATAGGGCCTTCGCACCACTCGGTGCTCGGGCCCTAATAATTTAGCATATATTTGAACTGAGTTTTAGCATAAAATTTGCTGGACCTAAAGCAATAGTGCATGGGTGAATCAAGGGTCACACCAACTATCTGCACAGGCACATGCAGCACCAACACTAGCACTACAATACAAAACAAGGCAGTGAGAGCACAAGCAGACCTAGGATCAAATAAAATAATATTAAAAACAGTGGGTTTTAAACAGGGCAATAGCACAACAATAATACATTCCCATATACATTTCTGTACTACTGAATTTCAATTTGTATCCAGTACACATCCAATACTAATACAATACTAGCATTTTTAAGGCTAGTTGTATTTGTTCAATTCGTATTTCATAGTCTAAACAACATCCCTGCAGCAGCTGCAACTAGCTTTACACCTACCTTTGAAATTCTTAATTCATTTCATTCACTGTACTTAAAAGTGTTGCATGGTACAGTAGAAAAATGTGCTATTTTTTCCAGTCATGATAAGTATTAACTAATAAATACAAATATACACAGGAATGTATTGTAAAAATACTATGCGTAGTCTGATCCAGGTCTGTCGAGTAAATGCAGTTATTGGAGTAAACAGGTTTGGGGCACAGTAGGTACTTCAGTAGTTACCTCATTAGCCAGCAACAAACGGGCATACTGACGGACCAGCAGGAGAGAAGCAACAGTACAAACAAGTCAACAAGTGATGTCACCATGGATAAAACAATAACAGGATTTCAAAGGTAACAAGGTTGCCAAATAATCGGTTTCAATAGACTGAAATTAGGCATAATAAGTATAAGTGCTAATAAACTGAAAGTGAAACTTGTTTTTGTTTTTTAAACTTTGATACTTTAAACTTTGTTAGTTCTTTGAGATTATTAGTTCATTATTGGTCTGGTAATAAAACATGTATAGATGCAACAAAGGGCGAAAAGTGAAGTTGGAACAGAAACCCCCTCAGCCATGTGACATTTATTTTGAATCCTGCTTATGGTGGGGAATCTCCCTTAGGACTTTTACAACACTGACAACATTAGTAAATTCCTGTAAATACTTTTACTTACTGGAAGAATGTCTTTAAATAGTTACAGGTCAGATTTATGTACCAACAAACACACACAAACAAGCATGGCATTTCAACCATGCAGTGAAATACTTACACCGTTGTCCTCAATTTTCTCCCTCCTCTTCACCTTGTGTGTTTCATAGTCTTCCATAAGTGTCTGCATGAAGTTTTTGGGTCGTGATCCTCCAGAGTCCTCACTGCCAGCATCAGACAGGGCTCCCTCTGATGGTGAGGGTGAGACAGGCGGCGCAGGTCGAACTTTCTCAATCTTTCCTGCAAACCACAGAAAAAGAACCTCACTAGTTTACTGAACATTACTAGTTTTCTTATTCACACATTTGTGCCATGGATGAGGGCGCTGGAGGACAAGTCAGTCATTACTTCTAAACAAACCTGGTGCCGTACGTGCTGTCAGGCTGAGTCTAGTTGGCAGGCTGTTGCTCTTCACTTTATCTGCTGGGGAAATGGTGGTTTGCCGCATCCCTGTCCTCAAAGGTCCATGACTAATGGTGGAAGTGCTGCTGGGCTGGACGATGATCACAGGCTGTGTCTCCCTCTGTTTCTTCAGCTCTTCCTCTCTCTGCTGAGCTGCTCGGATCTCCTCCTCAATCATGGACAAAGTTCGCTGCTTCTTGGAGCGCAGGCGGAATGGACCACTGGCCGCGTCCACCTCAGGGCCACGGGTTACTGCTGCTGTGCTACGCAGTTCAGCTGCCTCTGAATATTTACTAAAGTAACTAAACTCTGGTTTCTCTGGGCTTGGAGGAGAAGGGGGGCGATAGACTGGGGTTGGCCTGGGAACAGGTGCAGCTGAAACAGGAGCAGGAGCTGGAGCTGGAGCTGGGGCTGAGGCAAGTGCCCTGGTGTAAGAGGACTGGATTTTTATTCTGGGGCCTCCGTCTCTAGGTCTTTGTGGTGGTGAGATGGGCTGGGGAGGTAAAGGGGAAGGTGTCTCGAGATGTGGTTGCTCTGCTGTATTGGAGGACTTTTGCTGCTGCTGAACCTGCTTATCTGCTGGCTGCAATGGTGCCGGGCTAGAGGACATAGGAGAATGAAAACCGGGACCTCCACCAGAAGACACAGGTGAGGATGAAATCGGCTCTGAGCTGCTTGATGTGACAGATGATGGAGACAATGGGGTGCTGAGCTGGGAAGAATTCAAGTGAGATGACTGCCAGTCTTCTCCGTTCTGACCTGCCAGGACATTTTGGATGGCATTTTGGACAAGTACTCCTGCTTGGTACTCAAGTTCATCTTCTGTTGAGCAGCCACCTGTCTGCCCGTTGACGGGAGTGGTAGGCTGGGGGGTAGGTGGTGACACTGGCGTTAGTGGCAATGGCGTAGGGGGTAGTGAGGCCCCACTATCAGAAATATTATCCAAGCTAAACACAGTAGTGTCCTGAGAACGGACAGATAACTCGTCCAATCCTGAGTCAGACTCCTCTGGGTGAAAAGCTGGATGGAAATGGCTCTTAGCTTCCTCCTCCTCAGGCAGGATTGTCATTACTGCTCGTGCACACGTAAATTCTCCTGCAATTCCTTCATCAGACCAGGTAACATGAGTCTCTCCAGTTTCTGCAACATTGTCACTGCTCCCAGGGCAGGCCTTAGATCTGGAGAAGGGTTTGGCAGAGTATAAGTGAGGAGCTATGTTCTTTTTGGTGTCTTCCTCTTGCAGAAACTGCTTCCTGGCAGATGAAAAGTTGATCTGCTCCTTAACAATGTCCTCCTTCTGGGTTATATCTGGGTCAAAGGTTACCTCAGTGGGAGGACCTGATTCCTGAAGTTAAAAATAGAAGAGGACAGATGCAAAAAAACACATTAGAACTCATCTTAGTTATTTCTGAGAGGGATGATGCCTGTGTTTCTGTGCAGGTTACCTGTGTGCATGCATATCTATTATTTTGCTTTTGCTGTTTTCTCTCCTGGTATTTCCTGAGAGACTCAAGTTGATCTCCATCCAGCTGCTCTTCCAAAGGGACCTTTAATAAACCAAGCAGGTAAGACAGTATACTAGTATTAGTACGGTAGTACTGTGGATATGACAATAAATGCTTTGAATCCTGAATCTTTCAATCTAAAAATGGGAGTCTACCTCCTGGGGAGGGTTCCACCAGCGCTGGGCAATCCCAGGATTTTTCTTCACTGCTTGTTCTCTGATCAGTTCCTGACGCTCACGCTCCAACTCCTGGACCTGGCATAAAGGACAGCACAATAAGAGAAGAGTATAAATGAGACAAACATTTCCTATAAACCTTCATTAAAAAAGCAAAGACTCCCTATGCCACTTTTGAGGCCTGGTGAAGTGGTAAGGAAGTGATTTTAACAACCTTACTTAGAAGTTCCCCTTTAACAAGAACATTGCTGTTCCTTATCATTAATGGAGTGTAACCACAACTGACCTTTTGTGCACGCATCATGTGCTCATGTTACACAGAGTTACCACACACTTTCAGTTACTTCATCATTTTTCATCATGATTTCATATAATATGGGAATTGGTACAAATGTTGAAATTAGTTTTTTCTCTTGAGCATTTTTGTGAAATACTGTATGGCAAAGTTATATTCAATTCAATTCAATTCAGTTTTATTTATATAGCATATTTTACAATCAGAAATTGTCTCAAAGCGCTTATACTAGATAAAGTTACACTACTCTAACATATTTGAAATATTATTATTGATATAATAGTTTTTCATATCTCACTTGGAGTTTAAGAGTGCCACCAAAAAAACTGGTAAAGAACACAGAAATCTATTACTAGTAAATCTATTACTGTGCATCTGATGCATTATCTTGCAGCCTCTTACCTCATCTGAGGGTCGTCTCCTTGTTACTCTGACCTGTTGCTCCTCTCCAGGGGAGAACAGCTTTGCAGGCCGCCTTTCCTCCTGAAATGCTCGCAGCTCAAACTTTGCCTTTCTGCTCTCTGACTCATCTTCTTTGATGTGCCCATTGGTTCTCACATCAGAGTCGATCTGGTGGAGGAACGTGGTCTGTCTCTGTCCCTCTACAACAATTGACTGTTGATTGATGGGGAAGGGGGCTGACACACAGACAGAAGGAGAGGTTCCGTCAATGCTGATTGGCTTTATGTGCTCTGGCAGAGAGGCATTGCCATTGCTGGGTGATTCTGTAGCTGCGTCTAACACCTGGTCCAGGTAACAGATCTCCTGTAGGCAAAAAATAAAGTGCATTTAGATGGGTATAATGTAAATAAAAAAATCAGTGATTAGCAATAGGTGTATGGGGTGCTACTATATTATTATTTACAATATTAATGTAAATTCATATTTTTGTACTCGACAGAGCATACATTTTAAAGAAAGAATTTCAAAAACAGTCCCCTTAACCACAAAACAGTTAGTTTAACCCCAAAGAACCTAGATACCTGCACCACCACATCACTGTCAGGCGTCTCTGCTGTCACATCAACTGCACTGTAGGCTCGGTTACTGGGGCTGCTGAGGCAGCCATGTTGGCTCTCCCGTTCCATGGTTGCAGGCCTGTCAGTGATTACGCTGACTGATTCCTGGAAACTGACACTCTTCAGGGCTCGCTGCCTTGGTACTGTGCCACTGTCATCATCAGCAGGCCAGCTTGGTTTCTGTGTCAACAAAAAACATGAGGTTCAGCAGAGAGAACTATCTGACGCTCAATTTCTGAAGCAGGCTTAAAATGAGAATTAAAAACACACACATATACCTCAGAAAAACATAACTATTTCCTGCCACTGTGGGGTGCCAAAATCACATGCTGCAGCTTTATAAAATCTTTCCAGGATTGAAATACTGTCTGATCCTGATGAATTTTTCTCCCCCCAAATTTGCCTTGCACATACAGAGATAACATACAGATTAGAATGAAAGATAATATGGTCCTTCAGCTCTGTAGGTGTGAAGTGCTTTGTCATCTATTCATAGAGCAGCAATTTTACTTTTTACTTTTTCCTCTACTTTACACCTCAGACACATTATCATTTGAATGTTTGAATGCCATCATATAATAATTTGGTTATTTTTACTTTCTCCACCTTTTCTGTTTGTTGGTTCTCTTTAGTGCACTTTTTGCATCTTCTCCTCTTTGTTTCTTTTTGCCATTAAAAGTGAATGCAGTAGATGCAGAAACAGTGGTCACTGAAGTCACAAGGACAATTATAACAGCCAGTCTGTTTTTAAAAAAGCCTCCTCTTGTTTCTCTCATAATTAAATAACAATTTCCTTTGCACCCCCTCTCCTCCTCTCTTGTCTGTTCTTCTCTCCTTTTCTGAAAAGAAAACATTCTCTGAGGCGTTTTGGTGACCCATGTAGCTCAGTCACATGCTAATACTTTATTCTGTCTAGTATGAGACATACAGCACATCTGATCAAACACTGATCACCACCAAATGTTCCGTTAGGCCCTTTAATGTCCAAATCGACTCAGATGAAAGGTCATAGGATTCATATTGTGGGAGCTACAGATATACTGTATCTAAATCAAAGTGGTGGGCTAAACAGAGTGACAAACATTGGCATTCCTAGACCCGTAAATACTGCCAATAAAATACAACACCAATCAGGACTTTAGAAACAGAACTTTCCCTACATAGGGTTTGAATCAGTAGAATGTCTCATTAGGACAAATAACTGTCAACCATAAGCTACTTTACCATCCTTTAATTACCGCCAATGAAATTCTCTGTATAACCACACTATGATTAGTATGGAGTCATATTACTAAATTGCTTAAAGTGCTGCACTGTATTCCTCTCTCTCCTCATCCCTCCGCCTCCCTTTAGCTTGTTTTCCTCTTGTTCTCATCAACAAGTCAAATGATTTGTCACCCGGTAATTATATTACTGACCATGTGACGACCAGCTGTAGCTTCTATCACACCCACTCTCTTAAAGCTTCATGTCTACTTTTTTGTAGTGGTGTCTGTTACTGTGTATGCACATTCAACAGGCAGGACAGTACAGAGGAGGAGGATATCCTGTTACTGCCTCAGGAAAACAGTAGAGGAATGTCTCATATGCAATGCTATTCAGTTAGACACACATACACACACAGGAGTGCAAATGTGAGTATTGTTGTGCAGTCCTTTCAAGTGTGTGTGTGTGTTTCTGTGTTTCTTGTTGAGGTGAGCTGACATTCCAGGCATAGTTAGCTGTCCTCAAGACTTGGACTGTAAAACTTGTGATCAGGGACATTTTACACCATAGTCAGAGGGTGCACAATGTTTGAAGAGACTAAAGAAAAACATTAAATGTTTCCAAAAACAAAATGGTACACAAATGTGCTCTGAGTGTTTTTCAATAGGAATAGGGAAAAAATAAAGTTGAGAAATACAATAACTTAAGGAAAAGTGTCTTTCCCCTTTAACTCAGAAATCAATGTTACATAAGAAAATTAAAGTTGATGAAATAAGTGGAGGATCATAAAAATAGTTTTACAGTCATGTGTCTATGTGAGTCAGTATTACAGACCTTCTAAACGCTGGACATCTGGAAATGCTTATGCTCTGACCTTGTTCCACAAAAATCTCTCTCTCTCTCACACACACGCACATGCACACACACACACACACACACTTTAACACAATATCTAAACATACACTCTCAGCTACATGCTTTACACCCAAATACCTTCTAACTGAAAATAAAACCACAGTCACAGAGAAACTAAGATGAAAGAGGCGCACAACCACACAAAGCTCCTGTGTAACCCACTGCCGTGGCTTAACATGATCCAGTATAGTAACAGGAGCTGCTGCTTGTTTAACCTGCTGTTCTCACATTTGAACAGGCTGGATTCTAAACCCAGGCCACACAGTGTCATTCATGACTTCAGTCTGCCCTTTTTTGGGAGCCAGTTACGTGTCAGATCAAACAAGTTATTAATTTCATTGTCACATATTAGTTGTGTCAGAAACAGGGAGAGAGCTAAATGGCAGGATGAAACACACAAGAGTGGCATCATTTGTCCAAAACATGTCCACACTGATGTAACATCTGGACAAATACAGACTCGGCACTTCAACTTTGACATTGATGGCATTCAAGCTTTATAATTTAAATTGCTGTATGTTGTCTATTTCACTTCTCTATATCTAAGTACATTCTGTCTAAAAGTAGAAAGTAGACTAAAAAAATACTTATATATATATATATATATATACACAAATAATGCAACTACTCACCTGCTGCTCTTAAATGTAGATTAGTCTATTCTAGTGATATTTGTAAATCCATCATGTGCCTTTAACAAACCTGTAATAGTTTCAAACTCTGAATGTCTTCTTTTCCTGAGCTTTATTCCTTTTCCTATTTAGTACTCTGTTCACTCGAATCCAGCCCTTGTCCGTCCTGTTCCAGATAGTGGGAGTGCCAGACATTTTCCTGGCCAAGCCTTTTCCTCCTCTTCTTCTCCTCCTTTTCCTCCCCTCCCATCTCTTTCCTCTCCTCCACAAAGCTTCTCCTTTCTCAGTAACATTCCTGCTTGCTGCATGGCAAGCTGTGATGTCATGGGCCGAGCGTGCGTATGTGTATGTATGTGTATGTGTGCGTGCTTCTCCAGATGCCCTCATGCACAAAGACCTCTTCTGTACGAGCCCTCAAACACACAGAGAGCCAAAAACATCCACCCTGTGCCTCCTCCCTTCCTAAGACCAAGCCCTCGCTTTCTCCCAGTGCATATTGCTCACCCACTTTTTCTGTAACCTGCAGCTCACATCAGAACCAAGGAAACAATGAGTAAGAGCCAGATAGAGAGGCGATGATGAGGAGATGATGACTGAAGAAGTGGGACATATTTTCTCCTGTAATCATCTAAATGTGGCTGTTGACTCAGTATCATAGTAAGAGGGTTAGTATCACCTTTTAATACAAAACAAATGAAACCTTAACACCTCTGAGCTGCCAACTAATCATAAGGGCTTTTCTAGAGGATTTTACATAGGAATCTTAATGCCATTTAAAGAGTATAGCATAGGAGAATCCAAATCAAAGTAATAATGGGCTTTAAAGGGCTCAGAAATCAAATGTTTACATCCTATTGCATCTGGTGACCATGTGGATATTCATCCGCCTGCTGGTGTTGTGTGTGATAGTGTTGTATGACAGGATGGCCTGACCTGTAACAAGAGCTGACCAGAATCATTGGTCACTTTCTCTGCTCCTTAAGATGGTCTAGGAGAGGAAACAATTTTCAAGAGCAATTACTCATATGGTGTTAGTAGCTGCAGAATGATGATTTAGCAATTAATTTAAACTCAAACAAAGCCATTGTGATATGCTAGCATAGTATATCTGCTGTAAGGAGCAACTTTACGTCTACTTGAAATGATCACAAGAAGTGATAAAGAAATGTCACATCAAGGGACTGCCTTGAATATCAAAAAGGACAAAAAAACAATTTTGTGAGTAAAAAAATATAAATCAGTCCTG
Organism: Parambassis ranga; assembly: GCF_900634625.1. Taxonomy (NCBI): domain Eukaryota; kingdom Metazoa; phylum Chordata; class Actinopteri; family Ambassidae; genus Parambassis; species Parambassis ranga. The sequence goes on along the minus strand of NC_041032.1, from coordinate 253,435 downwards.
ATGTCACGTGCCACTGTTTGAAATCATAAACTGACTGCAAGGCCTTGGTGAGTTCCTTGGCTAGATGTAACACCGAGCCATATGACAAGAAGAACTGAAAACTAGGACAGTAACCCAATTATTGCAGATGCTCTGGGGAGTTCAATCTCAAATTGGGCTGTAAAACACTAAAAAAAACAACCTGTGATGGTCATGGCATGGGTGGTGATTTGTTGCAGTAAGCTAGCTGTGGCATATTCAAACTGTGAAAAATGAAAAGACAAAGACAGATTATTAGACAGCAGTAGGGTGTGACATTGCATTCATGTGCGTGTCTATGTGTGACGACATTCAACTGGGTCAAACGCTGTAAAGTCAAAGAGTAGTGCCCAGAGCAGTCTTGTGTCATAAAAGTTCATTGTGAGTGATCAGAAATAACACACTTCAAAAACACATGAATGTTTACCACCAACATACAACACACACATGTAGACTATTAAAAATGATATTGTGGACATTATGTTTATCAGAGGTACTCTGATCAGGGGTTTTTTTGTTACTGATCACTGATTTGTAAAAGCCAGACGGCATAGATAGCTACATCATCTTGGATGTATCTGCAACATGCCACTACTAAAATCCAGAGTAACTAAACATTTATGTGTGATATACTTGTAGACAAAAACATGGGACTTTTAAATATGGGGCAATTTGAAATAATTATAATATAATTATAATAATAATATAATTTGAAATAATTAAAATGCTGAGAACAGCATACTGCACTTGTCATGGTTTCAGCCAGGTCTTTTATTTTGTAGTTCATTTTCTGTTTGTATTAGTTCTAGTTTTACTAGTCACTTCCTGTTTTATTTTGAAACTCGATCTTTCCCCCGTGTTTCAGTTCTGTTTTCCTCATGTGTGCTCCCTTCCCCCACCTGTGATTACCTGCTCCGCCCTAATGTGCTTCACCTGTGTCCAATTGTCTTCCCGCCCTCCTGTGTATAAAGCCTGTGTGTTTCCTGCCCCTTGTTGCCAGTTCGTTTTGTGAGTTATCCTACGACACAGCCGTCCAAGTAGCCTTCCGCTCTTGTGATTTCCCCAGTGAGTTTTCCGAGTGAGTTTTGGAGTTTCTGAGTGAGTTTTGGAGTCCCTTGTGAATGAACTATTTTGGATCTGACTACTGTTCGTTGCCTTCGCCCCTTTGTGATACCTTTGCCTCATGGACTGTACTCCTGTGTACTGATTACTGTTTTGGACTTTGACCACTGGTTTTTGCCTGTGCCCTTTTGGATACCTCTGCCTCGCGGACTGAACTTCTGTGTACCGAACCTTGCCTGTATTAAAACACTGAGAATTGCCTGATACTTCCGGCTCAGCTGCATTTGTGTCCTCCACCTTATATTAACCCTGACATTACGAACTGGCCATAACTGGACGCAGCAGACTGAGCAGCTATGGAGGATCCAGTGGAGGTAATATTTTTATGGGAAGGAATTTCTGAAGAGAAAGCCCAGCTCCAACAGGCTGTGGACTGCATAGACCACATGTCCTCTCCTCCTCTGGAAAAGACAGAGGTTCGGCGGTTGTGTTCCCACCGCGTCTCACTGCTGCAAAAGCTAGGGGCCCTTTGGAACACGACACAGAAGCTACAGGCCCGTATGAAGGAAATTCTGGTCGAAGAGCCGTGGATGAGAATTGACTATGAACCCGTGTTCGAAGAGATGGACAATTTCCATTCTCCGGTGGCTCCGGTGCTCCCTGCCTGGGCCGTTCGTACCGCACCAGCTCCGTTCACGGCTTCACCACGGTTATCACCACTCACTTCCGGTTCCGCCCGGAGGCGGGCTCCCGACGACGTCGCCACTTCCGGTTCCGCCCGGAGGCGGGCTCCCGACGACGTCACCACTTCCGGTACCGCCGGGAGGCGGGCTCCCGACGACGTCGCCACTTCCGGTTCCGCCCGGAGGCGGGCTCCCGACAACGTCACCACTTCCGGTTCCGCCCGGAGGCGGGCTCCCGACGACGTCGCCACTTCCGGTTCCGCCCGGAGGCGGGATCCCGACGACGTCGCTCCTCCCGTTTCGGCCAGAAGGCGGGCTCCAGACGGCGTCCCTTTTCCTCCCAAGAACACGCCCCAGACTACACCACCTGTTCTGGGGCCTGCCTGTGTTACTCCTGATGGAATATCTGTCATGGCGAAGGACTTGATATCTGTTGGGACCAAAGAAACGCAGACTGAGACTTTGGGGAAAGCCTGTTTGGACTATGGGGGGTCTTCTGTTCTGGGCTCCAGTCCTGACCCAGATGGACCCTCAGCTCTAGTGACCAGCTCTGTCACTAGAGAATATCTGGCTCCGGGTTCCAGCCCTGATCCCGCAGAGTTGGCTACCCGTTCTGACCCAGAAGGACCCTTAACCATAGTGACTGAGCCTGACACTGAAAGGTCCTCAGTTCTGGGTTCCAGTTTTGGCCCTGGAGGGCTTCCGCTTCCTGTTTCGAGTTTTGGCCCTGGAGGGCTTCCGCTTCCTGTTTCGAGTTTTGGCCCTGGAGGGCTTCCGCTTCCTGTTTCGAGTTTTGGCCCTGGAGGGCTTCCGTCTCCTGTTTCGAGTTTTGGCCCTGGAGGGCTTCCGTCTCCTGTCTCCTGTTCCGACTCCGGTGGTCCACCGCTCCCGAGCCCCTGTTCCGACCACGGTGGTCCACCGCTCCCGAGCCCCAGTCCCGACGCTGGTGGTCCATCCCCTACTGTGATCTTCAGTCCTGACCCCAGTGGTCCTTCGCCTCTGGTCTCCAGCCCCGACACCAGGGGCGGACTCCAGACGACGTCACTCCTCCCCGCTCCGTCAGAGGGCGGACTCCAGATGACGTCGCCTTCTCCTGCACCACCCGAGGGTGGGTGTTTCTGTGCTGCCCCCAAGGATTTATCTGCTGAGCTTGTGGATTTTTTATTCTTTGGTGTGTTTGCGGCACTGACACTGACTGTGGGGGTGCCTTTCCTCAACACTAGAGGGTCTTCGACCCTGGGTTCCAGCCCAGGCCCTGATGAACCCTCAGCTCCGGGTCCCAGTCCTGATCCTAGTGGGGTTCCGTCTCCGAGTTCCACTCCTCATGGGGTTCCGTCCCCAGTCTCCTGTCCTAGTCCTGGTGGGGTTCCGTCCCCAGCTTCCTGTCCTGACCTTAGGGGTCCACCGCTCCCAAGCCTCTGCTCCGGTCCTGGTGGGCCTCCTCTCTTGAGCCCTCGTCCTGACCCCGGTGGTCCACCGCTCCCGAGTCCCAGTCCTGACACCGGTGGTCCACCGCTCCCGAGTCCCAGTCCTGACGCCGGTGGTCCTTCGCCTCTGGTCTTCAGTTCCGACGCCGGTGGTCCTTCGCCTCTGGTCTTCAGTTCCGACGCCGGTGGTCCTTCGCCTCTGGTCTTCAGTTCCGACGCCGGTGGTCCTTCGCCTCTGGTCTTCAGTCCCGACGCCGGTGGTCCTCCCTCAGTTCTGGCTTCCTGTCCGGTCCCCGGAGGGTCCTCGGCTCTGGTTTCCTGTCGGGACCCCGGAGGGTCCCCTGCTCTGGTTTCCTGTCCGGACCCCGGAGGGTCCCCTGCTATGGTTTCCTGTCTGGACCCTGGAGGGTCTTCTGCCTCGTCTTCGGCTATGGCTTCCTGTCTGGACCCTGGAGGGTCTTCTGCTCCAGCGCCGGTCTCCAGTCTGGACCCTGGAGGGTCTTCTGCCTCGTCTTCGGCTCTGGCTTCCTGTCCGGACCATGGAGGGTCCTCTGCCTCGTCTTCGGCTCTGGCTTCCTGTCCGGACCCTGGAGGGTCCGCAGCCTCGTCTCCGCCGACCTTCTGCCCTGACCCTGGTGGATCAGCCTCCTCATCTCCGCCGACCTTCTGCCCTGATCCTGGTGGGTCAGTCCCATCGTCTTCGCTGGTCTTCTGCCCGGACCCAGGAGGGTCCGCCTCGCCTTCCTCGCTGGTCTTCAGCCCGGACCCAGGAGGGTCCGTCGTCTCGTCCTCGCTGGTCTTCTGCCCGGACCCAGGAGGGTCCGCCTCGCCTTCCTCGCTGGTCTTCTGCCCGGACCCAGGAGGGTCCGCCTCGCCTTCCTCGCTGGTCTTCAGCCCGGACCCAGGAGGGTCCGTCATCTCGTCCTCGCTGGTCTTCTGCCCGGACCCAGGAGGGTCCGCCTCGCCTTCCTCGCTGGTCTTCAGCCCGGACCCAGGAGGGTCCGTCGTCTCGTCCTCGCTGGTCTTCAGCCCGGACCCAGGAGGGTCCGTCGTCTCGTCCTCGTTGGTCTTCCGCCCGGACCCAGGAGGGTCCGCGTCTCCATCTCTGTTGTTTTTCCGCCCGGACCCTGGAGGGGCCGCGTCTCTATCTCTGTTGTTCTTCCGCCCAGACCCTGGAGGGTCTGCAACCTCGTCTCTGGTGTTCCCCCGCCGTTTCTCTCGACCCTGGGAAATCTCGGCCTTCTCAGCCTCTGGCCTTGCTCTCTGAGCCCCCCCAGACTTCGTCACGCTGGGTCTCTACCCAGTTTTCTGAGTTTTTGTTTTCTGGACCCTTATTAGACTGATTTTTTGCTCCCTGTATTTTTGTTCAGACTCATGGTTTCTAGTGGAACGTCTGGGAGCCGTTCCTTGAGGGGGGGGTACTGTCATGGTTTCAGCCAGGTCTTTTATTTTGTAGTTCATTTTCTGTTTGTATTAGTTCTAGTTTTACTAGTCACTTCCTGTTTTATTTTGAAACTCGATCTTTCCCCCGTGTTTCAGTTCTGTTTTCCTCATGTGTGCTCCCTTCCCCCACCTGTGATTACCTGCTCCGCCCTAATGTGCTTCACCTGTGTCCAATTGTCTTCCCGCCCTCCTGTGTATAAAGCCTGTGTGTTTCCTGCCCCTTGTTGCCAGTTCGTTTTGTGAGTTATCCTGCGACACAGCCGTCCAAGTAGCCTTCCGCTCTTGTGATTTCCCCAGTGAGTTTTCCGAGTGAGTTTTGGAGTTTCTGAGTGAGTTTTGGAGTCCCTTGTGAATGAACTATTTTGGATCTGACTACTGTTCGTTGCCTTCGCCCCTTTGTGATACCTTTGCCTCATGGACTGTACTCCTGTGTACTGATTACTGTTTTGGACTTTGACCACTGGTTTTTGCCTGTGCCCTTTTGGATACCTCTGCCTCGCGGACTGAACTTCTGTGTACCGAACCTTGCCTGTATTAAAACACTGAGAATTGCCTGATACTTCCGGCTCAGCTGCATTTGTGTCCTCCACCTTATATTAACCCTGACAGCACTAACATTAACAGAAGAGGAGTAGACTAAAAATGTGACCTCATCTGTCATCAAACAGAGGGAACAGCATACACCTGCTTCTGCAGATGCAGTAATACTGCCCTGAACATTATTTAAGGACTGGCAGTAGATCAGAAGAAATTACACAATGGGGTCTAAAACATTTGTCTGATGTACTAATACTAGAGAGAGTGTAAAATGAAGCATGATTCTGCACTAGAATAGTCTGTGTAAAAATATGAGATATTTGCAGAACAGGAAGGAGTGGTTTATAATGATGTCTGGTAATGAAAACCTATCAACAGTAACCCCTTTGCAAGGAATACTGCTGCCAATTAATAAGCCTAACAAAGCTTGCAGTTCAAACATCTCATATACCCTTTTTCAGTCACTAAAATATGCTGGAAAGTAAAGTAGCAAATGATTGGATAAAAGCCTTTCACAGCCCACAGGTCATCTAAACAGGAAGCAGCATTAACTTGTATCCATGGAAATGGCCCTCAACACAGGAAATACACAAATATCCAATGCCACCTGCACCAAAACAAATATAAACACTGACTACTAACAACATAGCTGTACAGTTAGCTGGGGTCAACAGAATAAGTCATTCATTTCATTTTAGGTTTGGAGAATGTCCAGCAGCGCAGTAGTAAAAAGCACATATGTCCAAGAAGTATAAAAGGGCTGTTTGTGTTTCTCCACAGAGTGACAAGCAACTGAAACATACTGCAGCTCTGCAGAAGAATAACAATAAACTAATAATAATGAAGAATAACCATGATTTTTAATCTTCAGTTTGAGTGTTAGAGTGGGATGCACTGTGTGTCTGGACTTATATATTTGTATTTCCAACCTCTAAATGACATCACTCACACACAGCCTGGACCCCCTAAGACCCCAGCATGAAAACTGCAAAGTCCCCAATATACATACAGATACATACACACTTGCAGGCTCACTGATAAGATGTTTGAAGCAGAAAAGTCTGTAGCTAGAGAGTTTTCTGTACGCAAGCTCACCACGCATGGGCCAGACAGCGAGCACTCGCAGCACAAGCACACACTGGGGCATAGGCATAGTCTAACTATGAACATTGGCTGGCTTATCTTTACTGACTCCTCTTAAAATCCTGACAAACTTTAAAATTCTTCTTACATAGGCCAAGCTCTGTTGTCACAAAAGTCTGCTCTCAGAATGCTGTTTTTTTCATGGTTTTTATGGTACGTGTCAGTTCATTAAAATAACTGTCACTCATTTTTCAGCTTGCCTATTATAAACAATAACCTGTAACCTGCTGTCTTTGTCCACTGTGCGCCCCCCCCCCACACACACACACAGCTGGGTGTCTGTAAACACCCCTGTCACAGATCTTGGTGTATACAATAATATTTCATACCAGATAAATGTGCATTATGTGTCATTGGTGCAAAATAACCATAATTTTAAAACCCCTGAACAAATATGGGTCACCCTGACAACACCATGTTTTTTAAAAACAGAGAGCATACCCAAGCAAAAGGGAAAATGAGGTGAATATGTAATGTATTTAATCATATGATACAAGCCTATGATTTCAGAGCTAACTAATTTACCAACCAATCACTCTTGTTACATATCACATATTCTTAATTGTATCATTACCAAATAACTACTCTTCTCCAGCTCTTGTGCAGGTGTTCAAGCACACATGCATGTTTTTCCTAATCCTTCTTTCCCCCTACCATGAATCAGGCCCCACACACCAACAGGCCACAAATAACATTTTTGGTCAGAGGAACTAACATGTACATCTTTGTGCACTGTGTGTCAGCTTCATGCTTCATCTGGAAATAGCTTATCAATGCAGTCTAACACAAATAAGCATATTGGTTAGACATATTGTTTTCTAATTATACAATGATGTGCTCTATTTGCAAGCACAAGTGTTACAAGCCAAATAAATAAGAATAAAACTCACAGTTTGAATGGAAAAAAATAATACTGACTTACACAGCACTACAATGCGGACTGGAATAACACCTAGCTATGTTTAGAACACACTGACGTGAAGACATGTAGATATTCTTGGCAAATGGTTGTTACTGATAACTGATTTATAGTAATAGTTCTAACATAGTTGAAATAGTTTTGGGGTATACTTATGATAAAGAATATTTTTTAAAAGCCAAATTGTGCAACTACAGTAAAAGTCTGACCTTGTTGTCCATTAGCAAACTCTTCTTCATCATGTCAGTAGACTGATCTTGAAGCTCAGTGATTTTAGATGTACTATCCCATATGCACAGCCATGTTTGTCAGAGCCTGAAAACCACATGCAAGCTTATTCCTAACTACAAGGCTGAACATATCAAGACTGCAGTCCCCAGAGACAGAACTCCTTCCCACTGTTGGCTTATAGCATTAAATGGCCTGCCTCACACTGAGGCAGAGCAGTGTGTTAATCAGTAGTCTATTTCCGGAAACTAGCTTATTAGCTTTCAGTATTTAGACAGAGTAAGGAGGCTTCACACAGGATGAAAACAGCCTGTGATAGCAAACATGTCTGAGCCTGACAATTACTGTGTTGTCCAATTACTTTGATCTGAGCTATTCCCAGCTTTTCTGATTTTTATAAGCATTCCAAAAAACAACACAACTCATTGTGTGTCATGAGAATACAGATAATTAGTCAATATCATGACATAAAATTCTTTTTTTTTACTCCTGTGTGGTACAATGTTTAAATATTACCAGAACACAAAAACAAAAAGTCTCAGCTGGCACTCCCAACTCTTTCCACAAAATATTTCTAAAACATCTTTCACTATGTTCAGCACTTCACGGTGATCTCCTATCACCCAGTTACTGTTTTGCTGTTTTTATTGCTAACATTGGATAAACACTAGGGATGTCCCGATCCGATCACGTGATCGGAAATCGGGCCCGATTACGTGATTTCAGACTCGATCAGAATCGGATGTTACCTCCCGATCAGGACTCGGATATATATTTATTAGGGCTCTCAAAGTTAACGCCTTCTGTGCAGGGTGGCTCTGTGTCCTGTAGCATAGGGGTATGACTAGGCCTGTCGCGATAAACAATAAATCAATTAATTGCATGATAAGTTAAGTTTTTCGGCCGTGATAAATTACATTTGAATGCTGGTTTGTTTTCCTCTCTTTCTCTCTCTCTCTCGCTGCCAAAGAGACTGGATGACAAAAGGCGTCACTCCGGTGCGTCGTAGCGTATAGAGGCCGTCGGACTTTATATGGCCCGCGGCTTCTGTCTTAAAATGTGTCAAATCAACAGGTAGTTCTTATTTTTTTAACTCATTGTGTAACGTTTACGGGATGTTCTGAGCAGACCACGGTCAGCTCGCTGTCTGCGTCGCCACGGTGCGTCACAGCGCTGCAGGGCTGTACTTGCATTGTATGTCGTTATCATTATATTAGTTGAACATAGTCTCAAAACGACAATATTATCGATTATCGCAATAATTTCTCTTGGCAATTAATCACCCAGCAAAATCTGTTATCATGACAGGCCTAGGTATGACAGTTGCTTTTGGTGCGAGGTCTCGATGAGCTGCTGCGTGTCTGAAATCCTATTTACCGCCTTTATAGAGAATCTTGAAAGTATCGGATCGAGACTCGGTATCGGCAGATACTCAAAATCAAGTGACTCGGACTCGGACTCAAAGGCAAAAAAACCTGATCGGGACATCCCTACTAAACACTGACAGAAAACTCCCATAGATCATTCCACAGTAGTCTTGGTGGTTTCTATTAGTCAAGTTAATGTCAGAAATCAATACATAATTGAACTACATTTTTAAACCTGCACCACTGCACACAAATCAGTCTTCTTCACTGTACATACAGTACACATCCAAACCAGACGACCAATTGTCAAGCATATTTTCAAAATGTAACCTTTGACTAAAGAAAAGTCCTGATGATGATGAAATGACACTCCCCTGATACTCTTTGCTCATTTTTACATGAAGCTCAAATGATATCCTGACATTCCAATGTAATGCTGGAATGAGTCAACAAGACTACTGCAAGTGTCTCTTTTTATAATTATGTCCTGTTCCCTGAACTTTTAGTTTTTTGCTGTTGTCTGCACTTTGTTCTAAACATGGCATTTGTGCTTTACTTTGTATAAAATGAATGGCTTCTGTCACACAGTACAACATGGGGATGTTGTGGACAATAGTGGGCAGCGGAGGTTGTGTAATGGTGGACCATCACATGGCTGCGTTGTATTGTTGTGCTTCCTGCATCCCTCTAGTTCTCTTCCTCTCTGGAAACAAACACCAGTCCACTGGACAAAATCATTTTCTGAAAGGGTTTGTTGTAAAAAAAAATGAATCTTATCATTTTTCCTAACATTTATGGCAGTAAAAGCCCTGGTTGCTTGGCATTATTAAAGATTTTAGACATCCATCTGACCTTAAAAATTGCTTCTTGTCTGACATCCTTGTGTGACTGAGTGGTTTGGTCTATCCCTGCCCAATCAGTGGTAGAGCTCAAATCCATGACAAACTCTGAATCAAATAAAAACTGATGCTGAGATAATTGATTGTATGGCAGCTTCTCTGCAGCTTACTAAATAAATAAAACTCAAAAGTGTCAGTCACTAAATTGAGTATACTGAGGGGTATAATGATGTCTGTTAATCTGTTTTAGTTGTAATCCAATTACATAGACCACACAAGAATAGCCACAAAGTGACATTCACAAATAACTGCTTAAAATTCCAGATACTTCAGACATGTACAGACTTGTGGAGTCCGGTTTTAAAATCATTATCACGCCTAATAGCTGCCTTAAAGGGTGCAAATCGCAAACCCTACTGCCACATGTTGTGCTAGCTATTCACAGTGTTGTCCACTGAAAACAACAGAATATACACATATAAGATAGATATAAGATATGTTCTCACATTCTTTTAAATTTGCTAATTTAAGTGTAATATTTTTGGATGTCATCCCATAACAGAAGATCACTCTCTTCCTGGAAGGAAACCAGTGGAGGCCTATCAATGGATCAGCCACTTAAAGGCCATCGGCCAGTTAATGTCAACAACACGACCATGTGAGGTTGAACAGACTTCCTACTAGCATACTACATCGCCCTTCCTCACATTTTGTCCCCCTAGATCTAAAACACACTAACTCCATCAGCTGTACCAGTACCAGTCCTGTCATCAAGTTAGCCTCTCGCATCATGTCCTTCCTGCTGAACCTCATTCCTGTTTCCACCTCGTTTGTAGTCCTAGCATCATCAGCTGCAAAGCTAGTTATATAACCTTTCATTGTGTGTGTGTTTTCAGGGAACAGGGAGAGGTTTGGAGGGAAAAGACATCATTGATAACTCTGTTGTTGTTCTCACACACTCGATGGTGCTGAGAAGGGATGGGGATGGAAAATGCGCATCCACCATATACACACATACATGCACACACACTTGTGTGCACACAACACACAAAAACCTTGAGCTACCAACAGGCCCTGACTGTGTCGATGAGATATTCAGCATGTGGTAGCTGCTTCCTGTCATTGACTATTACATAGATTTAGAGAGCTGGCTCTTTTTTGTTTCTGGGTCAGCGGAGTTATTGGCATACAGTCAGTGTGATTCTGCAGTTTGCAGGTTGGCTCGGTTAATTCCACAATCAGCTAACAATTTCAAATAATGACCTAACAAAACAGTGAGCACAGACAATGAGCAGAGAGAAAAATGTGAAAGCAAAAAACACACCCAAGCCTGCATCAAACCTGGGACTGTAAAGCCTGGCATTGTGTGTCCATTTTCAATCTTTTATCCACTGCAGCAGCAGCATCCGACAGCAGCAGTGTCCTTGGAACACCTCCACAGAGACAGAGAGTTTACAAAGTATTTACCCACATGGCATTACAGCAGTAACTTTATTTATTTTTTTTTTTATTTATTTATTTTAGATACTGTATTAATCCCAGAGGGAAATTCGTTACGGCTGCTGCACAAGCAGTGTCATACAATGACTAGCAAGGCGCGCCACAGGCTAGGGTGAAGTGTCTTGCCCAAGAACACACAACAGTGACTAGGGAGGAGTTGGGATCGAACCACCATAATTAGGTATGGACATTGCATCAGCCAAATGTAATGGCAAATCACACTGTCCACCTCTTCCCCCCAGTATCTGCGGCCCCTGCATGTCCCTTTGGATATATATTGTAATGCTCGCCCTACTTCATTCCTCTGGCTCTGTTTGGCTTTTATATGAACATGCAGTGTAAACTGCGTGCAATAATAATAAAGCTATTGAATGCACAATTGAAGGCAGCGAGAAAACAGTGACAGCAGGTCAAGGTACACAGCTTACCTTGACCTGCAGCAGCAACAAGATAAATAAACAGTAAATAGTGCAAACAGTAAATTCACTAAATAAACACCTGACAATCATCTGACAATTACATAAATCCCTCCTTGAACATGTCAAAGTACAATCAAAAAATTCACAGGTAATTTCTGGCTCCATCACTGCTCTGTCCCTGGACTGATCCCCTGATAGCATGTTCATGAGCATCAGCGTTTTACAAACACACACAAACACACACAAACACATACAAACACGCACAAACATCTTCAGAATTCTCCCTCTTTCCATTTTTTCAAGGGATGATAATGATACTGCAGCTTTGCACAAAAGCAGAATCATTTAAACTGCACATCAGACTTTGACAATACTAAAACAGCTGGGTTGAAAACAACAATACACTGGTGAGGAATAAGACGTTTTGCCTCACAAATGGTCTCTGCCAAGTCAGTGTGTGGATAGTGAAATCCAGGTTAAGGTCATTCCTGTATCTAGGTTAAATGTGGAGGAGATGCACAGAGAGAACGACAGAAAGGACTGCAGCAGGCAGTCTGCTCTACTGAACTCCTTCTGTCCTCTCTCAGGCAGGAGGGATGCAGCCTGCTGTATCCACTCTGTAAAGCTACACAGTGTAATTACAGGCTCTGTTTCTCTTAACCAGAAAACACACGCATTAATGCTGTGACAGCACCTTCACTCAGACACACACCTAAGATAAAATGACACTTTCACTGACTTCTCCTAATGAGAGTACATGTTTCCATATTTCATCTACCTGTGTGGAGACAGACGTAGCAAAGCGCTGGTTCACGGATAATACGGAGTCGTTTTGTTTTGATTTTTCCCCTTTTTAACTGCGAAAGCGTGATCCGACCTGTTCGCCCTCCTGCTTTTCTTCTTCACTGCAGCCCTCGGTAAAACCGGGACAGCTGCACCGGGACGCTGAAAGGCTACGGAGCGGATGTTCACGAGCTCTCAGCGGCGGAAATAACGGTAGCTGACAAGGATGACATTGAGGTTTACGCGCCAGCTTTTCCTTTCCAACCAGCGATCCTCTTCCTCCTCCTCCTCTTCCTCTGTTTCCTCCCCTCTTCTCCCCTCGCGTCCTCTAGGCACGCGCGCTGAATAATGCAGAGCTCGCGAGGTCCCGGGAGTGTTTTCCGTCCCGTTCCAGAGACAATCGTAGAGCGAGCCGCCAGCACGAGCTCCAGCCCAGCACAATGAGGCCGACCAGGGCGGATCAGGTTACCTTCGTACTGCCTTTCATTCATTTACTTAGGCGCAAAACAGTCTGACTGCAGCTCAGCCAGCCCTTGTTCTGCCTCTGAACCCCATTTCTGTGCTTCTACATGTAGACTGCCACCACAACTCAGATGTTAGATTCACTTCAGCTCACTGCAGAGCAGTTTAGAAGGAAACTGTGGAACGCAGATGGAATGAAAATGTGATCCTATAACAGGGGAATAAATAGTACATTCTTTGTAAGTGTGTTGTGATAGCTATATCACCTGCTCAGCCACCACTCCCTTGCATTTGTAAAAGCAAGTTTCCTGGCAAGTTTTTGTTATGTGAAACATATCTTGGAAAACACTTTGCCCTTCCCTTGAAATAGTTGTAAGGTGAAGATATTGCACCCTTAGATATTCACAATACTCACCATGGCAGTGTGAGGATGTCTGCCAGAAGCAGGAGCCTGATAGCCATTTCCTGTTGTCACGACAACCCCTGATGTTTGGCTGTAGCCTGTGATAAAACATACATAAGTTATAATATGTTAGTGTTACTACTGTCATTACCATTCATATTTATTTGCATTCATGGGAGACACCTTTAATAATAATAAGTCTATAATGTATTAAAAAAAGACAAAAACACTGCGGAGCTGTAAACAATCTGGCTCATGTATAATACAATAATGAACATGTTTCATAAGTAGACATGCAACTGACCTGCAAATAGTATGCTAACACATAACCACCTGCACATTCGTCATTTATTGTAGTTTGTACAGTGTATCTAATGTAGTTTTTTCTCATTTGTAATGCACATCTGTCATGCCATCTGCATGCCACAGATTTGCATTATGGTCCAGTTCTTCACTGATTCACTGACCCACTGCGACCTGCTCCTGACTGTCACCCACTCTTACTGCAGCACATGAGAAATACTGCTCTAACACTACAGTTAAAACAGAAGAAAAAGATCAACACATCAACCAGGATCATTTTGTGAAATTGGTTTTGTGTGAACCAGCTCACTAAACTACATCTGTCCTTGCACAAAACCTACTATATCATCTTTATCTCTTTTGCACGCATTTCAACAGGCAAGAATTATAAGTTTAAAACAGGAGAGACTGTTGTCAATTGTTATGTCTCTAATGTGTAGATTCACACCCTATTGTATAAAGAAATTATACCAAGATAGATAGCATTCTGTCATAAAGAAAAGGTCACTGCAAGAGCTCTCTTCACTAAGTTTAACACCCATTACAATAGATGATAATGCACTTCCCAGGCTACTGGTATCTACGTAGAAGAGGATCATTATACCCAGTATAATTTATATATATATACTTTTAACAGCCACTCAATGGGCTGATAATGTTAGTCTGGCTTTGTTTCTTTGTTGGGATTAGATTTTGTCTCTTTATAGCAGCCAAATAAAATGCTACTATAATATTACAGTACTAAACTTTGCATTGCATTATTGCTACTTTACAGCATTAAAACCAGTAGTTAGGGCATGCAGTAATAGCAGCAGCAGCATCATTAGTAGTGTTACTGACAGTGTCTGTTGTAATTCTCTGCTTTGAAATGTTGCACCCTCGTGTTGTACAGTTTTTACAGCTTTTTAAATTAAAACAATAAAGTATATTGTGCAGATGAGACTTCAAGCCCCAATGCCCATAGTGAAAAAACTCTTGGCATGTATTGCTGTCCTGGTGCATGCACTTGTGAGCCTGCATTAGAGTGTGCATTATCAGCAGTCATGGTTTCTGTTAAAGACACCAGGCTGTCACTGACTGCAGATAAGTCTGTTAGTGTTTATTGTCATGGAAAATACACACCTATTAATAGCACTGAAGTGTGTGCAGTCTAAAAGGTGTTCCCTGATTTGTTCATGATTTTTCCAATATATATCATTTACTGAAAGAGATTATACAAATTTGACACAAACAGGTTTGTGGCACAGGACAAATTGTTGTTGTGGCACAAGGTTGTTATGATTCAGAAGGCTGAAGCAAGGCATTTGGACTTGTAGAGTTTTCTTGAAGATGTTTCGCTGCTCATCCAAGCATCATCTGATGAATCATAACTGATGAAGCTGCTTGGATGAGCAGTGTAAGGTTTTCAAGAAAACTCTACAAGTCCAGTTGCCTCGCTTCAACCTTCTGGATGAAAATAACCTGGATGACTGAGAATCTTCATCTAAAGGTTGTTATATTTATAACAGTAAGAGGTAGTCTATCTTACACTGTGCAGCTATTGCTGTAGCCTTGCTGTATAACACTCCTCTGTTACTCTGCCTGTAAAAAGTATGAACCCTTTGGTTTTCCCCTGGTATTTTTTATAAATGATTTGCATGGTCAATATATTTAGGCTTTGGCTCAGGAAGGGATATGGCTCATGTAAATCTGTTTAGTGCATGCTATCTTCACAAAGCGTGTGACTGCGCAGGAGGGAGGATATTGATGGAGACCAGCAAGACACTGACTACTCTCAAGAGTTAAAACCTCCAGCAGTTGAGGCAGGACAGCCTGGGTTCTTCACCAATTACAGCTTTAGAGAGAGATTGGCAAAGACAAAGCGACTCTTGGAGCTCGTACTAAATCAAAGAGAGGTTAACCCGAAGGCATGTAGTAGACTCCAGTGTCTGCCCCTATTTTATTGGCTCCACTTGCTGGCTTGAGGGTTGAATGAACTGCAGTGTGCACTTTTCCTGCAGCAATTTACCACCTAACCAGACATGTCATCTTTAATGTCTTCTTTACCTCTGAACTATGTTACACACACAAAAGAAGTCTTGTGTGGGTACTTGTTAGTGGCAGTGGGTATTATACCAGCTGGATGCAGGAAGGACAGCTTGTGATCTCTTTGTCAGCAGCCAAAGAAAAACGTGAATGTTAGAGACAGATGGGAGGAACAACAAGCAAGAGACAGCAGGGGTGGGGGCACTGGATAAAATTTTTATTGACCAAAGATGTGACAGAGTGAGACTGAAGTACAGAGTGAGTTGTAATAACCAGAGAAAAGAGTGAGTGAGAAAGAGAGAGAGAAAGAGTGCGAACAATAGAAAATGGCTCCTTTTTTGTTTTAACGGTCCATTCAAATATGAAGGCAGGCAAACAGGAAAACTGAGACCCCTACAGAGTCACAGGAGTACTGCAGGTGTGGCAGTGGGGCTGGTAAACTCAACAAATCTGTTGGACATGTACATGTGCATTACTTTACACATGCACACATACCCAAACAAGGTGAACTGCTTTGTTCAGGCTTCACTTAAACTATTTGTTTGAGGCTGTGATTGTATCATTTTTCAGTGCTTCTTTGCTCCTCTGCTGTCCATTATGTGTGCATCACACTTTGGGGAAATTGATGGTACATTTTCCAGAATACATTTCTCTGCATAGTCTCTTCAGTCTTCTGTGTGCAGTACATACATGTTCGCCAGTCTGGAACACCTAACAGTATTTGTGATTGGCCCCATGCCCACACAAGCCTTCAGTGAGATTAAAGGTTTAACAAAATAAATTCATTTTCTGTCACTCAAAAGGTTGTGAATATCAGAAGAGAAAGGGAGAGTATCTGTGGGGGTTATTAGTAAGATAACACACAGCAAAGCAGTGGAGTGAGGGAATAAAAATATACCAAGGTCTCTTTTGTGCACTCATACAGTCATCATATGGCATGACATCATAAAAATGTCTAGTACCATAATAATCAGAATTATCTCTAGATGTGTAGATATAGATGAACAAAATAAAATAATCACTTAATAGAATAGAGCTTATTTACATTCTTTATCTGCACAGAAAACCAGATGCCTGGCCAGAGGAGACAGCAGGAGTGGCCAGTCACACTTGTGTATGCTTCAAGGGTAACAGGCAGAAGTGGATTTCTGTAGCTGTGCTCAGAGCCATGTAAGGGAATAACTGATTTAACCAAGAGACCTGTAAAATAAGCTGTATTACCAAATGCTAATTCTGGTTTTCATTCTTTTTTTATCACTACAACAGTTAGTACACATTGTAACTGTTGTAGTCAAGAGTTATACAGTCGCCACTTTATACAGACCTGACTTAAACTTTTAAAAATCATTTATCCTAGTGAGCATTACCACCTTCTTTTCCTCATCTAACACAGAAACGGTGTGAAATCTTCCCAGAGAATCTATTATAATTCCACCCAGTGAGGACAATTACCAGCCAAGTAAAGTGTAGTACATGTCCCAGGCTTTGATTAATTGTAGCACCTGGACCTGGATAGTGACTAGAGCAGGAGCTGGCAGTGTTTTTAATCTTGTTGTGATCTAATGATTATAATAGATCTCTGGTGGAGCTCTGCAGTAAATTTAATACACAAAAAGAACATAAATTGTGCAAATCCTTTGTCTAAAGGCTGTCATAGTCAAAATGTATTAATGTGGTAGTGCTTGTTAATGCTTCCTATTCACATATATATTCAATATATTTTGTACCCAGGCTGCTAGCAGTAATGGATTGTTGTTTCCATAGATGTGAGATTGTGCTGGCAGAGTACATTAATTAAGCTGCCTTTGCTTCCTGTGTGTTCAGATACACTGGTAGAGTTGGCTGTATAGATCCTACTGGCTCAAAAAGGTGTTCCACAACTTGTTATTGGCTGCTGAGTTAGGAAATACTTAGAATGAGAGGAAATTACCTCAGCAGCGCAACAGCTGGAGTTACTGGCGGATACACCAAAGAGAGAGAAAGAGAGAGAGACTACTAACTATAGTCTCAAAGGCTCAGTGTCCCACAGGCATCCCAACAATTTCATGGCCTTTTAAAACAAAAATATATGTTCATAAAACAACAGCAAACTAAAATAAAACAATGGTTGAAACAGTTATTTCTCTTTCTGTTAGGACAGTATAGTAGAATAAAACAGGCACATAAGAAACCAAGGCAACAAGTACCCACCTCTCTGCCCTTGTCAGTGAGAGTGTGTGCAAGATAGGCGGGTTGTTTGAGTTGCAAAGCTGCATGTGTGATTGTTTATGTAGGGAATTTAGGAAAAAGAACAGGAAGAAAAGGAAGAGACTTGATTAATGGAGAAGTAAAGAAGAATAACTGAGGCTGTGTTTGTCTTTTTTAACATTTTATAACCTGGCTAACAAAGGTGAGGATCCGGTTGATTGTCTTTAGCCTGATGTACAGGTTGGTCATACGACAAAGCAATGTGACTAATTCTCTATATCATATAGTTTTTGTATAATCTGGTCTTACATGTTTGTTGAGAAATAATAATTAGTTCCATCTGTCTCAGAATTCACCATAGCAGTATGTTTACTCAGTTGACACCCTCATTATTGATCTCAGTTTGTATGTATGTGATATACAGTGTTGTCTGAGGAAACAGCAGAGGAACTAGAGGCGATAATGTTTCTGATTAAAAGGTCAGACAAGAGTGTCCGTGTGTGTTTGTATGCCTGCTTCAGAGTCTGGAAATGGTGGAAGGCAAGTCTTCTGTTAGTAATCATCCAGAGAGAAGAGAAGGAGATACTTTTAAAGGGGTGGAAGAGGGAGAAGATTCAGTCACATGAGGATGCAGCACTCGCAGCGTTCCCTCTTGTCTGTACCTGTGGCGGGGGTGAGACCTGGTGGGAGGGCCAAGTTGGTGTCTGGATTTGCTGGGGGTGAGGAAACACTGTCAGGGTCACGGCCATCTGACGAGAGTTCCGTGCTGGCAGCCTCGGATGTTGCAGGCCGCCCTGACACAAGGTCAGCTGCTGTGCCGTCGATGACTGAGAGATCAGTGACTGTCTTTTCCCTTAGTGATTTCTCATCATCTTCATCAATAAGAACGACCTCAGCTTTCACTGCACCATCAAAGCCAAGCAGCCGCCTGCTCTCGCTTGTGTCTTCAACATCCTGGTAGCCCAGGAACACCATGGTAACTGGATGCTCCATGCTGGCTTCGGGCAAGGAGTTAAGCTCAGTGTCTTGGTGTACTGTGGAGCCTGGTTGCATTGTAATGGCAGCAGAGGAGGGGGGCATCATGCCTAGACGGGTTTCCCTCAGAAGGGTGACCTGGGCTGGTGGGCTGGCAGGGATGGATGGTGGGGCACAAGAAGGTGGGGACAGATCATCAATATCTGCTGGGCAAACAAAGGTCTGCAAGGCAGCTGAAGTCACTGTCACCTGCCCCCTCCTACCATCTCCTCCTTGTGCCATAGGTCCAACTTGCTGGATCATCTGATTGACCTGAGCAGAGCTCCAACCATTTTCCACAGTGGTTGACACAGCTCCAGAGGAGGTGACTTCATAGACTACTTTTCTGCCATCGTCATAGACTTTGACACCACGTGACACTGCATCCAGTGGGCTTACACGGTTGGCTGACAGGATGCACTGCTCTCCAGTCTGCGGGTCATGGTGCATGTTGATCTCCATAGCAAACATTGCTGTTAGAAGCGGGGATTGGGGGTGGGGGTGGGGGGAGACAGTGCTCTCAATAAAACTGTTATACAATATGAGTTTCTCATTCAGCTGATATGCAAATAGTACACTACCACGGTTTTACTCACATAGTCATTCACCATGTACAAGCTAGCACATACCGCACATACCTTAACTTAATGAGGACAGGACCAAAACTTTTTATTGTATTTTCTTGTCTATTGATTTTTAAAACATTATAACATGCAACATGATTTCACAGCACTATGTCCTCACACATAACACAGAAGGTCAATTGTCAGTGCCTGCAAAAGCAAGTGACATAGAAGATATAGATCTACTTGCTTGGTTAGGACAGATTTTATTTTTTACTATTTAGACCCAAACACAGGAGGATTTGAATCATTCAATTTAGCTGCTATCGTTTTTTTTTTTTTTGGTCTAGTATTCGGTCATATAGAAGTCTCCTGCTTTGCCTAGAGTAAATAAATATATGCCTAGCATGTAAAATAATATACATATCTGTAGATGTGTAACTCCTGTCTGTATCATGCCTGTCTGCACTCCATGTAAGTTTATCCTGGTTGGATAGTTGGATAGTTTTTCCAACTTGGCTGCAGCCCAAAACTTCCTATCCTCCCTCACTCTCTCTCTCTCCCCTCCCTCACCCCCCCCTCCTTCTCTCCCCCCATCAATCTTACCAGGTATTGGTATGGGGTGTTCTCCAGAGGCGAGTGGGTCAGTCCAGGACTGCGTGGCTAGGGTGATGCGGTTGGGATCAGGGTCCATGCAGTCTGAGAGCGTGCCGGACATGCAGCCAGCAGCACCTAATGAGCAGGAGAACAACAGGGGAAATGACACATAGTCAGTTGGATGAAGCTGAGAGGGAGCGTGACACATACACAGTCCAACAACAGCTGCATGCCCATGCGCACACACATACACACTAGGTATGCACATATACACACACCTCAATGATGGTTAGCCACACCCTGATAAAAAACACCATACAGCCCAGCCTCCCAATGGAAAAAACTAAACATCCCTGTGTGACCCTACCCCTCCCCTTTCTACACAAACATGCACCCAAATCATCTAACTCTTATGGTCCCTTACTGTCTACAGCAACTCTGGAACCACTAAAGTTCAGTGCTTATGCAGCAGAAGTATATGTGTGTGTGTGTTTGTGTATATGTTACTGCTTTTTGTGTTGGCTTGTGTGTCCATATGTGTGTTATGACAGTAACAAAGCTTTAGGGGCTTACAGGGCTTGCTGGTGAATAGAAGGGATAAAGCCAGCGACTGCAGGCTGCAGAGTCATGGCCTTGTGTATATGTGAACTTCAATGGTCTCGCTGAGCCGTGTCCTGTGTGTGTGTGTTGGGGGGAGGGGGATAGGGGTTCAGGAGCAAACTTTGGCTTGTATCTCCCCTGCCTCAGCGAGACTATTATCCACACATACATAAACGGATAGGCAAACGTGTGTGCACTGTGTGTGTTTGTGTGTACCTTCAACCTGGGTCATCAGACACTAAAAGAAATACAGAAGAAAATCCATTTAAGGCACAGAAAGTATAATGTCACACAGTATCCCTGAAAGCACTGTATGTGGTATTTGTTTGTGTCGAATCAGACTTTTCTTTTCTTGTTTATCATTATGAAAGCTTTGTTTGTACCACTGCATTATGTTCCTATACCTTCTGCAGGTCTTCTAAGGAGCGTTCTGTCTCTTTCAAGCGCTCTCGAAGAACTTGCTCTTTGGCAGAGATCTGAGATTCTTCACTCTCAAGCTCACCAATTTCAGACTCCAGCCTGCAAACAAGCACACAAAAATAACATACATTTGATGACCATAAACAGATTTCATTCGATCCTCCTTCACCATGCTGATGGATGCTGTGCAGCAGTGTTGCAAAATGCCACTGTCTCTTTACTCGATTCTGAGAGAATGTTAGAAATGTCCATTTCTAGAATTTCTAGAAGGAACATTTTCAAGACATCAGTACCATTCCCTGAATTACACTCAGAATAGCCCCAGAGCTGACATAAATACGGACTCACACTGTGATCACATGGGCATTTAAGAATTGGATATGACAACAATACTAGGAAGCAGTTTGGGAGGAGGACCACAGTTGCTTCCTCACTTCAAAATATACTCTACTGGGAAATTAGGAATTTGTGTGTGTGTGTGTGCGTCTATGTGAGACAGAGATATATTAAGTTTAACAGTGGCATAAATAGAAAATCTTCACACAGTGTTCAAGTTTGTGACAGCTCTAGTACACACTGTCCAGGCTGTAGGCTGTTTAGCATTTGATGTACACAAGTTGTTATCGCTTGATAAATGTTAGTTATTGTGACCATTTATGTATTTTTATTAGTTTTCGTGGTTAAATAGACAATAACAATAAACAGGGGTTGTTGTTAAAAGTTTATTACAAATTAATAACAGTGTTTTTGTATAAATATTACCTTGAAGGATAGTTTTCAAGTCTTTTATACTCAAAGAGGGGTCAAATATTCTCGATTAATGTAGGTTAGTATTATTGCAACAATGAGGAATAATATCGAATGCTGTCCAAAATACTCTATAAAAAAAATAATATGCATATATTATGCATATATATATATATATATATATATATATATTAAAGATGCATGCTCAAAAATGCCTGGGCCAAAATATTCCCACAACAATGTAAAATATGAAGAAGGTTATACAGAATGTGCTTGCTTCAAGTTGTTGCTGAGTTGAATCATGAGGGTGTGTCTACACATGCCTTTTCATTTTGGCTTTATTACAATTTATTTATTTATTACATAAATTGCAACATATAATATGTCTTGTCATTTACCTGCTATTAAGAACTCATTTTTTATTATGTCCTGGTATGTAAAGCCAAGAAGGATGCTGTCTCACCTACACTCTGGCTATACTCACACCATTAAACCTAGAAAAAAACAACACCTGCACTTGAATCCAATTCAGACTCTGTCTGAGTCTTTTACAACCAGATTTGTCTTTGAAACCCATAAGCATTTAATGTGCCAGCGGCAAGGAAACACTCCTCAGAGAGTCAAAGTAGGCACCATATTGGATACGTTACACAAATTCTGTTTTATTCTATGTTAAACAATTTTTATTTTATGTCACGCAGTAAAACATTGCCACTGAGTGTTTCTGCTAATCACAGATACACAGATCTTGATTCTAAACCTAAAATACACATCATATGAATAATTCCTCAGAGAGCAAAAAACAAAAACAAATTATATCATTATCAAGACACTAAGCTTGCGCAGTTTGAGGAGCTTTTAGTGTCTGTACGCCAAACAATAACTGCAGAGAGCAATAACCACTTATCAGATCAACATCCATCACTTTACTGGTGCATTTCTGCAACGTCATGATTATACTACGCTGTTTTAGCTGGCTTTCATTCAGATGTTAGCAGACTTGTTGTCATAAAGACACAGCTTGGGAAATGTCTTTGGTATTTACAGGGTTTGGGATTGCCCTCTCCAGGAAACCACTTCAGAAAGATGAACTAATACATGGATGGATACATGGCAATAGACAGAGGCTGGGTGGATCCAGACATATTTGACTTTGGGATCTTTGTGACTGCAGCTTGGCAGCAAATACTTAGCTGTTTGACTTAAATGTGGCTTCTTTATATAACATACCTAAAACATATATCCCTAAAACATTAAACACTATCTCAAATATAATTTTTTCATCATGTCTTAGCACCAGATGAATATGCATAATCTCCACATAACAAACTCCTTATTGACCTTCTGTTGGTGTTGTTTTGTGTGGTCCTCACATGTAATTTGAACACTGCGTGCCTGTACAGCAGAATGCAGTTAGCCCGTGCTTATTTCATGTTTTTCCACATTTAAATTAAAATGCACTACAAGAAGGTAAGAGGTATGTGCAATGTACCGTGGAATTTAAGTAATGGGAGTGCTCTAAAGATGGTTTGAGTCCAGTGTAAAGAAGAAGCTATGCAATTGGACGGCAGTGTTCTGTCAGTTGAGATTCTTTATCACATAGCTCTGGTCCTGCTCACAGGAAGGAGTTGAAGAGCCGTACAGCCAGAAGAACAAATGACTTCCTCAGTCTGTCTGTGGAGCAGGCCAGGGACAACAGTCTGTCACTGAAGAAGCTCCTCTGCCTGATGGTGGGCTGGTTGAGTAGTTGAATTGGCTCTGTCCCTTCCTGTAGAGCAGGAGTCTCAAACTTGCGGCCCAAGGGCCACTTGAGGCCCACGGGCTGAGATTTTGAAGTCAACCACTATCTCCTTGGTCTTGGTGACGTTGAGCTGCAGAATGTTAGACCTGCACCATTCCACCCACTTTCTCCTGATAGGCAAACTGCATGAATCGAGTGCATGTTGGACTTGTGGTCTGAGGTGGTGTAGCAGCTGTCCAGGTGAATAGACTTCTTGACATGTTAGGGTGACTAGGCCTGAAGTCGGAAGATGCAGGATGTTTTCCAGTGCACTGGGACCCTCCCTAGCTGCATGCTCAGGTTGTAGATGTGCTGTAGGGGTCACTCAGCTCCCAGATGCAATATTGACTACTGCAGACTAAGGCAGTCTGAACGTGATGCTGTGATGACTGTAGCTGTAGGAACATCTACAATGACTTTGCACATGCATTGCATAAGCTGCATTATATCTGACATTGTATGAGCTCCTCCAAATATGATCATTAGGACAGTTGTGTATGCTTACTTTGACTGTATAAAGATAGACAGCATGGCAGCTCCTCCAAGGTAAGGCCAAAACAGGTCATTTGACCCCTGGTAGCTGGCGATAGTATAGCTCATAAACCCCACCTCCCCTATGTAAATGAATTGTACATGGACCCAACTGAGTATTTCTGAAATATTTTTTCCCCGGCAATAAGTTATGACTTGTGAGCCAACTTATATCACAATGATCTCTGTGTTTTCAAGATGCTCATGTTTTGCAAAAAAGACAGCTGCCGGCATGGTAGTTGACAGGAATCAGCAAAAGGGATCATATATCCCCGATCTTAGCTTCTCTTCACTAGCTGCTGGTAAATTTCAGAATTGACTGTAAAATTCTCCTTCTTACATATAAGGCTCTACATCAGGGGTCTCAAACTCAACTCACCCGGGGGGCCGCTAGGGGTAGAGTCTGGGTGAGGCTGGGCCGCATTAAGGCTGCATTAAAAAAAAAAGGGTTTCAAATATTCTAAAAAAGTACAACTGGTCCAATCGCCTCAATCTTTATTAATAACAGGTCAGAATAGGAATGCAAATTAATGATTAATTCATTAATCGTTAGTTGAATGACCTTATCGATCGATTAACAATTAATTGATAAGCAGCGATTCTCCTGGGCCTGAATTTCCCTCAGTTTCACTAAGACTAAAAGCTAAATATTGTTTACTAAATAAACCGCATGTCATATTCCTTAATGAGTGACTTGTCTGTCATTGTCTGTACTGTATCCCAATGGCTGTACCATTGGGATACATTAAACAACACTGACATTTGGGGCCAAGCCGGACAGACAGCAGTGCTGCAGACAGAGAGACAGAGGACTGTAGCCTGATGCTGGACTGAGAGTCTGATGCTGGACTGAGAGTCTGATGCTGGACTGAGAGTTTGATGCTGGACTGAGAGTCTGATGCTGGACTGAGAGTCTGATGCTGGACTGAGAGTTTGATGCTGGACTGAGAGTCTGATGCTGAACTGAGAGTTTGATGCTGGACTGAGAGTCTGATGCTGGACTGAGAGTTTGATGCTGAACTGAGAGTTTGATGCTGGACTGAGAGTCTGATGCTGGACTGAGAGTCTGATGCTGGACTGAGAGTCTGATGCTGGACTGAGAGTCTGATGCTGAACTGAGAGTTTGATGCTGCGCGCTGTGTTTTTATAACGTCCATCCATGATGTTAAGTCCATAAATAAGTCCGTCCTTCAGTGACAGGCTGATTAACGGTAAACTAAAGTAAGAATACTGCTACTGTCAGCTGGTTTATGAGTTAAATACAGGGTAAAAAGTGGGAATGATTATTTTTCATCCATATTTATCATCCATTCAGCCTCTCTTCACTCTCTGCCCACAGCCTGGACCATCACACAGGTATCAAAATCACTAGTTGCTCAAAGTGTTGCACATTACAACCTTTATGCTGCTAATTAAAATCTGAAAGCACTATCACTGCTAACAAAGAATTATATTGATGTATAAAATGCAGTCCTCTTGTAGTACAGTGAAATATTTTTGTTTTGTCTGAATAAGCAAGGACATGTGTTTGCTCCAGTACAATTGTGGTGCTCTAGCTTACATGCCTTATGTTAGTTTAATTTAAAAAATATAGACAATGGGGAATTTATTTTTCATACCATTTAGCATCATATTATCCATTTTGCGACCTGTCATGTTAGTTTTCTGTAATGTTTGTGCATGTTTGTTCCTCTCTTTCTCCTTCATCCTCTCTGTCCTGTCTCCCTCTTCTCCTCTCTCTCTTCTTCATCCTCTCTGTCCTGTCTCCCTCTTCTTCTCCTCTCTCTCTCCTTCATCCTCTCTGTCCTGTCTCCCTCTTCTCCTCTCTCTCTCTCCTTCATCCTCTCTGTCCTGTCTCCCTCTTCTTCTCCTCTCTCTCTCCTTCATCCTCTCTGTCCTGTCTCCCTCTTCTTCTTCTCCTCCTCTACCCGGCTGACTGTCAGCAGGAAGATTCAAACAAACACCGTCAACATACCAGCATGGCTAGGCTGCTGATAACTTTTCAACAGACAGCATGTCGCTTGACAGTTTTCAATGCGTGCTCTCTGTCCGTGGGTGCACCTGTGTGTGCGTGTGTGTGTGTCAGGGGGCGAGCATGCAGAGACAGAAACGACACTCCGAGCAGAACTGAGGCTGCCACTCCTCAAAAAAAAATCCCAAACTAAATATCAGAGAAATATTGATGGAGCAATTAATAATAAAAATAAAACGCACAGGGCAAGCCTCAGCAAATAAGTGTGTGTGAGAAAAACGCAAGAAAAACACTAAACTTTGATGTGGGGGGCCACAAAAGTTTGAGACCCCTGCTCTACATGGACTAGCTCCACTATATCTACAGGATATAATAGTCCCATTGTAACCACTTGTAGTACCTAGAATTCATAAAAGTAGAATGGGAGGACGAGCCTATAGCTATCAGGCACCGCTACTATGGAACCAGTTGCCAGACACTTACTGACTAACAACCAGTCAGTAAGTGTCTGGCAGACTGGCTTTACCTCTTGACCTCTACTGTCTCTGGCTCTAACATGTTGTCTTTTCAATGTCACTCGTAGGTCTCTAAAGAGCTGTTTTAATTCTGTGTCGGAGGTCGCACTCATAATTACACATAATTTTAAGTCGTAACATATATAAAATGAGTGAGTCATAAAAAACACACACTCCCTGTTAGTTATTCCTTATGTATATGCACAGTGGCCCTGGAGATGCTTGTGTCTGGCACCCTCTAGTGAACAATTTTAAATAAAGCTGTGAAGACAGAATTAACACAATGGAACTGCTATTGTCACAACTTATCCTGAGGTAACACCATGCTGCATTATAAATAAAGTGGAGAAAGGGTTATACTGAGTGCTGATCATTTGACGCTATAAATAAAGGTTATACCTTTCCTTCCACACTATTGTTTGTGCTCTCTTTTCATTCTCTATGCATACTTTCCATTACTGTTACTTTCCTGCCAGAGACAGACAAAGCAAAGAGACAGACAAAGCTAAGACATTATCATCATCATGTATACATACATGATGCCTCTAAGATAAGGAATTTGTGTGTTTATAAAATGTGAATTGAGAGTGTATATGAGCAGCAATATCTGCTGGAACAAAGTTTCTTGTCGACTGAGCTAGGTAAGCTTGGCCTCATGTGCCTTGAAGGCTAAAGGAAATCTATAGCCGTACCTAGAGCAACAGCAGTGAGTAAGTTGTGGAAACAGTGTAACAGGAATTGGAAGCAGGGCAAGCATGTAGGAGTACATGTTAGGCTAACCACTAGCCAAGATAATTCATTCATTCATTGATATTCTGGTCGGACATGTCTTCTTACTCTCACAGAAAATTTGAGATGGTGCTGTGTTTTTTCAATATGATCAGGTATAAAATCTGCAGTACCTGTGTATCATTTGTTCCATTCTCTTCCCTTGTTCTTCATCCTGTTCCAGCTGTTTCCGCCGAGCCTCTTCTTCCTCCATGCCCATTCCTTGAAGGAGCCATCTCTCACGCATAGCTTTGGACTGAGGAGGAACAAAAGATGTGTTAATGTAAGTGCTTTTAGTTTAGTTTGTTGTACTGTTGTTGTAATACTGTTTGAAATTTCAATCATACATATTATCCACATTACACAATTGTCACATGAATGCCAAAGAATTAGTGTTATGCATGAAGTCTCGACATATAAGAGCAGTCAAGATATGAGGTTTACATCGGCTAGAGTGATCTACTAATCCTAATCTAAAACCATATTAGAATGTGTTTCAGTCAAAATTGATATTTTTAAATGTTAAAAAAGTAACATAAAGTAAAATAAACTAAGGCAAAGCTACAATTTATATTGCCATGCACAATATATTGCTATTAATGTGTACACAGATTACCGTACTAAGTGTTTAATTTGTGCTGCAGATTATTTATTTATTATTAATAGATAATTCGCAACACACAGTATGTTTAACAAACTTTGCCTTGTGTCTCTTTATGACATTTTTTATAGACACTTTAAAACTTTTTATCCTCTTTAGGATAAACTAGGACAACTTTGACTTGTATATCTGGATCTGGTCCGGATAGTGCTAGAAATTTTAGACAATGCATAAAAGGGTTTTATATCGATAAATTTAAGTGTCCATAAAGTTCTCTGTGAGAAATTACATCAGAGGGTCTGCAAAGAAGATTAACTTGACTGTTGTGTGTTGTGACGGATCTTTAGAGGTGCTCATCATCTAAATTGACCAATAGACCCTGCATCTGTGTCTGTGAGCTGTAGCCACTGTTCTGCCACTTAAGTGCGAATTGTACATGGTATATTCCAAATGTGGTGTGGTATTTGTTTTCTTTCTGTAGCATAGATTATATGTTACATTTGATGAGGGTGCCTTTTTTATTACATTAAACTAGAGGCTGTCCAAAGATGTATTTATAGAGTGAAGTCATAAGTATCACAGCAATGGACCTTTCTGCTTAAATAGACTTGTCTAATGTTGATAAGATGGTAATCTAGACTGTTTAGCATCATCCATTGACAAAAGGATAATTTTGTCTTTAACCTCTATTTCTGTCTTTCTGTACTAAGAATTGATCCCAGAAACATCTGAACACTCAAATACTGACTACAGTCACTTTAGCCCGGTGTTTACTCTAGACACAAATCTAGATTAGGCCTCAGTTTAATTCTTAAAATTTTGTGTGATTCATGGTGTAATCTTCTATGTATCTTTGTGAAGCCTCTAGTAGCTCCATCCCCATCTCTCCCCCCACCTCTGTTTATTATACCACAACTACTTGGTTGTGGACTTGAAATTGAGAAGCTGTGAAAACATTGCTTCACCTTTGGCTGTTTATTGTCAAACTGTTGCTCGGCAGTAGGCCATAGTGCTGACAAATACAGTAAATCCTTACAGATACAGAAACACACAGGGGACTGCAGAAATAATTCCAAAGCATTTTCCACCTGTAGTCAGACTGTGGCAGCTGTGCTGTTTGTTTGTGTCTGGGTGTGTGACTGCTGCACATTCACACAGCTAAACTAACATTATAATATTATGTGTGATCATGTAGTCTGGAACCTGACGTCTCCAAAACTGTACAGTGACGTTTCTATTATCGACAAAGCAAAAGTCCTCTGAGAGCCCGCCTGCTGTCTGTTCTCTATTGTGCTGCTTGCCAGACATTCCATGTTAAGCACTGATGTAGTAGGGTAGAAGGTTTTTTACAATATAGGCTATTCTGTACTGAGGAAACCCAGCTTTTACAGAAAATGTTGTCTAAGAAAACGTTCAATTTCTGCTCTGAAATCTTAACAGTGTTTATGGTCCCAGGCTCAGATCAACACCTCTATTCTAAGAGGCTTGAATCGCACAGGCCAGAGGTTCTTATCAAATCTCTGGGCTCCAGCTTCCATTTCCTCTCCCAAGCCTCTGTGTCTCTGGAGAGTTCACTATAAAGCCTGCTTCATGATGCCGGACTGTGCGGCACTCAGAGGTAATGGCCATTAAATGGGGCTGTGTTGCTGATTACATCTGGAGTTCATGCCTGCTGGGATTGTATACAAAACACAGAGCAGTACTGTGTATTTGCAGATCAGTTGGGGACTGATTCTTTAGACAGAGAAGAGATTTAGATAAGGGTGCTTTTAAATCAGTATCTGATGTTTTTTGTTCCTGTGTTTTGGGAGAGCTTCGTGTGCCATTCATGTGTGGAAGGGTATTTGCCAGAAAACAATGCAGTTTCATTAAAATAATAATAAAATATATACACCTGTACTTAGCCCATCATCATTTTACTATGTTAAAGTACACATAAACAGCTTAAAATGCATAGACACGAGATGTAAAATGTGTCAAAAGAGGCATGCTATTTATGCACAATCTCATGACTGTAATGGCATGTTGTTGAATCTGATTCCACACAGGGACCTACAGATTGACAGCCTGGAAACATGATGCCTTTTGGCAGTTGGATTTAAACTGTAGAAGTCTGTCTCCTGAGAGACATCAAATCCAACCTTCATTAATAGCGACATTGACTCGATTGATTGAGTGTAATAGCATTATCACAAAGTGCAGGTGCATGTTCTCTTTCATCCCCGTTTCTATAAGTGGGTGTTAAATGCTGGATCAAACTCATAAATAACACATTCATCATGCCAAGTGTGTTTTAATTGTTCTAATTAGTGAATAGTATGTATTGCAAATATTAAAAATGGCTGCCATAGATATTTATAACATAACCACAGCTATTTCCTTAAAATATTATTATTATTCTTTTAAAGATAATAACTTATTTTAATTTAACTCTAAAATGACCTTGAACCAGCACTTAGGCTACCTAAAGAATTTAACATTGCTTTATGTTTTATCTCTGCAATATTTAGTGAAGCTCTACATGAAGCAGTAAATTTAAGTAAAACATTTGGTTATTCATTATTATGATCTTTATTGAATAGAAAGATACTATAGTTCTCTATGACTTTGAAAACTAATTTAGGCAAGGCAAAGCAAGGCAAGGTTTATTTATATAGCCCCATTCATCCACAAGGCAAGTGCTTTACATAGGATGAAATCACAGCATAATAACATTTTAAAACATTAAATTAGGAAGGAAATTAAAATCATAAAAAGAATAAAATCATACAAAACATAAAATTAAGTGAGAACAATGTATGAGAAGAGTGCAGTTAGAGAATAGAATAGAGAAAGCTGCAGTAAATAAGAGTTTTATCAAACCAGATGAATTGTGATCCTGTCATACTTTTCTGGCATGTGACAAGTATTTATAGGCCTAGACTGCAGAAATAAGTGCCAAAAATAGAGGCTATGTGTTCAGAGTAAGTTGGGAACATACTAAATGATAAATTGTGGCTGGGTCACTCACTTGGTAGCTGTTAACAGTATTGATTATTACAATGGAACCTACTTTTTCTACATAATTAAGCACTCACTTACACACACACACACACCAACCTTGACATGTTGTAGCTGTAGCACCAGGTCTTCCAGCTGGGTTCGTTTGTCTTCTATTTCAGTTTGCCGTTTCCGCCTCTCCTGCAAGACATAAAACATGAAATAAAGCAAGTCAAATATATTTTATAAAGCAAGGAAACAAATTAAAATACTTCGATGTTCCTATACTGTTGTATACAACATGTCTAAAGAAGCACTAAAAGAAGCTCACTAGGAACAGAAAAAGCAGCACTCAAAACTAAATTAAATCAAAGAACTATTTTTTATGACTGGCAGTCTCTGGGCTTATTTAACTTAACCATAAAGGCCAATTATCACACTTGTACTTCTACCCACTCTTGAAAAAGCTAGTAGTAGATAATCATGGTTGTTATTCAAGGTGTCAGTGATGTCAGAGAGTTTAATAATTTTTTGCAATATGCCTATGAAGACTCTCAGTCCTCACGGTCATTTTCATTCAGAAGGTTGAAGCAAGGCGTCTGGACTTGTAGAGTTTTCTTGAAGATGTTTCTCTGCTCCTCCAAGCAGCTTCATCAGTTCTAACTGTTTGGTGGGGAAACATGGTTTATATGTGGTGGAGGACCTCAGTGGGTGGGTCTGTGTGAAACTCACAAACAATAGCTCTAAATGTCTCCACCTGTGTTGGACTGTGTCAGGTGTGTCTAATGACTGGCTAGAATTCCTGTGTCACATGTGTCCAGCCAGAACAATACACCTGTCATGACCTGGTGTTTATTTATGGTTTTGTTTTCCTTGTTTTGGGTTTTTAGTTTAATCTGTGTTTAGTTGTTGTTATTTTCCTGTAGTTCTAGTGTTTGTTTCCTTGGGTTTGTGTTTTGTGTTTCTAGTTGTCTAGTCTTGTTTTGTGTTTCTAGTTGTCTAGTCTCGTTTTGTGTTTCTAGTTGTCTAGTTGTCTAGTCTTGTTTTGTGTTTCTAGTTGTCTAGTCTTGTTTTGTGTTTCTAGTTGTCTAGTCTTGTTTTGTGTTTCTAGTTGTCTAGTTGTCTAGTCTTGTTTTGTGTTTCCTGTTTTACTTTGGTAGTCCTGTCCTCCCTGTGTATTGTCTTGAGTTTTGCTTCCTGTGTTTTCCCTCCTGGTTGATTACCAGCCCTGCCCTCATGTGTGTCACCTGTGCCTCGTTGTCTTCCCTGGTCCCCTTGTATATAGTCTGTGTCTTCCCCTTTGTCCTTGCTAGTTCGTCTCGTCTGGTGTAGGGTTTGTTTGTTTCATGTCTCGTCCATGCCATGCCATGCCATGCCTAGATCCTCGCCTACCATGCCATGTATTTCTGCCTGACCTCGGGGTGCTCCAGGTAGTTGCCTTGCTCTTGTTGTTTTGCTCCTGCCCTGTAGTTTTTCCACGCCAGTGTGATTTTGTGTTGCTACTTTTGTACTTTACCTTTTGACCACAACAAGTGTGATTTTTAGTTTGTTTTGTTTGCCCTCCTGGCTTTAAATAAAAGACTGCTTTTGAACATTTAAACCGCTCTGCGTCCTGCAACTGTGTCCTCTCCTCACACAAACCCTGACAGTACGAACTAGCCACTATGGACACAGCAGGCACAGAAGCAGTTAAACCGGCTGCCTTTAGCCGCGGCCCAGAGTTCGCCCCGTACGAGCTGGTGATCCTCTGGAGCCAGGCCAACCAGCTGAGGAGGAAGCTCCAAGCTGAGCTCGACCTGGTGGATCACCTGCCCTCACCTCCCGCGGACAGGAGGGAGGTGAGGGGGTTGGTGGATCACAGGATCTCGCTCCTGCAACAGCTGGGGGAGTTGTGGAACCTGAAGGAGCAACTCAGAGCCCAGATGGACTTAGCTCTGAGCGCTAACCCGTGGCTCCACCTCCATTATGCCCGGGCGTTCGAGGACATGGAGGAGTTCCAGGCTCCTGTGGCCCCCATGCTGCCCCCCTGGTTTCCCCGCCCAGTCCTCGACTCTGCCCCAACTCCTGAGGGCGGGCTCCAGATGACGTCATCCCTTCCGGTGCCGCCAGAGGGCGGGCTCCAGATGTCGTCATCCCTTCCGGTGCCGCCAGAGGGCGGGCTCCAGATGTCGTCATCCCTTCCGGTGCCGCCAGAGGGCGGGCTCCAGATGTCGTCATCCCTTCCGGTGCCGCCAGAGGGCGGGCTCCAGATGTCGTCATCCCTTCCGGTGCCGCCAGAGGGCGGGCTCCAGATGTCGTCATCCCTTCCGGTGCCGCCAGAGGGCGGGCTCCAGATGACGCCATCCTCTCCGGTGCCGCCCAGGGGCGGGCTCCAGATGACGCCATCCTCTCCGGTGCCGCCCAGTGGCGGGCTCCAGATGACGCCATCCTCTCCGGTGCCGCCCAGTGGCGGGCTCCAGATGACGCCATCCTCTCCGGTGCCGCCCAGTGGCGGGCTCCAGACGGCGTCGCTCCTCCCGTCTCGGCCAGAGGGCGGGCTCCAGACGGCGTCGCTCCTCCCGTCTCGGCCAGAGGGCGGGCTCCAGACGACGCCACCTGCCCCAGAGACCTCCAGTGCCCCCCGCAGAGGACTTCCTGCCAAGACAGGGGTGGCAGAGACGCTGGAGGTCACCTGTCTGGATGCTGGGGGTGCATCCAGCCTTGACCCTGGAGGGTCATCAGATCTGGGTCCACGCCCTGACCCAGAAGGACTCTCAGCCCCAGCGACCGGTCCAGTCACTGGGGGGCCCCCAACTCTGGCCTCCAGCCCTGATCCTGAGGGGTCCCCAGCCTTTGGTTCTTGTCGGGACCCTGGAGGGCCCCCTGCTCTGGTTTCCTGTCGGGACCCTGGAGGGTCCCCTGCTTCGTCTTCGTCTCTGGTTTCCTGTCGGGACCCTGGAGGGTCCCCTGCTTCGTCCTCGTCTCTGGTTTCCTGTCGGGACCCTGGAGGGTCCCCCGCTTCGTCCTCGTCTCTGGCTACCTGTCGGGACCCTGGAGGGTCCCCCGCTCTGGTTTCGTCTCTGGCTTCCTGTCGGGACCCTGGAGGGTCCCCCGCTCTGGTTTCGTCTCTGGCTTCCTGTCGGGACCCTGGAGGGTCTTCTGCTTCGTCTTCGGCTCTGGCTTCCTGTCTGGACCCTGGAGGGTCTTCTGCTTCGTCTTCGGCTCTGGCTTCCTGTCTGGACCCTGGAGGGTCTTCTGCTTCGTCCTCGGCTCTGGCTTCCTGTCTGGACCCTGGAGGGTCTTCTGCGTCGTCTTCGGCACTGGTGTTCTGCCCGGACTCTGGAGGGTCCACTGCCTCGTCTTCGCTGGTGTTCTGCCCGGACCCTGGAGGGTCCGCGGCCTCGTCTTCGCTGGTGTTCTGCCCGGACCCTGGAGGGTCCGCGGCCTCGTCTTCGCTGGTGTTCTGCCCGGACCCTGGAGGGTCCGCGGCCTCGTCTTCGCTGGTGTTCTGCCCGGACCCTGGAGGGTCCGCGGCCTCGTCCTCGCTGGTGTTCTGCCCGGACCCCGGAGGGTCCGCTGCCTCGTCCTTGCTGGTGTTCTGCCCGGACCCCGGAGGGTCCGCAGCCTCGTCATCGCTGGTGGTCTTCCGCCCGGACCCCGGAGGGTCCGCGTCTCCATCGCTGGTGGTCTTCCGCCCGGACCCCGGAGGGTCCGCGTCTCCATCGCTGGTGGTCTTCCGCCCGGACCCCGGAGGGCCCGCGTTTCCATCGCTGGTGGTCTTCCGCCCGGACCCCGGAGGGTCCTCAGCCATGTCCATGCTGTGCTTCCGCCCGGACCCCGGAGGGTCCTCAGCCATGTCCATGCTGTGCTTCCGCCCGGACCCCGGAGGGTCCTCAGCCATGTCCATGCTGTGCTTCCGCCCGGACCCCGGAGGGTCCTCAGCCATGTCCATGCTGTGCTTCCGCCCGGACCCCGGAGGGTCCTCAGCCATGTCCATGCTGTGCTTCCGCCCGGACCCCGGAGGGTCCTCACCCCTGTCCATGCTGGGCTTTCGCCCGGACCCTGGAGGGTCCCTGTCCCCTCCATTTCTGACTCTGCCCCCCAAGCACCCCAGACTCTCGTTTTACGGGACCTTTGTCTCCGTTGCCCCTGTTGGCCCATGGCCGGGGCCTTCATGAACTCTGGGACTTTGAGTTATTTTGATTCATTTCTGAGACCTTGAACTCTAGCTCCCTGTGTTTTTATTTGGACCCTTGTTTTGTGTTTTTAGGAACGTCTGGGAGCCGTTCCTTGAAGGGGGGGTTCTGTCATGACCTGGTGTTTATTTATGGTTTTGTTTTCCTTGTTTTGGGTTTTTAGTTTAATCTGTGTTTAGTTGTTGTTATTTTCCTGTAGTTCTAGTGTTTTGTTTCCTTGGGTTTGTGTTTTGTGTTTCTAGTTGTCTAGTCTTGTTTTGTGTTTCTAGTTGTCTAGTCTCGTTTTGTGTTTCTAGTTGTCTAGTTGTCTAGTCTTGTTTTGTGTTTCTAGTTGTCTAGTCTTGTTTTGTGTTTCTAGTTGTCTAGTCTTGTTTTGTGTTTCTAGTTGTCTAGTTGTCTAGTCTTGTTTTGTGTTTCCTGTTTTACTTTGGTAGTCCTGTCCTCCCTGTGTATTGTCTTGAGTTTTGCTTCCTGTGTTTTCCCTCCTGGTTGATTACCAGCCCTGCCCTCATGTGTGTCACCTGTGCCTCGTTGTCTTCCCTGGTCCCCTTGTATATAGTCTGTGTCTTCCCCTTTGTCCTTGCTAGTTCGTCTCGTCTGGTGTAGGGTTTGTTTGTTTCATGTCTCGTCCATGCCATGCCATGCCATGCCTAGATCCTCGCCTACCATGCCATGTATTTCTGCCTGACCTCGGGGTGCTCCAGGTAGTTGCCTTGCTCTTGTTGTTTTGCTCCTGCCCTGTAGTTTTTCCACGCCAGTGTGATTTTGTGTTGCTACTTTTGTACTTTACCTTTTGACCACAACAAGTGTGATTTTTAGTTTGTTTTGTTTGCCCTCCTGGCTTTAAATAAAAGACTGCTTTTGAACATTTAAACCGCTCTGCGTCCTGCAACTGTGTCCTCTCCTCACACAAACCCTGACAACACCTCACCCTAACCTCATCTACCACAACCCCCCTGCTGTCTCATAGTCGTTAGCCAATCCCTAGTGAACAGTTAAGTGTTTTGAAGTGTGTTTTACCTGAAGTTGCAGTACAATGTATGTATGGAACCTCTCTTCTAGGTTGCCTACATACATTTAATTAATTAATTGTTTTAATGTTGATACAAGTTTTTTGCAAGACAAGACTTCTTCAGGACAATAAATGTTACATTAAGATTAATTTAAAGTTGATTAGAGACTTCAATGCACTATGCTATTTCAGTCAATTTAAACAGTCTGCCTGCTGAGTGATGACAGATTAACCACTTAACCATATACTTTGTAAACTGTACATATATTGAATGTCCCATTGAAAGTCTCATTCTGCAGACACCGTAGGGAATAATAAACAGCGCAGGGATGTGCAGAGACCTTTGGATGGGCGGGTGCTCAAAGTGAAAAAGGGGCACATGGACCATGAATTTGAAACACCATACAGAAACCCCCCGTACAATGTAACTGGTTAAATCGTAGCAACCCATATTCATAGAGGGGATACAGGAGGGGTGGAGGCACAGCCTATATCCACAAAGCCATAATTCAAGCTGTACATTTAGGATGTATAAAGATAATGTGTTAAGTTGAATTTAGAATCTGTAAAAATATTGGAAGAGGGGTGTGGTGGTCCTCGCCCAGAAAATTTTTTAAACAGATTAGAAACAGATTACTCAAAGCCTCCAAAAAAGCTGCAAAAAAGCTGCACAACAGGTAACTCACTCTCGCTTGCCCTATATGCCTTACCCTGGAGGGGTATGTTTGTGCACAGTGTGCACAAACACACCGGCGCTGCAGAACCTGCTCACCAGACCAGCAGTTTCCCCCCTCGGTGTCGCCACCAGCAGTGGCCGACCGTCTCCCAGCTTAGCAGCGCTCAGCTTCAGGGCAGGTCAGGGCAGAGAGGGCACGTGACCGACCAACAAAGATCTAAGTTATTATTATATCGGTCCATTTACTATTATTTTGGACTGCTGGGGGCTGAAGGGCATGAGAGACTGAATGCATCCTTATCTCCCATGTGTATAGACTGTGGGAGTGGAACAAGGATTTCTGGGACATTTCCTGTTGTTTAAATAAAACCATTGGGGAAAACCCCACTATACGAAAAAGCTATGGACCATGACTCAGACTTAGTAAATGAAAAGTGACACAGAACTAAATGAACCAGATAACTATAGAGATAAATGGGAAAAAATCTGAATCAACATGCAACTGGCATACTATTATCTACAAGTCTGCAGATCAGCAGTAAGTCATGGCTTGTAAGTTGCATTGTGCAGTTTTTTTCCAGAACCATCTAAGTGTCCTGTCAGCGCCCTAGTGGATAGGCCTAAAGCAATCTGAGCTTTAGCTATGGTAACAGTATGGTATTGCATCACTTCCTGTTTTGTCCTGCTTGTTCAACTGTTGGTGTTTGGTGCTCAGCTAGCCAGCAGCAGTTAGCCTGTACGAACAGGCCTTGCTTAGCAGGCTGGTTTAAATACTTTGTTCACATTTCTTCTTTACATACAAGGGTTAATCATGGTGTTCCACAGGGTTCAGTGCTCAGGCCGATCCTGTTCACCCTCTACATGCTCCCTCTATATATTTCAGAGATATGGCAGAAACTTTAATTGTTATGATGATGCCCAGCTTATTCTAGTTCTAGTACTTATTTATGAAGCCCGAAGAAACAGAGCCATTAGTCAGACTACAGGCATGTCTAAAGGACATAAAGGACAGGATGACCTCCAGTTTGTTACTATTGAACTCAGACAAAACTAAGGGCTACAACTATAGGCCTACGCTGGTAGCTATAGGTTATGGGACACAAACATGATCCCCCGAGCAGTTCCCCCACCTCCTCAACACCACCACCATCTTTATTCCCCCACCTCCTCTACTCTTCTTCCTCCTCCCTCCTCACTCTCAACAGGCTGACCTATGATCCATTATTTTACATCACTAACTGTGTGTCCAGTCTTTCTGGTAGTTTTCTGTTTCTCTCTTTCGCTTGTCAACATCAACAACCTCTCATGTTTGCTCTCTGTAATGTATGATGTTTGCTGCATGTTTGTTCCTCTCTGTCCTGTCTCCCTCTTCTTCTCCTCTCTCTCCTCTACCCGGCCGACTGTCAGCAGGAAGGTTCTTCCTTATGAGCCGGGTCCTGTTCAAAGTTTCTTCCTGTTAAAAGGGAATTTTTTCTTGCCACTGTTGCTCTTAAGTCTTGAGTCTCTGTGAAGCACTTTGAGACAATTTGGATTGTAAAAGGTGCTATATAAAATCAATGAAATTGAATTGAACTAAACTGAATTGAATTCTCTTCATTAGCATACAAGTCTAAGGTCCTCTCCTCTCTGGTCTTACAAGTCACATACCGAGTGAATCTAGGAAGTGTTTTGTCCGTGGAGACGTGGTTAAAATCACCTGAGATTACAATAAGGCACTCAGGTGTTCAGTCGGTTTGGCTATTCCTTTACCCGGCTGGCTATCAGTTCATTTCAAAGAAGGATGGTTCTCCTTTGTAAGTTATTTCCTGCTCAATGTTTCTTTCTGTTAAAAGGGCGTTTGTTCTTGCCATTGTCTGAAATTGAATTGAATTGAACTGTTCAGCAGCTGAATTTGATGCATCTGCAAAAGAGGATCAGCACCTCCAAATGTAAAGCCATGGCTCTTCTAGGAAAAGTAGTGCCTGATCACTCTAGGTAAAGTGTAAGAATCCTGTCCCAGGTGGATGAGTTTAAATATCTTGGGGGTTTGTTTACAAGTGATCACAAATAGGATAGGAAGATCCACCACAGGGTGTTATAATGAACTGGGCCACAATAGAAAAGAGGGAGGTGAACCTAAAAGCTACAAATTTATGTTGGTCTAAATCCTTATCATCATGAATTCTGAGTAATGTCTAAAAGAATTTACATTTGGCAGAAATGAGTTTTCTGTGTAAGGTGGCTGAGCATACTACAAAGTAGATGGCTGCTTCTTCACATTAAGCCAGTTGAGGTGGTTCAGGCATTTGATTAGCCCATCGCTAGGCAGAGATTACAAGGGAGGAATTACATCTTTTGGCTGGCCTGGGACCAGTTGGGGATCCCTCAAGAGAAGAAATAGAATGCTGCTGCAGACACAGAGGTCTTGGAGTCTCTGCTCCCCATGCTACTACAGTCATTACTACTTGAACCTTTCTGCAAACCACAGATATGCACACTCTCAACGCAATGTTTCAGAGCCTTAACATTTTTCCAGACAGTAAAAAATCATGTCATATCAACATGTCAACGCTGTAAACTGCCAGGGTGCGCTTTGAGGAGCTTTAAGCGTTTTTGCACGACTCCAATAATTGCATGCAATGACAACCCTTTAACCAGATAAGGACTTATCACTTTGTTTAATGTAAATATTACTTTATTTAAGCTGACTTTCATTCAAAAGGACTCATTTCTATAGCTCTTATAATGGTGGCTGCCTGGAACAGGTTTGTTTTGTTTCATTTTGTTTTGTTTGTCATACAGGTCAATTGCAAGTGCAATAAGTGAAATCATTTTTGGATGGAGGGCTCAGGATTGCCCTTTGTGATCAAACCACTTCAGACTGATACATGAATGGACAGATGACATTTGTGGTGAAGGAAGGTGGCTGGGTAACCCAGAAATTTTGCCAACTAAAGCCTAGGAAAAGTTGGGTTACAAAGACTGTCTTTGCATCACATGATCACTCACACTCACTCCCACCACCACCTCCCTCACTCCAATCATAATGGCGTCATGATGGGGTCCAAGCCCCAAACACATTTCCAGTGCTTGTACAAATAGAAATATAGAATCGGCTTTTGTTCAGTCATATAGGGTTTCTTCTGATTTAACTTAAATTATGCTTCTGTGTTTGCAATAAGACAACATGTGTTCTAGTAGGAGGAGCCCACTTTTTTGTTAGAATGTGCACACACAGCATCACCAGCTAAAAACAGGAATTTGTACTTAACATTAGTACTTTGTACATTTTTTTCTCTTACTGTCTTTCTTTCTCTCTCTCCGCAAATACACACAGACACATGTACACATACACACAGTCACACACACAACATAGCAGTCTACACAGCAGCAGTTCCCATGGTTTTATGAAGTACAGTTAGAGGGAGCTGCAGTAGGGAGTATGGTGACCAGATGTCAGGACCTATTCAGGACATGTGATCAAGGGATGGGCAACACATATGCACGCACACAGCTAAATACACACAGATGAATTGAAGACAGACTGGATGCCATTTGGTTGTACTCTACTTACACAAAAGTACAACATAATTAGTACATTAGTATTACATTATAGTATCCCATGAGTAGATTCAGCAACTGTGGATATACCAACATCAATATATCAATGTAACAATAACTTTTCATTGACTACAAGGATCTCTTACAGGAGCAATGGATGAATCAATAAGAACAGATGAAGTGATTTATATAGTTAAACTGACAGACTCCAAGTCCTGCTTTGTTCACTGTTTCTCCCCACATCCTCCTCCAGACAAAAATATGTTGACATTCTTGGTGACACTCATGACTTTCCACACTCTGAGTTTGGCCCAATTTGGCTCAAATCTCTAATACAGAATCACTTTACCCACTAATGTTGACTCCACCCAGGAAGAAATTGATGTTTAATATTTAAAATCAATTCTTGTGGACCAAATACATACATCTAGTTCTAAAGATGCAATCAAAACATCCATTGTCTGTGTATTTTTTAGTAAATTTAAGCTCAGAAGGGTGAAAGTTCAGAAATCTAAAGCATAATTCTATTGCTTGAATACATCCACACGTCTTATTTAAGAAAAAAAGCAGTAGATGTTAAGAAACAAGGAGGTCTGCAGGGAATTGCAAACATCCTGCAGTAGGTTTGCCTCCAGTGGGGCAGAACAAAATCCACATTAAAAATTATAAATGTTCTATTGTCTTTTAATGTAATAAAAAAATAAAATAATAAAAATAAATCATCACAATTTGGACAGAGAAACCCTTGCTTTCCATTGATTTCTGCACAAGTACCACGCCTCATGCTTTCAGGATTAGAAGGACATCATTATAACGTGACGAAAACAGTACTGGATTTAAAGTGCTGCTAATGTGGACTTAGTAAACAGAAGTGGAATCAAGATCAAATGGATCAACATTCTGTACATGCCGACACACCCAGTAGAGAAATGTCACAGTGAAGATCATCTTCCATTCAGTGAGTAGCCATACCTGTAAACTTAGAGAACAGAGACTGAAATGGACCTGTGCTTTAAATATCATGGGTGTGATGCTGTGTAGACTGCTGGAAGGATTGTGGGATAATATGAGCCCAGTAAAGGCCTACATTTAGCCAGAAATTATTATATAATTAGTTAATCAAACAAAATTGATTGGTAATAGCATGAAGTCACAATTTGCACCAAACTATTCATTAATTGGTGAGTTCTGCAGTGAACCGAATGCTAACCTGCTGACTACTTAGCAGCTGGTGTCAATAAATGCAAACTTAGCACATTGCTAAAATGCCCTGCATGCTGTTGTCATGAGATGGCAGCAGGTGGTGACTATCCTCATCATGTCCATCGGAGAAGACATATATGCCTTAAACTCTCATGGCTGTGGACACACTCAACATGATTCCATTTAATTCTCCTGTCTTTTATATGAATTTAAATGCAATGCTTCTAACATCATGTTCTTGTCATTAAAAGACTTTTTTAGTTACTGTGACTAAAATTGCCTTTCCATTGTTTATTATCCAGTTAAACTCAAAGCACTGCAGTGTGTCCACTAGAGCAGCATTTCAACCTCTCATGTCTCAAGTCCATGTAAACTCTAACCTGACTTAAACACACAAAGGCATGTACACACTCAAACACACATACTAGAATGTCCAGTAGGTCCAGGACAGCTGGTGCTAATTTTAGATGGCATGTCGTGCCTGCCATGCTCCAGACGCACTGCAAACCCAGCACACCCCACCCACTCTACTTTTTAAAAATTACTTTGACCCAAACACACTCCCCTCTCACAAAGCCCATAAAGCAGACCTCCTCAATCCACTTATCCACTCTGCCAAATATTCCAAAAATGATTCAGAAATTTAGGATAACTATATGCACAAAAACAGGGTCTGAAACACATGCATTGATGGATTGTTGTGCTCCTGTTCTCTTTGGGTATTTTGTATTGTTTATCAATAGTAATAATTCATAATTATATAGCACATATATATATTATAATTATTAATGTGTTTTCCAACTTTAGTGCACTGGAGAACCGTGACAATTCATATTTTATGTGGCTTTCAGCATCAAGAAGCTGCCAGTAGTATGTAAACTGAAACAACAAACAACTACAGGCAGCCCAGCCCCCCATTTAGTGCAGCTCATTACCTCCCTGACTCAGTGCTGCATGCAACAATTGCAAATCTCAGTGTATGCCAGTGTCTAGCTCATATCTTTCCCTTACCTTCCTCTGTTAAACCTCTCTAAGTACATCCAGAAGACTGTCCAAAACTACCAGATTCACACACACCTCAACTAAAGAGAGCAAACTGTAGTACAATAATTCATAATGGCACATTAGTCCTGCAGGGTTGTTGATTTTATACTCATGAGAGACAGGAATTCTGATTTGCATGAAGATTTAGGATTTTTTTCCCTATCTAACACTCTTGGTTTTAACAGCTGTTAATTCTTCACTTCCTCTCCTCTCAACGAGCCCAAAGAAGACACTGAACTTTTGTATATGTATTTTGCACTTGAAATGATCAAGAATCACCACTGACTGGCTGATCTTCAAACCACATGCAACACTGGTGAACACTGCATTTAAAAAAAAGAAAAAAAAAGCTTTTATGGAAAGTTTTTTAGGAACTCTTACAGGCCTGTGCTCCAGCCGACTGCTCTAATTACAAGGTAATGATACACCAGTTGCAGGAGTAGATTTAACAACATGACATTGCAAATGTTTCTTAATCTGACCAATTAGCAACACTGGAAACCGACTGACTCTAGGCACTCAGACTATGGGAATCTTTGTTTGAATGTAGCCAACAAGTGAGATAATTAACAGTTAGATTAAATGCTGCATTTAATGCTTTATACAAAAACAAACAACATAACAGTTATTACATGGTTCTTATAATATATTATATTATATATGACATTTTTATGCATCATTTTTTATGTCATATTCACAATTAAAACTTGTGTTTGGTGTTTTCATTTTTGCACTTTCCGTCAGACATAGATTTGTGTGATTCCAGAGATCACTGCCATCATACTATCCTTACTGTCTCCCTCCAGCAGAGCAT
Source organism: Parambassis ranga (assembly GCF_900634625.1). Taxonomy (NCBI): domain Eukaryota; kingdom Metazoa; phylum Chordata; class Actinopteri; family Ambassidae; genus Parambassis; species Parambassis ranga. The sequence continues at coordinate 210,136 of NC_041032.1, read as the reverse complement.
CAGGGGCATTAGTGCCATACAAACTCATAAGCCACACACAATGCAGACCTGTCTCTATGGTAAATGAACATTATAATGACAGCTGTCTGTATCTGACAGTGATGTTTATGGACCAGTTCAACAGATAACACAAGTTGGTGCCATATTCCATGCAAATCAAAATGAGCTTTACTATAAGCAATTATGTCTGCTCAAATGCAGTAGTTACTGTTCTTTGTTTTCAGGGGATCCCTCTAGTTTGGTTAAATTGTAAGTGGTCTGTTTGTATATATCGCTTTTCTACTAACCCAAAGGTACTCAAATTTCACATATACCATTTCAAGCACACACACACATTCACACATCAATGGTGCAACTGGGAACAACTTAGTGTTAAGTGTCTTGCCCAAGGACACATCGACATGTAACCGGGATGGAGGTTCAAACTGCCAACCTCATTGTTAGTGGGCCAATGCACCACCACCTGAGCCACAACCTACAGACACTGATGGTGCTGACAATAAAAACCTCAGTGTGAAGTATTAAAGAAATGCTTAGTGACGCTGCCATTGCAAACACTCACAGGGAGCCCCTCCAACCAATGTCCATCACCATTATGTTACAAATAATGTGACACCAAGAACAAATCTTTCCATTTTTCTTGGCTTTTTGCATACTTGCCAAGGTGCAAGTGAGTGGAGTCAGGTGGGGCACCTTAGGAAGAACTACTACTACTAGTACTGTCCTTGCAAAGTGCCTAGGGCCCCTCACAGTTGTCTTCCTTGCCTGCCTTTACTTCTCCATACTAAAATTTCATACATACTGCTTTTGAATGCTCAACCTGCTTATGAAAAGATATGAATTATGATTCGACTAAGTAAAGAGCATTCTTTGTAGTAAAATTAGGGGTGGCTTGTAAAATATATGCTTGGTTTTTGTTTTCTTTGCACCATACTGGTATTTATTTACATAATGAGTAACTTTGTGCAAGGAAAGTAAGAAGTCAGAGGCAGGATGTTTTTTTATCCATACAGAAATAGTTACGGCTGCCATGTTTCAACATGGCTAAAATAGTTTCTCCATCTGCTGCTGCTGCTGTGCCTGAATGTGTGTGTATGTGCACGTGTGTGTGTTCCTGTGCCTCTTCTGTGTATCTGAAGTGTCTAGAGTATGCTGTGGTTCCTTGCTGGCGCCAAAGTTAGTCCCAGGCAGTGAACAAAGTCTGTCCCAGGCAGTTAACAACATATATTGTAAATACAGTTTCCCAACACATGAAAAAAGGCATGAATAAAGATCGAAGTTGACAGAAAGAAAAACACAGCAGCAAATTATGGAACAAAAAAAACACTTTGCTTTATGTGAGGAAAATGGGTGTCATAAGGTAAAAATGTCATGTTTTGGGGTGTCCAAAACATTAAGCATTTTTACTTTAAATACAATCAGGGCTGAAGCTTTGGCTGAGAATCTAAATGTTATAGCAATGATGATTTCACAGACAGAAGGTCAAAGAAACTGAAGTTTCAAACACACTGACTTACCGCCAAGGCCTGCAGCCTCTCTTTGTGGAGCAGAGCCTCCTCACACGACATCCTGAGGGGGCAAGCAGGGGGAGAAAGGGGGGGTTGAAAGGAGAACAAGAGGTGAGATCTAAAAAGTCAGGGAGCTGCAGTCCCTCAGTGAGCAGTAGAAAAATAGACCACACATACAGGAGGGGGAGTAAAGGAGAGAGAGAAGAGAGGGAGGAGAAGTATCCAGACGACGTCCTTCCTCAGCAATAATCCAAACAGAAAGAGGGCAGACAGTTGGAGAAGGAGCTGGCGTTAAGAGGAAGCAAGGATCTTTCACTCACTGGCCATGTGCCTCACACTCTACTGCCTACTACTTGCATTTTGTCTCTTTTTATCACCCACCTATTCCTTTTCTCATTCTCTCTCTCCTCCCATTTGTCCCCTCCTTCCCTCCCTCCCTCCCTTCCTCTCTGTTTTAGGCATGAACCATGTGTGATTAAACAGCTGGGAGGAGCAGCTGAGAGAGGGAAGGGAAAGGGAAGAAAGAAGCGTAGGCATGCTATGTATAAAAAGTAGGAGAGACAGAGGTATGAGTGGGAGAAAGCGGGAGGGCAGAATAAAATTGCAGAAGTTAGGAAAAGGGAAGCGGAGGGTTAATTTCTCATACCTGAAAGATAGTAGGTTAAGGTTCTCAGGAAGGACAGTGGAATCAGGGACAGTATAGCTGAACAGTGAATGGATGTAGTATAACTTATCACAGTCTGTTTTAGTTTTATGTCAACATATATCTATTTTTACTTGCTATTTAGACCAGTCTTTCCCTTAAACATTGTTAGAAATGTGTGGTGCTAATTAAATATTTTTTATTATTATGGCTTTGTGTCTGTGAGACTGCAGACAATGTTCCATTATTACTATAACAGGTAACTTCTTGATCTACACACATCTACAGTGGGTAGGAAGTGCAACTGACAGACATTGTGCTAAATCTTTTAACACATGTGCCAAGTGCCGTTGTGTTTTTAGTGAAGCAGTTGGCTGAAGTGGCCTGTAGTTTGTCCACAGTTTGTGTTTTCTAATCCAATCACAGAGACTAGACAAAACAGAAATGTTGGAACTTGGAAGGGAAAATTGGTACTGTGCACAAAATAATAATTTTAAAACTAGGGTAGCAAAAGTTGTACCACATTTCCCACTGTCTATGTTAAGGAACTGATGACAGGATTAAATGTCAGACTGGCTTTACAAATAGTCTATTAGTCGTGTTGTTGCTCATTGTTTTTTTACAAAAAAAAGTTTACTGTGTTATGTACTTCATTTCCAAGGAGAGAGAGAGTTGTTCACAATAACACACATAGCACTATAGAGCAGTAAGCGTCATAAAGACAGAATGCATTGATAGAGACCAAACTAGGAACAAATCTGCACAGTGCATGTGCACTGCCCCCAGACAAGTAGCTGAGTCTTACACATACACATTTATTCCTGTCTAAACAATGTCAGTAAAGGGTACAATACAGACACACACACACACACACACACCTGCCTTGCATGTCTTATTCATTCCCTTTCCCTCTTTCTTCCTTCACCTTACTTTCTTTCTCCTTCTGTCCCTATGATCACTTTCCATTCTTTAAACTCATCTTCCACCTATCAATTTCTTCATTCTCTTTTTCATCTCATGTCCTCCTTTTTCTCTTTCTTCCTCCATCCATCCCTGAACAAGTCGGCGTCCTTATAAGGAGAAACTACAGCACTGGCTGGCTCTTCAGGGAATACAGAAGCATGTAACACACACCCAGAGAGAGAGAGAGAGAGAGAAACACAGCAGCCACTCACTGTAAAAGTAAAAAAACTAAAAACTAAAATAACTGCAGCGGGAGACAATGTGTCATGTAAAGCCACTGGGCAGCTGTGAAGTTTTTAGATTTACACAGATTGAAACATTAAACGTTCTAAGGGTTTTTGATGTACACTGTTGCCAATAAAGTTGGAATATATGTCACTGTGATTTATTCTTGATAGATAAAGTGTATATCTTCTCAAAAGATAAAACTTTTTCCAAACATATCACCATGAAAATTCAAATAGTAATAAAAACAGGACTGTGTCTAAAACAATTCCAACTTTATAGGTAACAGTGTTTTAGAGAGAAACTTGAGTCACACTTGCTTGGACATTACTTGGGTTAACAAGGTCTGCACCAGGTGCTGGGGGTACCAGACCAATCTGATGAGAAGTGGGCCACTGCAACAAGAGCTAGACATGCATGGAGAGGGTCTGAGAAAAGAATAAACAACCCCAGTGATTTGGATTTAGACTAACATTCAAGCAACAGCTACTATTTATATCCTGATTTACAACAGTTTCTTTGTTACCTGGTCACTATGATATTACACAATTTCAATTCCTGATTCATCCATCATTTCACTTCTTTATCAGATCTTCCATCTTATACTAATACTAATTGTTTTCTCCATACTGTCCTTTTAACTTTCCATCTCCCTTCTGCCCTACGTGCTTGCGTCTGCCTTGCTGGTTGGTGCCTGTTGGAGACAACGACATCATTGTTTGTCTGCATTGCCACAGGGATAAGATGACCTCACTGCACAGCAAGCACAGGCCAGCCCCGCCTCTATGTTCCCCCTTCCTCCATCCCAGCTCAGAGGTAATGGCCTCCAGATGTGGCAGAACAGCCAGAAGAACACACACACACACACACACACACACACACACACACACACTCAAACACACACATCCAAACATGTAAAGTAGGAGGCAGAGGCAATGAGCAAATATGGGCAAAGAAAGTCAGAAAGTTAGTCGGAGAAACTGTGCATTTGTGCATGTGTGTTTATGCTGTGTTGAACTTTGTTCTACGGAGTTCATTTTTACATACAATTTTTTGTACACTAAGCCACTAAATTATGATGTAGATTGAATTATTGCGTGTGTATGTGTGTGTGTGTGTGTGAGAGAGAGAGTGAGACAGACAGACAGAAAGGAAAGAGGAAAGCAGTGGAGGAGTAAGGGAACTACCAAAAGCTGTGTATGGACTGCCAGACCTTGATCTCGTTCATTTATTTACATCACTAAAGGAGACTGAGATATATGGACAGGCAGTGCATCACACTGCCATCTGCAATAATATACTTTAAATAAGTATACAATGGGTAATTCTGTATTTTTCCAAATTAAAAATACATAATTTGATTAGTGCTAACAAAAATCAAATGTTAACAGTTAAAATGACTATAATTCCCTGTTAATATAAACAATATCTCCTCTACCATTAGTATCCCTTTGTACGCATCAAATAGAATTAAAGAACAGGCCATCTGCCGTTGTGATGTCTGTGCTCAACCAGACCACAAATTGGGTGTATCAGTCTATCAGTTAGTGATTGCTAATATATTTATGCACACTAAGTGAACAGGCAGTGGATCATTCACACTATTTATAGAGTCCAATCAGATGAAAGATGCCTTCACATGCTTGATTAAAACATTATTTATTATTATTATATATTATTATTATATAGCCAGCAAGTTAAACATGACAGAAAATTATACAACAGAATTTCAAAGAGCGATGGAATATGTCTGTATGAAAACACACTAAAATCTTAATTCTGACATTATATAAAGCAGGGGTTCTCAAATTTTGATAGCTGAGGGCCAATTTATGAACCCGACACTGGACTGAGGGCCGCCAATTAAAAAAAATGAAAAAAGAAAAAAAAATACACGTGTATTAAATTTAATGACCCAGTTGCTTCAGTTTACATTTGTTGGTCTGTATCCAGTAATGTGCAATAAACACATATGGGGAAACATTGTTATGCACAAAAATCCCCGGGGATTAGAGCTGGGCTGTATGACCAAAATTCTAGATCACGGTATTTTTATATTATTATAACGGTTTCCAGTATTTGACAGTATTTTCTCTCCTCATGCATGACGTGTTGATTGATTGTGAGAAGAATTACTGCAGAGTGGTTACCCTGTTCCAGGTCATGAAGAGAATTGTACAAAAAAAAATCCACATTAGTATTTCATGTAATACAGCAGGGCTGTGGGTTATTATTTAATATCCAGTAGTATCGTGATTACTTGAGGGTTTTTCCACAATTACGATTAAAGAACGCTCATTTTTTTGTTTTAAAAATAATTATAAATAATTGGGGAGGGGGGGGGTAGTTAAATTATACTCAGCTTCACGCGTGGCTTCGAGTGAACGCAGACTAGATGAAGGAGGCGGAGTGACGTGACAGAAGCCTGTTAAATACTCCACGAGGACAGAGAAATCTGTTCGTTTTCCTGAGGTGGCAGAAATAAGAGCAAGATCCGTTTGGACCGGACTTTTCATACTTCATGAAAAACAGTGTGCAGAACTGCTCATACGGAGCGCACGCAGCGCCACACACACATACAGGTTTTGCCGCTGTTTCGCTGCTAATCGTCGGCAGAAGCAGCAGTTCAGGTGAACATATATGAAGCGGAGATATTTGGGGAAAGAGGCAAAGCCATGAAATACCAAACAGTAGCAACATCGTCCTGCTCCTGTCAAACATGGTTGTTCACCTCTTTTAACCGCTGCTTCTGCTGCTGTTTAGGGTCTCCAAAAGTCTCCAAAACCTGTTTGTGTGTGCGCGATGTGCGCTAAGAGCCGTGTGAAGAGTTTTACACACGTTCCTGCTTCAGAACGTCCCCTGTCCATTCTCACCGACAACTCCACTAATACCTGAGCTCTGCTCCATGCGTGAGCAGCGGTGCAGCAATGAAAAACGTCCCCCGTGAAACAATTTACTACCGCGCTGAGTTCCGGACATTTTAGGTCATTTAAAATTCACATCATAACACAAATTCACATAATTCATTGCGGGCCGCCAAAAAATTTTCTGCGGGTCGCCATTGGCCCGCGGGCCGCACATTGAGAACCTATGATATAAAGTATACAGTATACATAAAAGACAGTATAAAAATACTGTTGTGATGTCAATCAGGTTTCTGAGGTGTCATTATGAGTCTTGAGAAGGCTCTGACCATTGCCATGTTCACATTGTCACAGCCCCCCTAAACTCCAAATACAAGCAGAGGTTAATTGTGAGTGGAGCTGGGATGGTCTAGCAGTTACGAAAGCAGGTAGCTTGTACTGTGATTCTGCACCTGCCTGTCACTCAAATCGGGCACGCCTACAATTACGGTATGTGTAATTTCGAGTCACTAGGCCGCTAAGTGCTATAACCCCCAGTATAGATGCCATACATAAAGCCTTACAAACCTTTGTATTTCCCGCATTGCTTTTGCAGCTGCATAATTACCTTCACATACTATGTATAATAGAAAAAATAGAACTATTTATTAATGATCCATCTTTTAAAAAATAAATAAACGAACATAAACAATGCACCAGATGGCAAAACCAACAGAGTGAAATGGTGTAATTTGGCGAAGGACAAAACTTAAGCTTTGGACTTGTACAGTTTTCTTGAAAACGTTTCGCTGCTCATCCAAGCAGCTTCATCAGTTCTAACTGTTTAGTAGGGAAACATGGTTTATATGTGGTCTGGGTCAAACTTACAAACAATAGCACTAAATTTTTCCATAATTACCTGTGACGATCTGGCTGACTGGGCCAGGTGTGTCTGGCTAACAACTATGAGACTGGTTGACAGCTCTTTGTTCTTGCTGTGAGTATGTGCAAACTTCCTGGGAATGGATGGAAGCTGCATTGTATGTGGTAGAAAGATGATGTCTGAGGCCACCACCTCTGTTAAGGGAAGTTTTTTCCAATACAGAAGGCTTTCTTGACTCCTCTTTCAAACCACCTTTCCTCTCTGTCTAAAATGTGAACATTGTTGTCCTCAAAGGAGTGTCCTTTGTCTCTGAGGTGGAGGTGAACAGCTGAGTCTTGTCCTGAGAGGTAGCTCTCCTGTGCTGAGCCATTCTTCTGTGGAGTGGTTGTTTAGTTTCTCCAATGTACAGATCAGAGCATTCCTCACTGCACTCAGGGCCGGCTGTGGCATAGGCAGTATAGGCAAATGCTAAGGGTGGGCACAAGAAATGTACCGCTACCTCCCCTATCGTCCTATCTTGTCCTATCGTCCCAGCTTGTTATAATCAATCAAAATGCTCTTTATAGTTGTGAGCCTAGCTGTTTGATGTGTTACAGTTCATATTATCGAAGGTGCATTTATCATGTTAAACTTCAGTGTTAAAGTGCACATCAATAATGTCAGAGCATAACTTAGCATTCCTACATGCTGTATTTTATATATATATATATATATATATATATATATATATATATATATATATATATATATATATATATATATATATATATATATATATATATATTAGCATTTCACTATAATGACAATAACGTTCAAATACTATACTAAACTAAATTAAACTAATATATGAATTAATCATATAATTTGTATAATCTCACCTGTAACTAGGTTTTTAATTTATATTATTTCATGTTATTTTATTCTTGAAATCATGTGTTTATTATTAGACTGCTGTCACATACTCCTCTTCTGTCTTCAGATGCACTGCTGAGCAGCACAACCCAGCACTGATGCAGCAGCATCAAGTGCTCCTCCTGTCACCTCCACCTCAGCAGCACCACCCAGCACTGATGCAGCAGCATCAAGTGGACCTTCTGTTGCTCCAGTAGTGGAAAGTGGAGCTGGCAGCCATGTACATTATCTTGGCAAAACAATCCAAACTGATGTAGTCCATCAGTTCTAAAATAAACCACAACACACTGTGACAGAGATCAAAATATCCAAATATTTCTCTATCATTTTAGACTGCACCCCTGATCTGAGTCATAAGGAGCAGCTCTCTGTCAGGATAGTGTTACAAGAACACATTTCTAAAAAAAAAGAAAAAGCATTTCTTGGGCTTTCTTGTGGCAGAGCAGTCAACAGGAGAACATTTGCCATCTCTATATTGCATATCAGAATCAGAAATACTTTATTAGTTGTTCAGTTTATTTGTTTCATGAATTCTTCATTGAGTATTTTTAATGTGCAATTGCTTTATAAAAAAAGAATGAATAAATAAATGAATAAAAGAATGTCCAGGACAAAACTATTAAGTTTCTTATTAGTATATGTACACTAGCAGAGGAATTTACTGCAATCCAACGGTGCGCCACCTGAAATCTTGCCTAGGGCGCCAAATTGGTTAGGGCTGCACTGCACTGCACTGCACTGCATATATCACATTGCTGTGTTTCTCCCTGGGAGTATTATCCTTCGGGTGAATCAGAGGGAACTTTATAATGGAATGACCTGATTTCTTTAAAAAGGGCCAATTGTCAAGATTCTAGTTGGGTCAAAAACTGCTTAAGGTAGGATGGAGAAGCAGAATAAACAGGCTTATATGTGGTGGAGGACCTCAGTGGGTGGGTCTGTGTGAATCACAAACAGTCGCTCTAAATGTCTCCATACCCACTGGTGGAGGAAGTACTGAAGCTTGGTACTACTAAAGTACAATTACCCAGCAAAATATATACTCAAGTAAAAGTATAAGTGCTACATCAACAATCCTACTTAAGTAAAAGTAATTAAAGTACTTACTTTTAAATGTACTAAAAGTATTAAAAGTAAAAGTACTCATGCACTGAATATATATTATTGATTTCCATTGCAAAGGATATCTGAACAGGTTAAAATAATAAAAGAAATCATCTTAAAATTAAAATTGACAATATGTAGTTAATTTACATTTTCAGTACAGAAATCTTTGAAATGTACCCAGAACCAGCTATGGACAGGTCTGTGTGTCATGAGGCAGGCTGTGGGCATCAAGTGAACAGAGAGGCTGGTAATAAAAAAGAGGCATTCACCATTTTTACTGTGTCAGTATACCTGCTTCAGATTAATGTTATGATTAATGTTAATCAGATATTAATGGATGGACAGTAGCTAACTATAGTTAGCTAACTGAGCCAGAGCACCGGCATCATGACTGAGGCTCATTATAGAAACGCAGCTGGCAGCATGACACCACCTCCATGCAGAGTCTGACCTCACATCAGTCCAGCACTGTGTTCATCAAATGTAACAAGTAACTACAAACACTGTAGAAATGTAGTGAAATAGAAAGTACAGATAAGCTCAGGTGTGTCTAATGACTGGCTAACGACTATCAGGCTGCAGGGTGCTGTAGTGGTGGGAGTAGCTGCCAACCCATTATTCTTACTGTTGCTTTGCTTCAAGCTTTTAAGAAGATACGTTTAGGGGTTTATACAAAAGCAAAATTTGTTTTTTTGTAATTAAAAGACAATGTGGAATTAACAACTGAAGACAGACAAAAACACACTAATGCAATTTATTTTATTACATTACAAATGTTCATTCATTTATGTGGTGGCAACTTTTGGGACCATAACATAACACAAACAAACAAAAACTCAGACTGTCTTTAGATCACAGATGACCAACAAGTTCTTTTAGAGACCTTTACAAAAAAGATATTCATGTTGTGTTGTTTAATTTCTATATTAACTCTCTCTAACATCAGGATACGGATCAGTATGCTTCTACTAAACTACTGTTAAAAGACCAGAACACAGGATTAGCAGCAAAGGTCACACCATTATTTGGTCTTTATTTAACATATTTTAATTCCCTAGTTACCTAGAAGGTTTTCTAGTGTGAAAATGGCTTAAGAAAACCAACACCATCAATGAATAATGTTGCTTCAGATTGAGGTGGTATTTAGTTTGTCCATTCTATAGTACTGTGAAAAGATGATGGCCCAACATTGCAGACTGCAAGAGGACAAGGAAGCACAATGCACAGTATGTCTGTGTAACTGGCATTACACTAATAAAAACACAGGACACCCTGCTTATTTAAAGGACAACTTCCTCTTTCTACAGTCTCACTATCAATAGTTCTCTCCACAAGTTCAAGTTCAACCAGTGCATTCGGCTGTTTATTTATGTCCACAGCTTTGGGTTTTTTAAGTGCTAGATAAACAGTAATAGCTTTGCATTTATTGGTAACCCTTAGCCCACCATACAGGCTTTGCTTTTCAAATTTCAAACATAACAAGACAGCTTGAAAAACATTTAGACCCTGTTCAGACTTGTGGGATTTGAGCTGTATCCCGCAAATGTGGCTAGTGAATCCGGCTAGTCATACCAGGTTCAAACGATCTATGAAAACTATGAAAGGTTTATTTTCAACATGGCTAAATGAATATACTGCCATTTGTCCCAGAAAGAAAATTGAAAGAACAAACAAAACAAATTAAAACCGCACAACACATGCACACACCCTGCGGTCTGAACGGGGTCTGGATTTTACAATGTGACATCTAGCGGTTTGAAGGACAGCAAAGACGCAGAATAAAGCAGCATTGAGCAGTAGTCTGCAACAGCTGAATTTGTAAATAGGTCGGCTTAAAAACTATCTGGATTCAATCCCTTAAATCCCACTTAAAAGAACCTTTGTATTGTCTTTTATCATTCAGCATTTCAGCCATGTGGTTTGATCCTTTGCTAAATGTATGTATAGTAAATCCTGGATTAGTGAGATTTTCTCTGTTGGTTCTATCTACTTATCTACTTATTTGTTTTTCTGGGATTTTATGACAAAATGACAAAGAACTAAAAAATAAAGAAAATACAAACTCAGTTTCATGCTGATAAAATTAAACGTGAATTTTCTCTTTATTCATTTAATTTATTTTCATTTTTAATGGACTTTTATTTCTCATAAGTAGGAAAAATATGAACACAGATAGACACACATATCTCAGACAGGAAGACACACACACACACCACTGTACATTCACACAGTGCAGTAAAGAACAGGAACAGGAAGCACTGATTTCCTAATGACACAGGTGAAGGACAGACACATTGTAAAGTAGCCATGAAGGACTGATGTACAGTGAAGTGAGATTTAAGATAAGATTAAGTATATGCAGGAGAGTGACGTAAGAAAACAAAAAAAGATAGAATGAGGAAAAGAGAGGGAGGAGTGAACATGGTGTATCGCATCTTTTCTCCATTCATGATTGAGCAGCAACCTAACCATGACGGAGCTCCTGTTCCCATGACAACCCAGGCTGTCAGATGGAGAGGGAGCAGTCGAGGGATGCAAGCAAGAATGTGGAGTGATGGAGGCAAATGGATTAAAAAAAAAATCTCAAGATAAAGAACATCCACTTACAGGGCTTTTGCAGTGCCATTCCTCTGCAAAGGTGTGGCTGACATGGCTGCAACACCCGTCTGCTCTCTCTCCTTTTGTTCCTTGTGTCCTCTCGTGTCCTTTTGACAGAGTTGTTTTCTCCTCTTCTCTGTCTTCCTCCTCTCCACCTCCTCCTCCCCCCTGCCTTCTTATCTTCTCCTCCTCCTTCTTTCTTCCTGTCTTTTGGTGTGTTTGTTATACCAGGATGTGTCAGAGCAGCTGCTGCTTCTGCATTACCGTGCTCTGCTAGAAGAGAAATGAGTGTAACACACATACACGGCGTGCGTGTATGTGTGTAAGAGAGAGAGAAATAGAGAGAGAGAAATAGAGAGAGAGTGTATGTGTATTTTTCTTTACAGATGTGCTGGTGATGTGTCAAAGTAAAATAAGAATTCCAATGATAAAACCTTGTTTAAAAATAGGAAGAATGCAAAAGAGCAGCACAAAGATAGAGACAAGGATTTAGAGGAAAATGAAAGGAGTAGCCAACCTACCTAACCCAGTTTTCCAGAATAAATTACTTTACTCTGTAAATTGCTTTTCAAGGTGTCTTGCAACTCTGAACAAGACAAGCGACAGTGGACAAAATATGGATATGTTGACTGATTTTCCAGACCTAGATTCAGGGCAGGTCACCACAGATATGGAATATTATATAAATGCTGCACTTTATGTCATGTTGACATTCATTACCTGATTCATACCTGACTGATTTAAATCTGATTGACAAATGTAGATTGTAAAACATATAGTCCGTTCTCACCACAAAAATGTTGCATGAGGTCACCTTAAAAACAGACACTGTGAGTATATTTCTCACCTCTGTATTGGTGTCATGATAAGATGATGTCAGCTAAAACGTGCAAACATAAATACTGTCATCTGTCTGAAATGTCCATATGTCTTGTTAGCAGATATGTAACCATAAGTCGTATCCTTCGGGTGTGTTACAGACCAAATGTTGAGGTATTTTATGAGGACACTTTGAAAACATATAGTCACTTTGTTTAGTAAGTTTTAGTTCAATGTTAAAGCAAATCCAAAATCTGGTTAATCTGGTCAATTGGCAGGCAGGTTATGGTCAGTACATGGGCCAGGTCAGGTTGGCTGTGTTGGGTCAGCTCCTTTCATGGACATGTAATAATTAATTAATTAATGTAATAATGTGGTTATGAGGCCTACATATGGCACAATGGTTTAGTTGACCAGTCCCTATTGATGGTAATTTGAACCTCTCGGCTTTTAAAGTTTGCCTCAAACTTGTCTGTTTTCTTGTAAAGCAAATACTATGGATAAATTTATGACTTTTTTTAGACTGTTACCATAACTGTGTTTAAAGTATTTCTTTTATCTTATGTATACCAACACATTGATTTGACACAGTCTGAAATGTATAATGGCTAAAGGTTACACAGCTATAGCTGAAGAATTCGGACTCCACAAATCGTAGAGAAGATTGAAGCAAGGCATCTGGACTTGTAGAGTTTTCTAGAAGACCCTCACACAAGACAGAACACTCAAGAAGAGAACCAACCTAACGCCAGACCACATCTGTGACCTGCTGGACCTTCTACAGACAGAAGCACGGCTGCGCGATGGGATCTCCTATTGTGGCCAACCTCTACATGGAAGAAGTTGAGAGAAGAGCTCTGAGTTCCTTTCCTGGAACCACCCCCACCCACTGGTTTAGATATTTAGATGACACCTGGGTAAAAATCAAGACCAACGAAGTAGAACGGTTCACAGAATACATCAACGCAGTGGACAACAACATCAAGTTCACTCGGGAGGACACCAGGGACAACAATCTGGCCTTCTTGGACTGCACAGTACACATTGAGGAGGACAGGAGCCTCAATGTGGAAGTGTACAGGAAACCCACACACGGACCAGTACCTGTTGTTTGATTCACACCACCCACTTGAACACAAACTGGGAGTCATCAGGACCCTGCAGCACAGAGCACAAACTACCAACCAGCTCAGAGGGGAAGAAGAAGGAGCAACACCACATCAGGAAGGCCCTGCAAACCTGTGGCTACCCGAAGTAGGCACTCACCAAAGCCACAAAAACAAGACCCCCCAACAACAAGAAGAAGGACAACAACCGGCAGAGAAAGAACATCTCCATTCCATATGTGTCAGGAGTATCAGAGAAACTCCGCAGGATCTTCAACAACCATGACATCCCGGTGCATTTGAAACCTATGACAACACTGAGACAGAGACTGTTTCACCCGAAGGACAAGATTCCCAGGGAGAAACACAGCAATGTGATATATGCAGTCCAGTGCAGTGAGGAATGCTCTGTACATTGGAGAAACTAAACCACTCCACAGAAGAAAGGCTCAGCACAGGAGAGCCACCTCCTCAGGACAAGACTCAGCTGTTCACCTCCACCTCAAAGACAAAGGACACTCCACAGGAGGTCCTTCCTGCCAGTGGCCATCAGACTATAACTATATAACTATAACTCCTCCCCTTTCTGTAGGGAGAAGCGCTAGATAATCATGTCAGGCATCACTGTCATTCCCTCCACTTGTCTATATTTATGTTTACTTAGCACCTTACATCTCCATATATGTATCTATGTATCATATATTGTGCTCATACTGCGTACTGTACTCTTATTTTGGATTATAGTGACACTTATACTCTTATACTCTGTACTTAACTGCATTTAATGTAACTTGATACCTCTGGCACAAGAATTTCCTTCGGGATTAATAAAGTTTTATCTTATCTTTATCTTATCTTATCTTATCTCTTTGAGGACAACAATGTTCACATTTTAGACAGGGAGGAAAGGTGGTATGAAAGAGGAGTTAAGGAAGCCATCTATGTTAAGCTGGAAAAACCTTCCCTTAACAGAGGTGGTGGCCTCAGACATCATCTTTTTACTACATTCAATGCAGTGATTCCATCCATTCCCAGGAAGTTTGCACATACTCACAGTAAGAACAAAGGGCTGTCAACCAGTCCCCCTCCGGCAGTTTCATAGTCGTTAGCCAGTCGTTAGACACACCTGGCCCAGTCAGCCAGAACATCACAGGTAAGTATGGAAACATTTAGTGCTATTGTTTTTTAAGCTTTTTAAGTTTTTTACCCAGACCCACCCACATACAGTGGGGAAAAAAAGTATTTAGTCAGCCACCAATTGTGCAAGTTCTCCTATTTAAAAAGATGAGAGAGCCCTGTAATTTTCATCACAGGTATACCTCAACTATGAGAGACAAAATGAGAAACAAAAATCCAGAAAATCACATTGTAGGATTTTTAAAGAATTTATTTGCAAATTATGGTGGAAAATAAGTATTTGGTCAATAACAAAATGTCATCTCAATACTTTGTTATATACCCTTTGTTGGCAATGACAGAGGTCAAACGTTTTCTGTAAGTCCTCACAAGGTTTTCACACACTGTTGCTGGTATTTTGGCCCATTCCTCCATGCAGATCTCCTCTAGAGCAGTAATGTTTTGGGGCTGACGCTGGGTAACACGGACTTTCAACTCCCTCCAAAGATTTTCTATGGGGTTGAGATCTGGAGACTGGCTAGGCCACTCCAGGACCTTGAAATGCTTCTTACGAAGCCACTCCTTTGTTGCCCGGGCGGTGTGTTTGGGATCATTGTCATGTTGAAAGACCCAGCCACGTTTCATCTTCAATGCCCTTGCTGATGGAAGGAGGTTTTCACTCAAAATCTCACGATACATGGCCCCATTCATTCTTTCATTTACACGGATCAGTCGTCCAGGTCCCTTTGCAGAAAAACAGCCCCAAAGCATGATGTTTCCACCCCCATGCTTCACAGTAGGTATGGTGTTCTTCGGATGCAACTCAGCATTCTTTCTCCTCCAAACACGACAAGTTGAGTTTTTACCAAAAAGTTCTATTTTGGTTTCATCTGACCATATGACATTCTCCCAATCCTCTTCTGGATCATCCAAATGCTCTCTATAGCAAACTTCAAACGGGCCTGGATATGTACTGGTTTAAGCAGGGGGACACGTCTGGCACTGCAGGATTTGAGTCCCTGGCAGCGCAGTGTGTTACTGATGGTAGCTTTTGTTACTTTGGTCCCAGCTCTCCGGAGGTCATTCACTAGGTCCCCCCGTGTGGTTCTGGGATTTTTGCTCACAGTTCTGGTGATCATTTTGACCCCACGGGGTGATATCTTGCGTGGAGCCCCAGATCGAGGGAGATTATCAGTGGTCTTGTATGTCTTCCATTTTCTAATAATTGCTCCCACAGTTGATTTCTTCACACCAAGCTGCTTACCTATTGCAGATTCAGTCTTCCCAGCCTGGTGCAGGTCTACAATTTTGTTTCTGGTGTCCTTTGACAGCTCTTTGGTCTTGGCCATAGTGGAGTTTGGAGTGTGACTGTTTGAGGTTGTGGACAGGTGTCTTTTATACTGATAACGACTCCAAACAGATGCCATTAATACAGGTAATGAGTGGAGGACAGAGGAGCCTCTTAAAGAAAAAGTTACAGGTCTGTGAGAGCCAGAAATCTTGCTTGTTTGTAGGTGACCAAATACTTCTTTTACTGAGGAATTTACCAATTAATTCATTAAAAATCCTACAATGTGATTTTCTACATTTTCTTTTCTTATTTTGTCTCTCATAGTTCAGGTATACATATGATGAAAATTACAGGCCTCTCTCATCTTTTTAAGTGGGAGAACTTGCACAATTGGTGGCTGACTAAATACTTTTTTTCCCCACTGTAGGTCTGTAACCACATATAAACCATGTTTCCCCACCAAACAGTTAGAACTGATGAAGCTGCTTGGATGAGCAGTGAAACGTCTTCTAGAAAACTGTACAAGTCCAGATGCATTGCTTCAATCTTCTCTATGTATGATGACCTGGATGACTGAGAATCTTCATCAGCATGACTCCACAAATCCACAGACAGATAGATTGTGTACAAATGGAAGAAATTTAAGTCTATTGTTACCCTCCCCAAGAGTGGACTTTAAACAAAGAATAATCCTAACCTATGAGCAGCTAAAGGCCTCTCTGAGATTGAATACTGTAAATATTCAGAAATCCACTATTTCCACTACTAAGGGATCACTGAACTACTATGGCAGAGCTGCAAGGAGAAAGTCACTGATCTCTAAAAAGTACCCCCTCCACTGGGAAACTATTTTGTGGACAGATGAGAGAGAGAATGATCAGACCAGAATGTAATAATCTGTTAAACAAGGTGACGGTAGTGTCAAGCATTACAAACAAATGGTTAAAAAAGAACAAATGTTTTCAGAAGGTCAAGTCAAAGATTGTCTTTATTCCAACTAAAATGTTGTGGAACCACAACAACTACATGAACCTGAAAGTTCATGTAAGAAACCCCAAACAACGCAGACAGTAGCTGTTCTGTATGAAGAACGGGCTAAACTATCTCCAAGCCATGGTTAACGCCCGTTAACAGAACTTTTAGTTTAGTTGACAGATGCTATTGAAAGCAAAGGTTCACATACTTTTGCTATTTACATATATATAATATTAGATTATTTTCTTGAATAAATAAATGACAGTATAATATTTCAGGTTCGTTTCTATTCTTCTATCACTTTCAAGCTGCAGTGTACATCCTGAACAACTGCAGCAAAGCTCTTATAATTTTGTTCAGACTAGACCTGGACCCAATGCAGACAGCACAGGCAGGGCTCGGTTAAACAGTTTATTAAACAAAGTCTCCAAAAACATGCAATAGTAACAGTCAGTCAGTGGGACCTATTGAATGCCAACCAGAAGGAAACAGAGAATGAAGCCACAGGGGAAACCAGGAGGGAACTGCAGGCAAGGAGAAAAAAAATACGTTAGCAAAAATCCTACAGAAAATTAAACAAAGCATTCAGGGTGGTAAAGCTGGACTGTGGTTTTGGTAGTATTTTTGTTAAACGCCAACCCACAGAGTACGAGTAAAACACATGTGATGTTAAATTAAAGTTCACGATTCACACTGTAAGGTGCAATGGTCAGCTGCGGCGTCACTGCTCACACTACACGACTTCAAGATTCAAGGAGTTTATTGTCAGGAAACTTTTTACCCTGTACAATGGAATTCGTAGAAAACCAGACACCTCTTGATCTGCAGTCAAATGCTCTACCACTGAGCTATACCCCCTATTCATGACTTTTACCCTGTACAGGTGCTCATGTCATCACATTGATCTCTGAGAAATAGTCAAGGTGAGACAGAGGTTGTGTTGCGTGTTGCCACAACAGCTTGACAAACCTAGCCTCCATCACCTCTACAAACTCTGTGATTTTGTGTAGGCGCAGTGACATGGAGCGTGTTCAGTCAATGCATGTGCAATGGGGAACAAACACATATTTTTGGGAATTGGGCCGTATCTCTGCTTAAACAGTGCAATGCCTTCACAAGGGGTGAAAAAATGTTCAAACGTCAGAAATTCATCGGATCAGCCAATTATTGTTCATGCGGCATTAATTCGGGTCAAATTGGACTAAAAAAGCCACACTCACACAGAGCCACACATACAAATGCTCACACAGATGAAGAAAGAGAGAGAGAGAACAGAAGAAAGGAGGAAGAGGAAAAAACAACAAAACAATGACAAAAGCACTAAGCAAGGGAGGGGATGCAAAAAACATACATCTGCTAACTTGGAAGTTAGCTGTAGTAAACGTTTTGTTTATTAATAAACAAAACAATTTACAGGCAAAAACCAGGAAGGCAATTCTTAAATCCCTCGACTAAATTCCTCATCCTACAATTTTTCATGCAGTTGGATGTTTGATTGATGATGATTTTATAGTATAGCAGCCCTAATGGAAGAATATGAACATTTATGTGGACGACACAGACGAAGAGAAGGGCTGGAGGGGTCGAAAGAGGAGGGATGAGAAGGATGTGGGGAGTGGAATGAGGGGCTGGAGAGGGAAGGAATAAAGGGTTGAGGGGGATGAATAAGGGATGAGGAGTGAGA
Organism: Parambassis ranga; assembly: GCF_900634625.1. Lineage (NCBI taxonomy): Eukaryota > Metazoa > Chordata > Actinopteri > Ambassidae > Parambassis > Parambassis ranga. Next base: position 191,463 of record NC_041032.1, on the reverse strand, counting down.
GGGGGGAGCAGGAAAGATGTTGGTGCTAAGGAACTCAGGAGGAGAGGCTGTGGGTGGGCGTACATCTTCGGCAGCTTGAGATCCTGAACAACCTAAAAGACTCATAAGGCAAGGAGGGACACAGCTTGTCGGATGTTTTTAGGGTGGCTCTGAATGTACCTTCTATAGACTAGGGATAATGTCCTCCATGGGGCTTAGGGCATTCAGCAGTTGGCAGTTCTCTCTCAAGACTACAGAACTCTCTACCACAAGACCTTCACACCACAGACATCCTGTCTCAAGACCTTTTCAAACTGGTCTGTCAAACATAACTCCTACCCATGGTTGATGCTTGAAATTCACTGTTTTAAATATCCATTCATTTTAATCCATTGTTTTAGATATCCATTGTTCTACTTTTGATTGTTTTATTATAGTATTATTTTTAACTTTGTGCTCTGTAAGGTGTCCTTGAGTGCCCTGAAAGGCGCCTATAAATAAAATACATTATTATTATTAGAAACTGACTGGAAGCTGGTGTGGCTTCACCAGTCCACTAGGAGTGACAAGAGGTGGATTTGGAAGGAATGCCTGATTTGGTGAGGATTTGACTGACAGACATATTCTGATTAAACCAGAACTGTGTAGCCACCAAGCCTGGGTCAGGGGCTAGAGTAGTTTAAAAAGCGTGATGAGCATTGATGTATTGGAGGAGGTTCACAGGGGTTAAGGTATGAACTAAGACAGAACAGGTAGATGAGATGGGGTCTTCCACCCCATCTCATCTACCTGTTCTCCTTTTTCAAGTATTTAGACACTGCAGAAAACCGCATCTGCTGACGTGATTGATTTGCTCTGCTGTAAGAATGCAAAGATCCAGGGATAGGAAGTGAGTGGAAGGCCCACTCCTGCCACCTGCCCTGGTTTTGTCCTCATAGATGAGGTATTAGGACAGAGGCCTGTCCTTATTGCCCCCATCCCTGAGGACACACCAGGGCCAGGTGCTGCAGAGGGTGAGCAGCATGAGGGAAGAAAGGAGGAAGAGGAGAAGGGAAACAGATGACATATTATCATTAGAATTGTTAAGAGAGGGCATTAGGTTGCAGAGGGAGGCTGAGGAGAGGAGTGAAAGAGAGAGCAGAGAGAGAATGGACAGACCTCAGTTTATTAGAGAGAATGGTGGACAGCCGGTGAATTTTTTTTGGACGTTCAAAGTTCTGTTCAAAGTATAGTTGTAGGCCTATTTAAATTGTTACTTATTAAATTGTATATTAAATTGTTATTGTTAAACAGTATTGTTCTTAAAATCTTCTAACCTTGTTACATTATCTGTTTCATTACTTATTTACTTAAGTAAACTCCTACTCAGTGACAGTAAGTGACGTCTTAAAATGTACAACTAAAGGTAATTGTAAAAGATCAGCAAAAAATACTATTTACAAAGAACATATAGCCTACATTTTTGGCTGAGCAAGAGCCCCTGGTGGTGCTGCTGGACTGGATGGAATGCCACATTGAAGACCTTAGAGTTTTCTGGCTGTGAGTGGGTCGGGATATAATCTGGGGGTGGGAGATGCCTGTCCCCACTGTCCACCACATCGTCCATCAGCGTTTGCAGGGCTGACAATCCATGGGCCACGGCTGCATGAAAAAACGAGCCATCACCGGTTTTGCTGCCGCCGAAGCCGCCTCTCCTCTTCCTCCAACAACAAATAAATAAATAAAATAATCTGTTGTCTCGTTTGTCTGTTGTGTAGTCTGTCTGCTTTTGTTTTTTCCGGGCTTGGGGGGCAAAAGTTATGACGTCGTGCCGCAATCAGGAAGTACTTCGAAGGCCAGACCGTCCCATTTACCAACGGCTGACGCAGCCTTTGCAGGATCCTCTAAAGCAGTTGCCTACGGAGTCCGCGTAGGCTGCGTCCTCCGAAGGATGCAGACCCTGAATTGGGACACAGTTTATGTCTCTCGGCTGGCCTGGGATTCCTCAAGAAGAGCTGCTGTCCGGTGAGAGGGAACTCTGGGTGTGCTTAGACGGCCCCCGATAAGCGGTTTGAAGATGGATGGAGCCAGAGGCATTTCCACAAACACACACACATCAATCAGTTGTAAGCAAATTAAATGAGAAAGCAAAGTTCAGCTGTAAGAAAATGTCCAGTGAGAGGACTTCAGGACTTTAGAAGGACTTCAATTCTTATTCCCCAAGCACACTGCTAACTACAGGCAGTGCCCTGGTAAATTTATCTGCCATTGAGCTGCATACCTATTTTCTTGTTGATCACGTGTATTGCATATACGGCAGTAGCAGCAGCCAACATTCTACTCATGTATGAGAGAACTACTTGCACAGTATTTTGTTTGATGAAAAATGGGCTGCTTACCCATGTACTGTGGTAGTGATGTCCTTTGTAGTTGTGAGCATGCTGCCATCTTGTGTATTTGTTCTGCCATTGAAAGATTTCTAACTGATGGAATCGTACTACTGTTAGTATCAGTAAATATTCAAGTGTACTTTGTTTTTCAGTGTTACATTTGTACGCAGTATTAACCTTTTTGTCATTTATGTGATTTGAGTCTGTCTTGTGCCTTTGTGCAATAAAGATTGGAAGAAGAATTAATACAGTAAATGTGGACAATAATACTTACTCAACTAGATGAAGATTCAGTACTTTAAACCCATAATTCAGCCAATTATTGTGAATTATTGTGAATATGCAAATTCTTTCATTTAAAAGGTCTTGTTACATCTTTATTAACCCAACATCTGCCTACTCATGTATGTAGGTATTTTTTTGAAAACAATGTTATTTTCTCTTTCTCTGAGCTAATGTTTGCAGTCCTAATTAGATCCAGCTTTTCCTGAGCAAAGCTTACGATGGCTTTTTAGGAATAGACTTGAAAAATATAATTTGACAGATTTGTAGATCGTTTTTAAGGAAGAATAAAGATGCATAGTTGCTTTTGTTTTCACAGACCAGTAACTGCCAGTGTTCTTTCAGTGACAGTGATTGGATCAAGCTGCCTGCCATTCATCCACAAGCACATAGCCTCAAGCCTTCCAGATTGTGGATCTCAGGCCTGTTCTAAGGCTACACTAAAAGCAACTATTAAAAGCTTTTCACCACATCTGCTCAATTCCGAATGTGAAGATTTTCTTTGGCCACAAGCAGAAGTTTTTAGTATATGAGCTCAGTAACATGAACAAGAAACATTGTTTCAAACAAATGCATTTTAATAAAACAAAAGCACATTTACTTGTGAGACTTGACATTTACACACAATGGCTTTAGTTTGGCTCTGCACAAGGGGGCTTAAATTATGTGGTTAATTTGGTAATAGTTATCACTGTCCACAGTTACATTGTAAGTGCTAATATGCTTATATGTTCCTTTTTTGCTGTCCCCTTCTGTGATCAAATTAAAGAGAAGGAGAATGTGTGTGTGTATAATCTACAGCTGGCACTCACAACTGCTTCCAATGGCAATACCAGGTGTATTAGCTGCACGCGAATAATGAGGAATATACACTGTATGTTTGGAAGTAGGATGTCATGTGACTGGGTTGATTAGTGACTTTTCTCCCATGGTCTCTAAAGAGAGGAACAGGTGGGAAAGCCCTCTCAACACTTAAAATCTCAAACGCTGAGATGAAGGAGTGCTCAGAGGGTGGAGGAGTGGTATTTGCAGTTAGTGGGGGCAGCAGTAAATGTTTGTTTTATGGATTTACTGTATGTATAATTGTGATATCTGCAGGTCTGTTTGGGTGTGCATCAGCGCTCTAATATGTGTGGAAGTGTGTGTGTATATGAATGGGTCTGCACAACTGAGGCGTGCAAAGGACGGCCAGGGCCCCCCAGACAAATGTGACCGCTTACCCTCTTGGTTGCCATGACAACTGTGAGATGGGAAAGACTGTTGGAATTGCCATTAAAAATGGAGAACAGCACACAACTGCATGCCTGCATACATACTGTTGTGTGTGTGTGTGTGAATATTTGTAGTATTTGGGTCATTTTAAGGATTTGAGCAATTATTTGTAGTTGGGTTATGGATGATGCAAATACTGTCCTTAGGTGCAAAAATATGTGTTAGTGAGAGCAAACTGAGACCAGCTGCACTGCCTGGTTTTTGCTGTTACAAATGTGCATTGTATCATGGCAATGAAGAAGGAGGGCAGCTTCATAGTTAATAGCCAGGCTTTACTTTGCCCATTGACTATAATGACAAAAGATGTCATACCTTGACTTTTATTGGTGTGGCAAACATGCAAAATGTACCAAAACTGGGATGCAGTTTAAATGCAATTGCATTTACAATGCAAAATAACACCTGTGGTGCAATTTGTTGCAGCATGTTCATGGAGTTGAAATATGCTCACTTACATTTTATGCTTCACAGTAAAGAAATGTCTGCACTCATTGAAATGAAGACTGAAGCCAGAATATGGTAATCTCACAGAAACCCTGCGCCATGGTGATGTCACAGTGCAAATGCACACACATACTCCCCGAAGGCAATGTTCAGAGTGACTAGAACAGATGACGTCCTTCCAGTTGCATCAACAGAACTGTGATGTAAACCATGGATAATATTTCAATGTCAGTGGTGACATTAATAAGACATAGCAGGATAACATTATGTCATAGCAGGATAACATTATGTCAGCCCATTGTATATCCTGACAAAATTAACCATTTAATTTATAAAATAATTTACCACTTTGGATAGGTTTTATGACGAAATCGTTTCAATGGTGACAGTGACCTTTGAAAGTGGAGCTAATGGTGCAAAAGCTAAAGGGACTTGGTATTGTATTCAATTGTGTTATATGAATTTTAGTGCATGAAATATATTTGTGTGCAGATAGGCGGCCATTGTATCATATTTGCACTGTGTTCACTGACCTTTAAGGGCTCTGTGAGATTACATTACGAAGACGATTACACATGAGAAGCGAGAATGGTAAGAAAGACTAAAGATTAAGACTGTTTTGTATTATTTATCTCCTGCAAATGTAAGTCTACATTATTTGTCCTGACATGGGTAGCACATTTTGGCAGGCAACAAATTGAGTCTTTACTGTTGATAATTGTTTTTGTTGCCTATGATGATTGAAAAATATGCAGCTTTGGGGGCATTTAGATATTTTGTGGGATATTGGATAGTTCCACTTTTTATATCCCTCCTTAGATACCCTGAGCATTACTGCATTGCTAATGTGTTTTTATCCCTTTGTCTTTGGGTGCATTTGGTTGCTTGTGTTGAGTCATAGTGCCACTATGAGCTTTTACTCATAATAAATATAAAGGCTGCCTCCTGTACCTTAGAGCTGTAGTTTAATCACACAAATAGGCTGCCCAGACCACTTTTTTTGTGTATGAAATACATTGTGTGTGTGTGTGTCAATCCCCTTTTCAGAGTTTCTGAAAGAGCACCCCTAGGTCTCTTATGTTCTTGTAGATAGGAGTTTGAGCTACATTTTTCTAAAAGATTTACCAACTAAATAGATAGTATTCTGCCACTCTGAACATTTTAAGAAAATAATTTGGGGTCTGAATGTGCTCTGTGCCATTTCCAATGATTGCTCTGTTGTTATTTTTTGTGACCTGTTTTTGAATTTCACAGATCCTGCCAAAATTTGAAGAAATATTTATGGTGTCACAATCCACCACTTCTTCACATCCTCCTTTGTGCCTTCTCCTCTACTTTCTCTCTACACAAATGTGGTTCAGATTTAATAGTATTCTTTGCTACACAAAAGCAAAACTTTTTTGTTTTGTGTGCTTAAGGCCTTCACTCCTATAGAAATGATTTGATGAAATCGATGTAGATAATAGATTTAAATGGAAAAAAAAGACAGAAGCTGAGAAATATTTCTTCAGCTCAAAAAATATATGAGCAATTGTAGTACAGAAGAGAGTCCACTGTATTTATCATCAAACGGATAAACACAGAACAAATGCAGGGCAAAAAAACACCCAAGAAAAGAGTGGGATTATTTATGACTGATGCAAATGAAAGTCTCCAGCTCCCTCTGCTGCTTTAGGCTTTTGTCTTCCCTCACTAATCCTTCCCATATCCCCCTTCTTTCTCTTCTTCCATATCACACTTGGCCTATACACACATCCAGCTGTGATCCACATTGCTTCTGTCTATGATCTTGTTGAAGCTTCATGTCAGCATAAATGTGTGTACATATTAAAGACAGCAGCCAGTGTATGGAGTCGGAGGCAGCAGAGTCTATAGGTTAACTTCAACATTTATCCTGCATGGTGACCATCTCCTTTTAGTGCAAGCAGCTTTTATATTTTACTGTCTAATGTCTGTATGCTAATGAGTAGTTTCTCCTAAAGTGGCTCTGCAGCTCCAACTACATGGTGGAAGTGAATTTTGTAGCTTTGGAGGCTCCTGTAAGTGAATCTGTTATTCCTTATCATTGTTTATCTTGGAATACCGTTCGCATATCTTCTTATCAGCATTTATCTTTTCTCACTTACCCCCTCCCTCCTTCTCAGAATATCTTTTCCCTTTATATCCCTGCAGCACTTTGCTTACATCCATCTTACTGTGCTATTTATCCCTTTCTTACCATATCATTCCCATCTCATTTACAGCTTTCCATTTTCACTCTCATCCCTTCAATGGTGTTTTTCTCTTCAAGGAGCCATTCTCTCCCTGGCACCAGTTGGTTGTTGGTTACCACGACAACCTCCTGAGCCAAGTTATTTATAGCAGCAGATCAGCATGAGTCTCATACAATACAGGCCATATGAAGACGCGTTTTTGTCAGTGTTTTTAATATTGTTTTATTTTTATATTTGTGCTAGTGTGTTTTAACAAAATAGTTGGCCAAAAGGCCTAAGTATCAGTTGAGAGGTGGTCTGGTGGGCGCACAGGAGAGGGGATGGAAGTGGAGGAGGGGAGGGTATGGGAGAGAGGAGAAGAGGAGAGGATAGGAGAGAGCCATTCTGCAGTTATACTACCATGGGAAAAAAATGACAGGTGGAGAGGGAAACATAGCATAGCTGAGGTAATAGCTTTAGCCACACCTTTATTAATGACTAATTCAAGTTATGACTAAGATTTATTAAACTGCTTTTATAAAGTAAATAAAAGCTGGACCTTAAGGGTAGAGAGGGTGTCTACCTCCAGAACCCAAGCAGGGAGCAATAGAGATGCCTTAAGGTTTGGCCTTTCTTTCTACTTGAAGATTCTGGGAACCACAAGACAACTCACTGTGAAGGTGAAGTGTTCTGTTGGAATGTACATAACCAGATAGAAAGGAGCTTAGCCACTAAGGGACTGAAGAGAACTTCAAATTAGATTTTACAAGAAGTCGCCAGTAGTCTTGATGCAGCATCTTGGATGATGCATTAGAGTAGCTTACCCTGACTGAATCCTGACTAGAAAACTTAACACACTATTGCTATGCAGATGGCCACATACCTGAAATGCAAATGCCTTTCCAAGCATTATAGAAGTAAAGGAAAGGTTTGACATGCCCTCCAAAAACACACATATCAAAGTGGGTTTCTCATGTTGAGGTCTAATTACAGTAAAAGCCTGCAGTGCATACCCTGCTACTTGAGACAAGTTAACGAAACATGTATGTGTGTGTATGTGAAAAGCTGTGTCTCTCCACCATTGATTGTAGCCAAGGCTAGTCCTTCATGGCTAGCCTGTAAAGTTACCATGGAAACGAACCCTGTGCATAGGAGCAGCAGAGAAACTAAACACCCTTCAATCAATAAGACTCTTAAGTAATGGGTCAATAGACAAACATACTCACTATGCCAGTAGCCTCACTGTAACGCTAAAGCTGCATCAATGAGTAGTTGCACTATTTCAGCCTCTTTTTCAGGTGGCAGTGAATAAGACAGACAAAAGAGGAAAGAGAGAGGAGGAGTCTCTTTAAGACCCACACAGAGTGCTGGAAAGAGGAGTCAGAGCAGTTGGTATGTGAAAATATGATTGTTTTCCTAAAACAATTATTGATCAACAGTAATGACACTTCTACAGATAAAGTAAAAACAGCTAATGGTTGTTTTCAGGTTCACATGGGTTTCTGTTATAAGCTGCTCTGGCCTTATAGAGGACCTTTTTTATAAACTATTTACTACCTTTACATCTTTCGCAATGTCTGGATTTGTGAAGTTTGTAAAAAGCTAGCCTTTTCAGAAGGGCAACGGTATCTACAGCTGTGTGCACTGTACCTGCACCTTACATGCACCTTGTTGTTGATTGTTAGTAATTCTGAGTAATTTGTTTACTGCTGAAATGAGCACAGTCTCATTGTGTCCTACAACAACCACAATGCTTTGCATCATTATCCTCACCAGGATGCTGCTGTACTCTATACGCCTTGAGACTACGTTTGAGACCTGCTGTGTTATAATTATATTGGACATTGTCTTGGCAATATTTTTCAGAAGTCATCCACATCATCTTAATCTCAGTAAATATATGAAGCAGCACTGATACCGTCTTTCTTACTTATAAAACCTCTGGGTTGTCTGGAAGTGTAAGGGGCAGGGTGGCCTGGAATATTGAGTCTAGACAGCCTACTTTCTTGTAAAGTCCCCACATTGAATTAAATATGCTCCAGTGGAGTCGAGAGCACGTCTTGTCTCCGCCCCCGACAAGACACACAGTATCCACCCTCATGGGCTCGCACGCTGCGTGATCTACATCACAAACCGTGAGCGGCTGAAGCTCGGCTGATCCGATGGAGTAGTACTACTAGTAGTGGGGGTGCTCGTGGCTTCTTTTCGCCCCTTTCTTCTTTAATGGAGTCGTCTTTTTTCAGGATTACTGCTTCATGCAATCGCGGTAAGTGTGATGCCTGCAGATGCTGTGCACAAGAAATACGGGAAGACGGACTGTGTTGCTATTGTCTGTTGCTGCGGCAGGTTCGGACCATAATCAAGTCACAGTTCTAATGTGGTAAACGTAAATAACTTGTGGATGTTGTGAGATGAACCGACTTCGCTGCAGATTCAGTGATGTGCGTAAAAAATAGCGTTTTATCATCGGTATTTGAAACAGACACCTGTCTCTACCAGCAACAGTGACTTCCTTCTGCCGCATACTGACGCGCAAAAAAATGTGATTTTTGAGGATATAATTTACCTTAGTGATGCGCACCACTCATCGGCAACATAAAAATAGTAAGCGTGCAAATGTGTCGCTTCCATTACCAAGCTAATGTGCTTTCAGATGAGCTGGAAAAAGCGTCCTCTCTCCCCGCCCCCCACATCACAAGCTAGCTATTCCTTCTCAAACTGCCCACGAGACAGGCACGGCGCAGTTTATGCTAAGATCGCCGAATGACTGTAATCCCTGAATGTTACTGAGAAAGGTACTGAGGAGCTGTAGGCTACCCTTGAAATGAATAGTGCACCATGTTTATGATGGCTTCTTCTGTCATGATTCAGAAAGCTGTACCAAGGAGGTGCAGCCTAGGCCTGAGACAAGAACTGAATATAGGGTACGCATATTTTCTTAGTGAAATGATTAGTGGTTAGTGCTTTAGAAGTAAATTAACACAAGAAAATGTAAATACCTCTGATAACTGGCAAAGTTAACCCTTGCAAATGTCCCATCTGACCCTCTACAGCTTCTATATGTGACTGCTTTGGTCAAAATGCCTTCATGTATTTACTGTAAAAATGGATTGAAGCATTGCATTTTTCAGCCCTGATGCGCAGCAGCCTCATCATATTCTCTCCTCAAATGGACATCTAAATTCCATACCTTCCCAGAGAAAACAAGTACACATAGCCTTCACTAAAAACTGTGTGCAATGTGTGTGTCTAACTTAGCTAGGAAAAAAACATCACAGCTTCACAGAGATGCACACATTTGTACCAGCTATTTGTAGTCCGTTTGTCAGTGTATTTGTCTGTTCGTATATATATCTCCCTGTAGCAGACAAATAATTATATTCAGCAGACAGATGGCAGGTGGCTGGACATCAGGTGATCCTTTTTTTCTTGGCTGTCAAGAGGATTCACTGAAGACATCTCTTGGCCTGGACTACAGGATACCCACCATGCCATTTTTAATCATGGGAAATGTGACATGTATATGTGCAGTGAATGCATGTGTAAGAGTCTTCTGCACTGTGGTAAATGCCTTGGCTTGTATTGGGTCTTGGTGTGTGTGTGTGTGTGTGTTAGTTTCCATGAAATTATGTCTGTTTTTAACCAATCAGATAACACGGCACACTGAGGTCACAATAACATGTTTTGCCTGGCAATGATATACTTGATATGTGATCAACAGCAGTAAAAAAAAAAAAAAAAAAGTCACCTGATGACAGTGGTTAGTTAGCACTGTCGCCTCACAGCAAGAAGGTTCCTTGTTCAATTCTGACTAGATGACTGGCTTTTCTGTGTGGAGTTTGCACGTTCTCCCTGTGCCTGTGTTTTCTCCGGTCAATTGGTCACTCTAAATTGCCCATAGGTGTGAGTGTGAATGGTTGTCTGTCTGTATGTTACCCTGTGATGGACTGGTGACCTGTCCAGGGTGTACCCCGCCTCCCCACCTAGATAGCTGGGATAGGCTCCAGCCTCCCTGCACTGCAGGAAACGGGTTCGGATAATGGATGGATGAATGTCACCTGATGTCAGTGACTGTATGAAGATTTTTAGATTATTTTACCATACCCAATAAACCTAGAGAAAAATGCATAATTAAGAAGAAAAAAGCATAGATAAGTCGCACCGGAGTATAAGTCGCACCAGCCAAAAAATGCGTAATGAAGAAGAAAAAAACCATAGATAAGTCGCACCAGCAGGCCAGCGTTAATCACTTCGTTTTAGCGTAAGGTTGCCTCGTGAATTCCTCTTAAATGGTACGGCTGCAGGACATTGAGAGTGGGGACACACGCATCAACAAGTTCTCACACTGAGAAACGATTAGCTTCACCGCACAGAAATTCCTATAAATATCCTGTAAATTAATAAAAGGCAGACTATTGTGCGCTCATATAGCTGTCTGGAATTATCATTCATATCATTAGGGCCCGAGCACCGAATGGTGCAAGAGCAAGAGGTATCGCGATTTTGACCCCCTGAACGTGCTCAAAAACTCACCAAATTTGGCACAAAATTGTCCCCCGACGAAACCGCAACTTGACACTGTCGCCATTCGTGGGCGTGCCCACATGACTCTGCAGCGCCCCCTAAAGTGAGACTTCAGACTTGGTACACACATGTATCGCCATGTGACGAGAAAAAAAGCCTCTTGGACGAAAATTCCACGATGTACAGGAAGTCTGCCATTTTGAAAAAACCACGCCTTGTTCCACTTTGCACACCCCGCAGTTTTGCGAACTCCTCCCACATACTTCATCCGATGTGGATGAAAAAAATCAGGCATGCTGAGCCTGTCATTCTGAACAGATTGATATGCTAATGACCACAAACTCTCATAGCGCCACCTACTGGTGGTATGAATTGTGTTCAGGCTGATTATCCATGTTCCACACCTTGTATTTGAACGAACTCCTCCTAGGGAAATACTCTGACAAACCTGTGATTTTGTCACCTGGTTCTGAAGACATGGCTGAGCAAAAGTTATCAAAAACGCAGCTCGATATTACACCGTGTGGGCGGGGCATCGCCACAAAGGTGACCCTTCGCCACCATAGAGAAAGCTGCTGTGTTTCTAGATTTGTTCATCCTACCTGCCTCTTACTCTATCATGACATCAGCCCCTGTGCACCTTTTCATATCACCTCATCGTCACATGTGGGCGTGGCCACATAGCTCAGCAGCGCCCCCTGGAATGAGATCTGCTTCCCCGTTTGACCTACAGACACGAAAATAGATACGCATATGTATCACCTCTAGACAACAAAAAAAGTCTCTTGGAGGTATCCTCTAAAACGCACAGGAAGTCCGCCATTTTGAAAAAACTGCGCCATTTTGCATTTTTCACTCCCCGCGCTTTTACGAACTCCTCCTACAGGATTTCTCCAATCCACCTGAAACTTGGTCTGCTTACTCTTAAGGTATTAGGGACCACAAGTTATCAAAAACGCAGCACTTCGTCACACGGTCTGGCCGTGGCGCCGCCACAAAGTTGACCCTTCGCCAACGCACAGGAAATAGATGTCTTTTTGGCTGTATCTCCTAAACACTTCATCCTATGTGGATGAAACTTTACAGTCATGCTGAACATCGGACGCTGCACAGATTGACATGCTGATATGCTACAGTCACTGCGCCACCTACTGGCCAGAGGACCTGTCTTTTGTACATGTGTGTTTTGCTGTACTCTTCTGCCCTGCAGACCACAGCTCGTGCCGGTACAGCTGGGACAGAGGTCGTGGGACGATAGGGGAGGCGGCGGCTGCCGGTCCCGCGGACCGCAAGGGCTGCGAGGGCCCGTCATCGCTGCTTGCAGCTTTAATTATTATTATTACTGTTATCATTGTTAATATTATTAATGATTAATAATTAATATTGACGTTTATATTAATATTAATATTATGAGTAGTGGTAGGCCTATTACCATAGCTTATCTGAGCATAGTCAATGGAGTTAAGTCACACCAACTATCATGTCATGAGCAACAGAGCCAAACAACACGCACTCTACCTGCTGGTGGGAGTGGGCTCACCTGTATGTGTGCATGTGTCTGCATATGTGTTTTGCTTCAGAGCCCTGCATGCTGTAACCAGCGTCCAAGCCCTGCAGCACTGTGACGCACCGTGGCGACGCAGACAGTGAGCTGACCGTGGTCTGCTCAGAACATCATGTAAACGTTACACAATGAGTTAAAAAATAAGAACTACCTGTTGATTTGACACATTTTTAGACAGAAGCCGCGGGCCATATTAAATCCGACGGCCGGACTTTGCACTCTTTATACGCTACGGCACACCGGAGTGACGCCTTTTGTCATCCAGTCTCTTTGGCAGCGAGAGGGAGAGAAAGAGAGAGAGGAAAACAAATGAGCATGCAAATGTAATTTATTGCGGCCGAAAAAGGTATCGAGCCCATTTTAAGTTATTGTGCAATTAATTGATTTATTGCTTATCGCAACAGGCTTAGGTAGGAAGAGAACCGTCAGGAGAGGGACAGAGCAGCTACCATTATATCTGTAATGGGACGTCAGGACACAAGGCTAATTAATTGTATATTTTTTCATATACAAGTCGCACCTGAGTATAAGTCGCATACCCAGCCAGAGGATGAAAAATAAAAGCGCGACTTATAGTCCGGAAAATACGGTACTCATTACCTGACTGCCACAGTTTTATGTAGTCCCCTGCAGTCTTTTTTGAGATTGTTGCGACCTAGAATGCCTAATTTTGCAGCAGCTTTTTCAACAAATTGCAATGAACGTTGGCGTTTTTAGATGCTTGTTGTGGTGAAATCTGGGGGCCATGCAAAAAAGTTATAATCTACCTTCATGAAGAATGCTTGGATACTGCTTTTTGCGTTCCTTTTGCTGTTATTGTTGTGGGCAAATGTGACACATTTGTATCGCACATGACATGTTTGCTACATCTTCTAAACTGATCTTGTGGGAGTTGACAGTGTTATAGGAGCGGCATGTCTCCTTTAAGAGGCTGGGCAGTGAGTGCATGTGTGCGTGTACCTGTGACGGATAGAAGGAGGTTGTATGCCTGTGAGCGTGGCAGTTCGTTTTGTTATCAAATGTTCAATTATTCAAATTAGGTGATGAGTCATTTGTCAACTTTTATGACAGCCGTTACAGTTATATTTATCATTACCGGCGATATGATGAAAATTACTGTGATTAAAATTTTGGCCATTACTGCCCATCTCTATTTTGAAGGGTTGCCTTGATGATGTCAGTTCCTTTTCTTACCAGGTGACTATATTCAGTTTTGGACATGGAAACATAACCAGATTTATACTGGAAACCCAAATACACGTCCACACCAGTGAATATGCCGAAAAGCATTTTTGTTCCTTTTCTCAATGAACTTTTGCATTCCTTTATCTCTCATGTAGAAAAGTATGCACTGTTGACTGAGTGTGATCATTGTGCCTTGATTTTTGACCTTCATGCTCACATGTACTGCCATCTGGAGCACCAAATTTTAGGAGGACTGATACGAGTGCTATGTTGTTACTTTGTAAAATTGTCTCATCTTTATGTGCTCTGTGGCTTAGTCATGTGATGTATTCTCTGCAATAGGTGAAAAAATATCTAGATATATTGGTCAAACTGGGTTGGACCTTGTTGGTGTATTAATATTTGTCCACAATCTTCAACCCAGTCTCCAGCATGGAATGTTGGACATTAAACATTTCTGCAAGCCACAGATACATTACACCAGGGGTCACCAACACGGTGACCGCGGGCACCAGGTCGCCCCCAAGGACCACAAGAGTCGCCCGCTGGCCTGTTCTAAAAATAGCACAACTTACCAGTGAGCTGCGTCTAAAATTTAATTTTATTCTGTTGTTATTCTTTTTTAATTACACTTGTATTTAGATAGATGTGAAAATGACCATCTTTGAAATAAATACTAAAAAATGTATTATATATGTAGCTTAGGCAAACTCCTATTAGTTCAAACTCCTATTTAGTTCAAAGGTTAGATAGTGCGCATGTCAAAACTTAAGCCCTTGTGGCGAGTAAGCTAGTAGGCGCAGCGAAGATGGAGAGCTGAAGGCAGTTTCTAACCCCAAAAACATACATGGCAGAAAAAAGAAAGAAAACGTATCACTTTCACAGTGAATGGGAGGAAGAGTTCTTTTTTACTACTGTAAAAGAAACATGTGTGTGTCTCATTTGTGGAGCGACTGTGGCGACAGCAAAGCGGCACAATGTCGAGAGACACTTCACTACATGTCACAGGAGCTATCATGCTAACTACCCACCGGGAAGCGCGCTACGGGCAGAAAAAGCCCATGAACTAAAGGCGTCTTTGGGTAAGCAGCAGGGGTTTTCAGACGGAGAAGTTTTCAAAGAAGCAATGATGATAATCGCTAACACTGTACTTAAAGACGAGAAAAATGGAACTGATTTAATCTCCACTCTCTCCGATGTCCAACTGGGGGCATCTACGATGGCTAGACGACTGTCAGCTATGTCCGGTAACTTGGCCGATCAGTTGGACCGGGATCTGGCGAAGTGCAGGTGGTTTAGCATACAGTGCGACGAGTCTGTGGATAGCAGCAGCACAGCGCAGCTGTTGGTCTTTATCCAGATGGTGTTTGAAGATTTCTCCACAAAAGAAGAACTCCTCACACTACTGCCCCTAAAGACAACTACGAGGGGAGCTGACATTTATAACGCGGTGAAGGAGTATTTCGTGCAGAAAAAGGTACCACTGGAAAAGCTGGTAGCAGTAACTACAGACGGGGCTCCTGCTATGATCGGCCGACATACAGGTTTCATTGCTCACTGTAAAGGTGACCCAGACTTCCCCAAATTTCTGCATTACCATTGCATCATTCACCAGCAGGCGATCTGTGCCAAAGTGATCGGCTTTGATCACGTAATGACTCCCGTTGTGAAAATCATAAACAGCATCCGCTCCAAAGCGAAACAACACAGAACATTCAAGCTGCTATTGGAGGAGATGTCAGCTGAATATGGTGACCTGCTGCTACACACAGAAATCCGATGGCTCAGCAGAGGACGAGTTTTACTTCGTTTTTTGTCACTTTTGGGTGAAATCAAAGAGTTCATGCAGTCCAGAGGTGAAGATGCCTCCCTGCTGGAGGACACAGAGTGGACACTTGACCTTGCATTTTTAACGGACATTACTGGGAAACTAAACCACCTGAACCTCGAGCTGCAAGGCAAAGATAAGACTGTTGTTGATATGATAAGTGCTTTAAATGCATTTAAAGCTAAGATGAACATTTTCTCTGTGTATTTGCAGACAAAAAAGGTGCTGCACTTTCCCTCTGTGCAGTCTGTGTTGCAAGACAATGCTTCTGCATCTGAGACATTTGACAAAGCTGCAGAAAAGTACTGTCAAGTCATACACAGACTTGGGCAAGAGTGTGAGAATAGGTTTTGTGACCTTGATCAGCTTGAGCCATGTGTGTCATTCATTTCCAATCCTTTCCTGAACGTGGACATAACATGCATTGCTGAGCAACAAGTGAAACATTCAGCTTAGATGCTGGACAGGTTGAGATTGAAATCATAACCTTGCAAAATGACCTCCACCTCAAAGCCAGCCAGACTGCACCAAACTTTTGGTGCCTTGTTGACAAAGAAAAGTACAGTGGAGTATGCACAGCAGCCATGAAGGTTGCCAGTCTGGTTTGTTCAACATATCTCTGTGAATCTGCATTTTCTGACATGAACTTCATCAAGAACAAACATAGAACACGCTGATGCACTGATGCACACCTGCAAGACTCACTCAGAGTTGCAGTGTCAAGTTACACACCAGATTACAATACACTGGTGAACAGCATGCAATGCCAGTCTTCCCACTAACAATCAGATGTTGTCAGTGGCAACATGGCAGTGTCATGGCAAAGGTGAATTAAAATATTGAAAAAAGTTTGTTCATGGAATGTAAGAGAAATAGTTTTGTTTTGTAAACATTCCAAAATTTATATTTTTTTGAAACATGGTGCAGCATTGTTCATGATTTGTTAATATTATTAAGGGTGTGTCTGTGGCTAAGGAAAATGGCACATTTCTTCTATAAAATATTGTAGAAGTGATCATCTGAAAATGTAAAAGAAAATGCTGAGATAATAGAATTAAAGTATTGAATATATCTGGTATTTTCCCCCCTTGTTGTCATTGTTGATCATTATTATAAGAAATCATTAATGTGATCAGTGTCTTCACATAGGTATCTAAAAATTCTATAAAACTAAAGGCAAAGAGAGCAGATTTGTTATTTCATAGGAGTGGTTGCCCTTTGTATGACTCGATACCTATGAAGTAGCTCACAGTTTAAAAAAGGTTGGAACCGGCTGTTCTGTTAATTGTATGTCTGTAATGTCATGTCAATTTATAGCCTTACTTTTAGAATACATAGATTACTTTGTTTTACATTTACCTTATTTTATTTTTTTATACCCTTCCATGCTTCTTATTTCATGTTAACTGTTATACGTTTTATGTACGCACCAATCACTAAGGCAAATTTCTAGTAATGTGAAACCTTTTCACTTACATTGCAATAAACACAATTCTGATTCTGATTATTTGTGACCTTTAACTGCTTATTTTGAGTAAATAAATAAACACATTCTTGCATTTGACTTCCAGCTGTCAGAAGTTTGAATGTGGCAAAAATAATAAAAGCTCTTAAAAACATCACTTTTTTGTTGTCTGTAAAAATGTGTGCCACAGCTGTGACTTTGCAGAGAAGCTAAATAAGCTGCATTAGAAACAGTTATACAGCTAAAATATGTTCCTCTTCTCATCTTAAATCTGAAGGTGAAAGAGAAGAGGGTGACTTACTTTAGTGCAGAGCATCCTACTGTCAGTGACAAAATGACAAAAAATAAAAACAGAGACACCTGCAAATGCATTATGTTGGTTAAAAGAGAAGGACATATTGTAGTAAGGGTGCAAAGCAATGACCTTTGAATCTAGGACCTCTGCTAATTCCACACTAGAGATTGACTGGTGATCACATGCAATTACACACACATCACACAGGCAGCTACACACGTGCAACACTCATTCCATGGTGCATTACTATAGGTGCAACAGAGATGATAACACAATAGTTTGTCATTGTGATGTCTCCAGTCCAGGGAATGATTGGCCCTAAAGGATAAGTCCCTGTCCCTGGAAATTGAATAGCAATAGGCATGAGATCACAATGATAGTGACAATGATATCATAATAATATTTCAGTTACAGTTGCAGGTTCTCTGCCCAGTTTATTAAAAAAACAACCCTAAAAAGCCATGCACAGCCATTGGTGTCGTAAATGTAGGTTTGTTAAAGAACAGACAGCCTTGAGATTGTTTACTAAGAAGGAGGCAGGAAATCAAAATACATTGTTTAGTCCCTAAACTGAGAAGGAATCAAGTGTAATCCATGTGATGGTTATGACTGCTAATCTTGCACTTTAAAATAAAGCAACAGTCCCCCTTAACTAAGAAACGTAAAATGACTGTCTTACTCCATCCAACCTCAGCACCAATGACTTGTTGGGAGAGGCCTTGCTTGTGCAGCTCAACAGACAAAAAGCCTTTTTGCCACTGACATCAGAGTCATGGCAGCTTGTTTAAGTTTAAATGCTGTTTTCAATGAATTGCCTACTTGTCTATTTTCCTTTTTTTCTTCTTTTCTGCATTTTGAAGCTCTATTTGCAATCTCGTTATGACCCACTTGCCTGAAATGCAAATACTAATTTGTCCCCTGGTCTTAATATTTTGTTCAGGAGTATATGTTTTTCTGGCCATCTGGTGAAAATGAGGCCGTTTACAGTACAAACACTGTCACTGTGGGCTGTCTGCTCCTGAATTTCAAACCACAACAACATGGCCATGTTCTAAGAATTTCTCTTATATCTTTAAAATAATGAAGCAAAGTGTGTTTCTGATCTGAACATCTGAGCCAAGAAACAAACGGTACTAATTCTAAAACTGGATATATTTTAGATCAGTATAGGCTGGGTTGTATTTTTGTGCGTTTTGTTTCCACACATCATATCACATTTGACTTTAATATAGTGTTCATCCCTGCCCCTGGCACTGCTTTTTGGAAGACATTTTTTTATGCTTGCATAGGTATTTTTGGGATGGAATGTATCTTGTATCTTGTCTTAATCTCTAATCTGTTACAAATTTACTATAGAAACAGACAGCATCCCCTCCTGTTTTACGTCATTTCTCCCAGTCAGTTGATTATTAAATCTGTTCTTCTCTTTCATCTGGATGTTCTGTTGTAGAGTAGACCTTGCTTTCTTCTATTATGACTTCTCTTTCTGGGCTAATGTTGTTTTGTTGCTTCTTTTTTGGGGGCAATTATGCTGCTCTATATATTTCTGGAGCCCTGCAATGGCATCTATACTTGTGTTCATGAGGCCTTTGATACCAGCCAAGCTGCCTTTTGAGAGGCCACTCTTGTCTCTTGAAGCTGACATCTGTTCTTCTGTCTTTTACAGAATAGGAAAAAAACACTCCTTTGTATGTTGAAACTGTGATGTAGTAATAAGTCAAGTAATCAAGTTTACAGTGTAACTGTTGCATTGCCAATATTTTTTGGTGATCGTCCATTAACTGCAAAAAAACATCAATCTCCTGTTCAACTGTCCTTGAACATGAGGCTGAGACTCTGTTGAAGACACATTGAAGGTTGCACAGGTCTACAAGATAAAATCCATTTCAACATGTTCTTATGCAGCCATGCATTCTCAGGTGTCGAAAGGTTTTATATAGTTCAATTGTCGCTGTGTACAGTTAACCTGTGCAGACTGGTTAGAGTGTTAAATGAGATGGGAGAGGCAGTGAGTTATTAGACCTGTCAATGTCAGTTAGTGTTTTACACAGAGAAAAACAGGCTGCCAAACTATAATATGAAACCTATCTTAGCATTTTCTTTTATTAATTTTGGCCAAAAATATACATAATTTTGCGGGCCATCAGTCCTTCCATTGCCATTTTCATAAGAGGATAGAGGAGGGAAGAGGATATTTTTATTATTTTTAGTAATACACTTGCAGAAAGCAATCATATTTGTCCACACCAATACTAGTAAGCATATTAACAATTCAAACCTATCCCTTTAAGATCCATTTTAAGGTACATTTAGAATAGATTTTTAAAAATGTATAATTACTTTGTGATTATTATTGCATGTTTTGGACAATGGATAAAACATTTTAATTAATTGACAGCCCTGTCTAAAACATATTTAAGCTTGTGTGCTTCTACTCATCTTTCCAGTACAGAAGCTATTGTTTAGAAAAAGCTCAAGGATGAACAGCAAATAAAATGTACAAACCAGTTTTCTCAAACTTGGCTTTAAGAAACCTCTGCATCACCACTGCAGTTTGCTGCAGTTCAGTATTAGAGGTGTGGATTTTCAGGGGCCGACAATTTGATTATAAGTCGATTATCGATGCATATTAATAAAAAACTTTTCAGCACTATTTTTTCCCTCAATGAGTTCCTACTGATCACTTGTTAAACAAGAGATGAATTTATTTTATAGTTCTTTATCTTTGAACTAATAGAAGGCATGCACACTATAATGTTGCAATTGCACTGAATCAAAAATATGTCCTCGCTTATTCAGACAAAACTAAAATATTTCACTGTACCAACATAGCAATGCATTTTATAGAAAAAAAATTTAATATATTGTAACAACCTCCCAAAATCAATAAAAGTTTTGTTACCTTTAAGCAGGGTTATCAGGCTCTCCCGTACTATACTCTCTTTCTACTTTGTCATTGCATAAACCACAGACCCATTAGAGGGATGTTTTCTGCTGTATTCATTCAAAAATCATATTTCCATCACAACACAAATAACCCCACAACCCGACCCATATTTACAAATAATTGTCCGCTCCGTCCTAAACCAAATGTCCACTGGCAAACAGACAGATAAACAAAGTCACTCCAGCCCCGCTCCACGCGGGTGTTCCTCTCCACCAGCGTGTCCGGGGTTCAACAAACGAAAATAGAAAAATAGAGGAAAGAGTCCGCCGTCAGGGTCCATAACAAAGGAATCCTCTCACCCGTTACGGTCCGTAGTATTCCTTAATTTACTCACGGGTCCCTCATAGTCTCCCCGTTTCCTCGTCGTCTCCGACGCCGCTCCACGCGCCCCTCTCTCGCTTCCTCTTCTTCCTTTTTCAGCCTATCCGCTGACCGCAAAGAAAAAGAAAAAAATCGTTCCATCCCCCTGCCGTCCTTTCACACGCCGTGCCCCTCAATACAGAACATCAAACACAAAACATCCCCTGGCCTTAATCGGCCCTTCCCAATATACAGCAGATCTTTTATATGGCAATACCCCCCTGAAAACAACATCAAAAACATAATGCATATGTGGCACTGCTACATAGTCCCCCCCTCCAGCCAAAGGCTCCTAAGTTAAGACACCATGATATGCTTTCAAGTTTACCATGTTAATGGTATCCTCTCTGGTTTGTGGGTTACCCCAACCTACTCTGTAATTGACTGGCCCTAACCTTTTCAGAATCCTTGCTGGACCTTCCCACTTGGGCGCGAGCTTAGCTGCAAATTTATCCGTGGCCTTGGAAAGTGGATGGGACCTAACCCAGACTAAGTTTCCCGGCAGGAAGTGCGCATCTTGTCTGCGGGCATTATAATACTTAGCTTGTCGAGCTTGGTGTACCCCTACTCTCCGTTTTACTTCTTCGAGCAACCTCTGCTGTCTTTCCACTAGGTTGTAAGCGGAACGCTGATCAGGTGACGGTGGTTTATCGAGAAGCCTTTGAAGGGGTCCATGGAGATTTCGCCCCAGTGCCAACTCTGCAGGAGTTTTACCTGTAACTTCATGTTGGGCGGTGTTAATGGCAAAGCGAAATTCTGGTATCCACTGGTCCCATGTGTCATGCCGTGGGCCCACAAAGGAAGCTATCATAGTCTTTATCGTACGGTTAACCCGTTCCGTCAGATTGGTCTGTGGGTGGTAACTCGTGGTCAATTTCTGTATCACTCCCCAAGTTCTACAGAGGTCTTCTAAGAGATTACTAGTAAACTGGGGTCCTCGGTCAGAGACCAGAAACTTCGGTACCCCCCAGCGGGTGAAGATTTCCTCTCTAAGAATCCTGCTGAGACGTTCTGTTTTGCTGTCTCTTAGTGGAAACATTTCCACCCATTTAGAGAAATAGTCAACGACCACCAAGAGAAATGTGTTGGCCTTCTTGCTCCTAGGGAATGGTCCCATGAGGTCAATGCCCATCATCTCTCCCGGTGCCGTAAGGGCAGTGTTCTGGAGTACCCCATAAGGCTTATAGTTGGCAGCCTTAAACTTCTGGCAGGTCTCACATGCCTTAACGTGTGCCCACACCTCCTTTCGGACCCCTGGCCACCACGCCACCTCCAGCACTTTCAGGAGAGTCTTCAACTGCCCAAGATGCCCCCCCAAGGGATTGTCATGAAAATATCGCAGGAACTCTTGCACCAGAGATTGAGGCACCACTAGCTGGAATTTCTCCCCTTGATCCCCTAGAGGGATTCTCCGGTATAACACTCCTTGATGGTGCACAAAACGGATGCGGCCCGGGGAAACTTTAGATGTATCGTAAGATTCCCCTAACTCCTGTACCTTTGGATCTTTCTCCTGTTCCTTCGCAATCTCCGCAAGCGTGGTGGGCAGACCTGAGTGGCCCCTGGTGGTAACAGTTAGACAAGGAGAGGGTAGCTCTGAGATAGGCTCATAAATCCGGGACAAAGCATCCGGGGCAGCGTTAAAGCATCCCTTCCTGTAGCAGACTGTGAAGTGGAATTGTTGCAGCCGTAATATCCAACGGGTAAGACGGGATGTTGTTTTTGGGCAGTTAAAGGCCCATGACAGAGCAGCATGATCCGTGAACACCACAAACTCCTTTCCCTCCAGATAATGCCGCCACTTTTCCACTGCCCACACTACCGCGAGACACTCCTTCTCTGAGGTTGAATAATTACGCTCGGGACCTCTGAGCCCCCTTGAGGCGTAAGCGACCACCCGCTCTCCTTCGGGAGTTACCTGCGTGAGGACAGCCCCTAGACCCACGTCACTGGCATCTGTGTGAACCTGGAAAGGCAAATCTAAATTCGGCTGGATTAACACTGGGGGAGACCGCAGAGCTTTCTTTAAAGCAGTCATACCATCCTGGCACTCGCTGGTCCAATTCCACGTGACCCCTTTCCTCTTGAGGTTGTTTAGAGGAGCCGCAATATCAGCAAAATGGGGAATAAATTTGTGATACCACCCTGCCAGGCCCAGGAACCGCTGTAAGGCCTTTAAATCCTTTGGGACTGGAAAGTCGGCCACTGCCTGGGTTTTCTCCGGGTTGACCTCGACTCCCCTTTCCGAGACTATGTGGCCCAGGAACTTCATCTCCTTTTTAAAGAAGTGGCATTTCTTCATATTAAGACTCAAGTTAGCCAAATTTAGTCTTTGGAACACAGCAGCCAGGTCTCGGAGATGATCTTCACGGGTCTTGGAATATACAATGATGTCATCAATATAAACAAAGCATATTTTTCCCCTCAGTTGCCCCAAGACCCTCTCCATCAACCGCTGGAACGTGGCAGCTGCATTCCTCAACCCGAACGGCATGCACTTAAACTGAAAGAGCCCTAGAGAAGTGATGAACGCTGTCTGAGGTTTACTGTGTTCTGCCATGGCCACCTGCCAATAACCTGATTGCAAATCTAAGGAACTGAACCAGGTGGCCCCGTCTAGAGACTCTAAGATGTCATGAATGATGGGCATAGGGTAGGCATCAGGTAAGGTTTTGGCATTTACCCGTCTGTAGTCCACACAAAACCTATAAGATCCATCAGGTTTTTTTACTAAGACCACAGGTGATGACCAGGCTGACTGTGATGGTTCTATTATGCCTTCCTTTAACATCTTGGCCACCTGCTCTTCAATAATTTGCTTTTTCATAGAGGAGACCCTATATGCCCTAGTTCTTACCGGCACCTCATCTTGTAAGAAAATGGTGTGTTTTTCCATCGTGGTCTTCCCCAGAACCCCAGAAGTAACAGCTGGCCAATCCTCCTTAAGCTGTTGTAGCTCTGCCGGGCCATCGGTGTCCTTACAGACTGGAGTTATTGATGTAGATAACTCTGCCCAGCATGGAGGCATCTCCCCTGGTTGTGGGGCATAATACAGATTAACCTGGGTAGGGGCTGTAGAGGCGTTTGTGCCTTCCCAATGCCTTTTAGCTTCTTGGCTAGAGAGAAATGAATAATACTCATATCCATGCTCTGTTCTCAACCCATACCTATTCCTAGCCAGGTCAAGAACTGCCCCAGTCTGAAAAAGAAAATCTAGGCCTAGAATCAATTGAAAAGCAAGATGACGGTCCTCCATGACATGGACTTCAACAGTCCATTGCCTACCATGCCAACTTATGCCTAAAGTCTTCCTACCTAGAGCTGGGTGAGCAGTGCCATCCGCCATCACGAACTTTGGTCTCCCGGCAGGTTGCAACGGCTCCTCAGCATGAGTAAGCTGCCGCCACCAGCTTTCCCGCATAAGTGTGAAGGTGCTGCCGGTGTCCACTACAGCAACTCCATCCACCTCTCTGATGGAGACAGGAGTGAGCAATAAACTAGGTTCCTGTGTGGGTCTAGGTTGTACCACGGCAACCCCCACAGTTCCTTTTTGCACCCCCTTTTTCTCTACCGTTCTCCTTGATGGCTTTTCTGAGTTAGCTTGGACTCTCTGCCAATACTCCCTCGCCCCCGAGCAGTCCTTCTCCACCATAGAGCCTATTCTCACCAGCTGAGCGACAGTGGAGACCGTTCCCCGAAGACATCCAGCAACTCTGGGGTTAATATTATTGAGAATGCGCCGCACAATGTCTTCCTCAGACATGTCTCTTTTCCACTTCAGGCATAGGGCCTGATAATCATATGCAAAGTCTCTGAGGCATTGATCAGGATGTTGCACCATAGACCGTAACTTCTCTTCTACCTCGCTCATATAATCAGTAGGGAGGAAAGCGGCAGCGAAAGCATCCTTAAAGGACCCCCAGTCGTACAGCTGACTTTTCATGGCCTTCCACCAGCTGAGGGCAGGTCCCTTTAACACGACGGACAGGGTCCCCATCAGCTCCTGATTTGATAGAGGGCGCAGCTCCAGGTAATTCTCACACTGCTCGATGAAGTTAATGACCTCCGAGGACTCACTGCTAGTGCCGAAGGTTGGAAAGTCTAGGCAAACAGGAGGTTTGGAATAATATGAGGCAGCTCCCAATTGACTAGGGGAAAGCGCATGGCCGGGGGTGGAGACAGCTATGGGACTGAACTCAGTGGAGATGGCAACGGACCTCTGAGCTATCGGTGGGCTAGCGGTTCTTAGCTTTTTTAACTTCCCATTCCATTGCTCATCTCTGCGTAATAAACAATTCACCATGTCTCTTTCTAGCTTCTCTACACTGGCGATAAGGGCTTTTTCCAGTTTAGCAAAGCTAGCGTCGACATAGTCCCTGAAACTGCTCTCACGGTTAAGTGAACTAGTGAGGGAATCTCTAAAATCTGCCTCCAATTTATTTAGCTGGTCTTGCAAAGGGCCCCCCAGGCTGTCTGCTGCCCCAAACTCGGTTTGAGTAAACTTTTGTTCTATCTCAGAATCTATTTCCCCTCCTGTCACAATCATTTCAGCATCCTCATCAGTATTAGCGTCAACCAGCACATTGTTAGTTTGTTTTACCATCCCCCCTCCCCCTGCAACATTATCATCATCTGCATCATCATCACATTCATCATTCAAATACAAAGAACCCAATAAAGACGTGAGGTCCCCAGTCGAAGATACTCTATGTCTTCTTGTGACAAAAGGCCCTGCAGTGAAACCTGGGTCACATGCCCCTGTCTCTATATCAGATGCAGTCCTATGAGTGTTAGACCCCTCCATAGTTAACAATTTTCTGTGGCACAAACAAAATCAGAGTACAAAAAAAACGAGCTATACATTTGAGCCTGTCCCCGTACGGGCCACCATATGTAACAACCTCCCAAAATCAATAAAAGTTTTGTTACCTTTAAGCAGGGTTATCAGGCTCTCCCGTACTATACTCTCTTTCTACTTTGTCATTGCATAAACCACAGACCCATTAGAGGGATGTTTTCTGCTGTATTCATTCAAAAATCATATTTCCATCACAACACAAATAACCCCACAACCCGACCCATATTTACAAATAATTGTCCGCTCCGTCCTAAACCAAATGTCCACTGGCAAACAGACAGATAAACAAAGTCACTCCAGCCCCGCTCCACGCGGGTGTTCCTCTCCACCAGCGTGTCCGGGGTTCAACAAACGAAAATAGAAAAATAGAGGAAAGAGTCCGCCGTCAGGGTCCATAACAAAGGAATCCTCTCACCCGTTACGGTCCGTAGTATTCCTTAATTTACTCACGGGTCCCTCATAGTCTCCCCGTTTCCTCGTCGTCTCCGACGCCGCTCCACGCGCCCCTCTCTCGCTTCCTCTTCTTCCTTTTTCAGCCTATCCGCTGACCGCAAAGAAAAAGAAAAAAATCGTTCCATCCCCCTGCCGTCCTTTCACACGCCGTGCCCCTCAATACAGAACATCAAACACAAAACATCCCCTGGCCTTAATCGGCCCTTCCCAATATACAGCAGATCTTTTATATGGCAATACCCCCCTGAAAACAACATCAAAAACATAATGCATATGTGGCACTGCTACAATATAATTCTTTGTTAGTTAAATACTGCTTTCAGATTTTAGTAAACCACACAAAAGGCAAACAAATGAAAGGTTTAACAAACATCTTTGAAATACCCAGTTGTGGGTAACTAGTCACTTTGATTAGTCTGCGTGTCATGGCTGTGGGCATCAATGGAAGAAAGAGGCTTGTAAATGGATGATAATAAAAGGCAATATGCCTACTTTAGTTTAATGTTAATCAGCCTGTCATTAATGGATGAATTTATATTAGCAGTCAGTAGCTAATTAGTTAATTTACTTAAATGAAACTAATTAGTCATCAATCATGATTTTAGTCCACTGGCTATAAAAATACAGCATGCAGCACCTTCACTCTTCATCTCACGCCCTTGACCATGGAGCTTTTCTGACCTCCAGCTCAGCCATGGTTGTTTGTGTCAGTCCCAATATACCATCCAAGTGAATCATTTGGAACAATGCTACGAGTTAGTAATGTACAAAAAAATAAGGTGACAATGGGAGAATAGAAGCCTTAGGTTTCACTCCTAACTGAATTAACTAAACTTGCAAAGGAAAATTTGAGTTGCTCTATTATTTCCACCTACTGACATGCAGAATACTCACGTCAGAATCACTTTTGACAAGTCAAAGTCAAATTAAGTGTCATCACATACTTGAAATATAATAACAATGGTATAGTGCAATGGAGATTTTTGTAACTGATGTCTGACACTTGACATTTTCTGTCTCTGCAGAGTAAGCTGCTGTAAATCCTGAGAAGTCTCCCCACAGGAGACAAGATGGCATCAAACAACACACTTCGCAGCTACTCCATCATCCCATGTTTCATCTTTGTAGAGGTGAGTGTGTGTGAGAGAGAGATGGGGGGGTTATGTTTGTGTATGAAGCACTTAATGCATGTCTTAATGAATGTCTGTGAATGCTTTCATTCATCCAGGTTATAGTCATGTCCAAGAGTTTAACTCGAGGCAACTGGACTCAAGGATTGTTTTGAAGATGTTTCGCCACTCCCCTGAGTGGCCAATCGGGGAATGGTAAAACATCTTCAAAAAAAAGGCCTGTGGTACATATCCTGTTAAAGACAAGTTGATCTGATCTAATAAGGAAGCGCTAATCAGAGAAAAGACTTCCTTAAGGAGCTTAGGGGTAGGGTCTAGAAGACATGTAGTCGGGTTAGATTTATTAATGTTGAAGGTCAGCTCAGGGAGGTCAGGAAGCTATCCAGAGGTGGATTTAGACTAAAAAATCTGGCAGTATAGTGGCTGTTGTGGAGAGATCTTGATTTGCTTCTCTGTTAGTGATATTTTTGGTGAAGAAACTCAAAACATCTTTACTACTAAGAGCTGTGATTATACAAGGCTCAACAGAGCCAGGTTGTCTCTTTGTCAACCTGGCTACAGTAGTAAACACGGGTTATTCCTTTGTTGTTCTATTAATGATGAATAATAAGCTGATATGGCTTTACAAAGGGCCTTCTCTCCAGTCCCATTGGGATTCAAATGATTTGGAGGAGTACCACTTCCTCTCTATCCATCTGGATGCCTGCTTCAGTGTTTGTATATTTTAATTACACCACGGAGCTAGCCTCCTATCATATGTAACCATCTTTTTCAGTAGGGCAACCATATCTAAAACTGTGCGTAATGTGGCTGCAGTGTTGTTGACAAAGCAATCAGTTTCTGCAGGAGTAATATTTAAATCAGTACACTGTTGTATCTGGTGCTAAATGAAGCTGTGATGGGGTTGCATCCCTAAATCTGTCTACAGTATTCTCAGGGAGGCATCTTGCTATAACAAACCTTTTTGTTTTGCACTCTTCTGTTAGAGTTAGATCTAAAGTTATTAATGGGTGGTCTGAAAGGAGATGGTTTTGAGGAGCTACTAGCAGGCTCTCAGTTTCTAAACTGTAGGTGAGAACCAGGTCGAGGGTGTGATTGTGACAGTGAGACGGTTCATTAACTATCTGTGAGAAACCTATTGAATCTAAAAATGAAATGATGGCAGTCTTAAGACTGTCAGAGTCCATATAAAGGTTAAAGTCACCAACTATAATGACTTTATCTGTACGGAGCACTTAACTACTACTACTTAACCTTATGATATAGGATTATAAATATTGAGAGTCCGTCTGAAGAGAAGAGCTAGAACAGGTTTGAACCTATGGCTTTTACCAAACCTACAAAACTCTACTTTTAGAATTTCTAGGAATCATGAGAAAGCCTGCACTATGAGAATAGAATAAAATGTGTTTATTTCATAATTATTTCATTCAAGCATGAATAAAGTGTTCTGGGAATATATGGCACTATTAGGTCCATTCAGACCTTTATATCTTTAAGTCATGGCTTATTGAACTGATTGAATCAAAATGTATGCCAAACAATATTTTGAAGGGGAAGCATTTATAAAGTGAACACAACCCTGTGGGACTCCATGACTGACCCTACAAGGAGAAAACATCAATAAGATGAACGAACTGGAACCTGATACATACAATTCAGCCTTGCGCTGTCCCTGTACTAGTTTTAGTCAGTATAGTAAAGTACTGCGATCAACAGAGTCAAAGGCACAAGTCCATGGTCTGAAGCCATGAGAAGATTCATAACCACCTTTTCAAATATTTTAGCTATAAATAGGAGGTTGGATATCTATCTGTTGTATTCTAAGATGCCATAATGTTGATAAAGATTCTCAGTCATTCAGGAAGATTGAAGCAAGGCATATGGACTTATAGAGTTTTCTTGAAGACGTTTCGCTGCTCATCCAAGCAGCTTCATCAGTTCTAACTGTTTGGTGGGGAAATCAGAATCAGAATTCTTTTATTTATCCCCGAGGGGAAATTCTTTAAACATGGTTTATATGTTGTTGGTGGACCTCAGTGGGTGGAACTGTGTGAAACTCACAAAACCATGTTATCTGATGTTTGACAGGAAATTCAAGATGGTGCTGTCTCAGACGGCAGCTTGTAGTAGCAGCTCCCAGCGTTTTCATGTGTTTTCTAACTTTTTTTTAGTTTAGTGTGCTTATGTACGTCTACTTTTGTTTGTGTTTTTGTCCTTGATCTGCT
This sequence comes from Parambassis ranga, assembly GCF_900634625.1. Lineage (NCBI taxonomy): Eukaryota > Metazoa > Chordata > Actinopteri > Ambassidae > Parambassis > Parambassis ranga. The sequence goes on along the minus strand of NC_041032.1, from coordinate 162,088 downwards.
GTATGTGTGTGTAGGTACTTTGCTGGTACACTTTTTAATGTGTTTATTCCATTGTATCAGAGTAACAAGGGTGTAGCAACACAACTGTTACATGTATTATGTAGTGTAACAGTACAGATGTACCAAGATGACGACAACACAGCTGTCACATCCAGACTGCAGACTGAAGACAATGAAGACATTTGACTCGAATTAAGCATGATTTGTATACCAAAGTGATGTCATTTCCCCTTGAGATCTAGTTGACCAACAGTGTCCTGATCATTGATTTACCTGCTCCAACATGAGGGTGCCTTGGGTCTCAGTTCAGCCCATTGCTTCCCAAGAAGAATTTAGCACTTTGGCAAGGTATTATAAAAAGCACATTACACTGTAACAACAGTATGTAGGTACACAAAAATACATTATGTAAGTACAACACTAGTACATGGTATTACATGGTATTTTCAATCTGAGCCTCAAGCTGGGGGTGGTACCACAACTCTGGAAGACATCCTGCGTGGTACCAGTGCCTAAAACACCGCACCCCAAAGACCTCAGCAGCTACAGACCAGTGGCTTTGACATCCCACCTGATGAAGACACTGGAGAGACTGGTCCTGAGACACCTCCGCTCCACAGTGGGCTCCTCCATGGATCCGCTGCAGTTTGCCTACAGGCCTAATGTTGGAGTGGAGGATGCTGTCACCTTCCTGCTACGCTGAGCCCGGCAGTACTGTGAGAATCACCTTCTTTGATTTTTCCAGTGCTTTCAACCACCTGCTGTCAGAGTGGATCAGGGACTACCTCACAAACTGACCACAGTTTGTGAGAGCCCAGATCTGTGTGTCTGACCTGCTCACCTGTAGCACGGGTGCCCCTCAGGGGACTGTCCTGGCCCCCTTCCTCTTCACCTTCTACACATTGACTTCAGACACAACACTGACGGCTGTGTGCTGCAGAAGTTCTCTGACGACACTGCGATTGTTGGTCTCATCAGTGACAACGACGACGCGGAGTACAGAGGACTGACGCAAAACTTTGTGGACTGGTGTCAGCGAAACCACAATGCAGGGAAAACCAAGGAGATGGTGGTAGACTTTCACAGATGACACTCTGCCCCCCCCCCCTCACTGGTGAACATCCAGGGAATGGACATTGAGCAGGTGGACTCTTACAAGTACCTGGGTGTTCACCAAACTGGACTGGACTCACAACACAGACATACTGTACAAGAAAGGCCAGAGCAGGCTCTACCTGCTGAGGAGACTGCGGTCTTTTGGAGTGAAAGGGGCACTCCTGAAGACCTTTTATGACTCTGTGGTGGCATCAGTCATTCTGTACAGTGTGCTCTGCTGGAACAGCAGCATTACCGAGAGGGAGAGGAAGAAGCTGGACAAAGTCATCAGTCCAGCTCTGTCCTGGGCTGCTCTCTGGACTCAGTGCAGGAGGTGGGTGACAGGAGGGTCCTGACAAAACTGACATCCATGCTGGACAATGAGTCCCACCCCCTGCAGGACACCCTGTCAGCTCTGCAGAGCAGCTTCAGTGGGAGACTGCTCCACCCTCGGTGTGTGAAGGAGAGATACAGAAGGTCTTTCCTTCCTGCTGCTGTCAGACTATATAATAAACACTTCTGATAGGTGCAATATTCACACACCACAGTGTACAGTAAATTGTTTATTTAGTTTTTGATGCACTATGTACAGTTTTCTTACAGACCACTTCTACCCCCACTCACCTGTGCAATAACTGTTAATATGTATACTGTTTTTTTTATTCTATTCTATTGTATATTTTATTGGTAGTTTATTTTATCATGTATATATCTTTCCTAACTTATCTTTTGCTGTCTGTGTCTGCTGTTGCAAAAACGCAATTTAGTGGGACTAATAAAGGTATTCTTAATCTTAATATTGTTACACAGGTTGTTACACTGTACCTAATTATGTTGGTACAGTGTAATAATAATGTAATAATGTGTAATAATGTAATGACACCGTAAAATAAAGTGTTACCAAATTTATTATGTAATTTATTCATAATTCAAGTAAAAATCATAATGCACCAGCACAGTCAACATTTTAGTCTCTATGAAGAATTGTTGTATTTGAAATAATGACTAAAATGATTGACTTAAAACAGATAAAGACCGGTTTGAAAGCTGCAGACACACAGCCAGGTTTTTGTTCTTACTGACACAAAACCGCAAAAGATTAGAATAATGAAAGCCTAAAGGTGCATGCATTACATAATCACATCCAAGATGGCTCTCCCCAGTCTTCACATCCCCCTTCTTCATTTTTGCCACCTTTTCCTTTCATTTGTACTTTTTTTTTAATTTGTCTTACTATCAAAATGCCATCCCAGTTCTCTCATATTCTTATTTCTATCCCCTTTCATTTTGTACCCCTGAGTTTCTCATAGCAACTACATATGGGTGAATTATATTATTGGTTTCATGGTATACTGCTGTATGAAATATCAAAGCCACTAAAATTTTCCATCATGCATGCCTGTAAAATGATCTGTTTTTATGTCCCATCACAGAAAGAAAGTGCTAAAATTGTCCTCATCCTGCACAGGCAGAATCCCTTCCCCCCTCTTGTTGCTGTACGGCTGTGAGCTGTCAGTCAGCCGTGTTTTACTTGGTGATGACTGAAAAAGGAGGACCACTCAAAGTGTGGCTGCCAGAGGAGGCTATATTTCGTATATATGATACATCTATGGGACCACCATCCATCAGTCTTTGCTACTGAGACAGACAAAAAAGCTAATTAAGATTAAGATTAAAATTTAGATTAACTTTATTAATCCCTGTGGGTAAATTAAGTTGTAGTAGCAGCATTTTGAAGAATAAATACAATAAACACAAGCATAAACTCTTATATACACATACACGCACATGGCAGCAACAAATAAAGAATATGCACATACAAACACATAAAGCAGATCAAGGACAAAAACACAAACAAAAGTAGACGTACATAAGCACACTAAACACTAAAAAAAGTTATAAAACACGCGAAAACGCTCGGAGCTGCTACTACAAGCTGCCGTCTGAGACAGCACCATCTTGAATTTCCTATCAAACATCAGATAACATTGTGTTGTGAGTTTCACACAGATCCACCCACTGAGGTCCACCAACAACATATAAACCCTGTTTCCCCACCAAACAGAACTGATGAAGCTGCTTGGATAAGCAGAGAAATGTCTTCAAGAAAACTCTACATGTCCAGATGCCTTGCTACAATCTTCTCTATGAATATGACCCAAATACATTCAGGTTTTCAGATATGTTCTTTATTAAACCTCTGATGTCAATTTAGTAGGTGATAACTACAAAGGTCCTATTCAAAACTGTACTGTAGACTGTAATGCAGCTCATTCTTTGCCAATAAAACATACCACCACACATTTATAATCCTACCAGGAGCAAAATTCTAGGTTCTGGCATTATTTTTCTGAAAGAAATGTTATAACATTGGAATCTCATGCCATGCTGTTAAGTAACAGTAGCAGAGAAAAACAAGTTACATCACTAAATAAAAAATTCACCATCAATAAACATCCTCCCTGTCACAGCCTCTGGCATGGCACAGGCTACTCCAATCAGGGGGCTGTGTTTTTGTCATGTGACATCAGTGTCCTTCTACCTAGCTGTTTCGTGTCAGCCAGAGAAAAATGAAGAAAGATAATGAAACACAAAGGACCAGTGGAAGAGTGAGGGCAACCAAGATAAATCTGTACAGAGGGGGATAAAGAAAGGCGTTTCTGTGACAAAAAAGAGTTCCCACTTCTGTGAGAAAAAGAGAAGTCAGGCAAACAGGCACAGGCAGGGTGAGGATGAATGATATGTCTTTGTGAACTGTCTGGAAGGAATGAGGAATGTAAGGGGAAACATGAAATTATGGTAAGTTCTCACTCCGGATCACTCTGCTAATGCTCTGCTGCAATGTGAGAAAAGGGGAGAGGACTCAGGAGGAAAATTTGTTGACCTATTCCGGGTTATCTGTTTCCTGAATGGGGTGCGATAACGAGCTGATAATGTTAGAGAGGTGGGCATGTGGGACAGGATAAAAGATAAAAACATTAGGTCTGGCAGACAGTATTGTTGGAAACATTTTATCTTAGTTTTATCTTATTTCATGTTAATTATTATATGTTCTTTGTATGCACCAATCACTAAGGCAAATTCCTAGTAATGTGAACCCCCTTCACTTACATGGCAATAAACACAATTCTGATTCTGATGTGGATTCTGCACTGAGGAAAAGCTTTTCTGCATCCACCACACCAACTCAAAAATTCGGACCAATCACACAACCGTTCTCGAACACGACCAAGAAAAGAAAAAATGAAAGTTTTAGTTAGGTTGTAAAGTAGACTAGACCATTCCAAAACCATGATTCTTTTATTCAGCCAGTCTGATGTAGATTCACTGGCTGTTACAGTGGCAGTCTTGCACATGCCTCTGCTGCATCTGTAGGACTGCCACCCTCTATTAAAAAAACCGTAATATAAAGCCCACCAATCACTTAGAAACGGTGAGTAAAAGCACATAAAGGAGATGTTAATCAAAAGAACCTAAACAATATTTAACAATAAGCATCCAGAATAAAAAAGAAATTTTTTTAACAATAAGATGTTGACTACTAAATATACAGTCTCTCCTGTCTAAATCTGTTAGTAAATGATTAAATAATTGATCATCAGACCAATGTATTTTGCCTTACTGAAACCCAACTGAGTGTATGTCAACTCAAATGAATCAACTCCCTCTAGTCATATTAATTATATTCCTTGAGGCAACAGGCCAAGGGTCAGGAATCTACCACTCAAATGTATTAATTAATCCCACAACTACATCTAAGCATAGTTTGTTTGAAAGCCTTACTCTCAGCCGGTCTCACCACAACTGGCAACCAGAGAAGCCAGTTCTGCTTATTGTTGCATTTCGCCCTCCTGCTGCCGCTTACTCTTCAGTTTCTGTCAGTACAAAGTATTAGTGGGCGTATTTAACTTTTACATGGATGATGATATGACTGTTTTTTATTCACTTTTAGATTCAATTGGCTTCTCTCAAAAAGATAAACTCATTCACCGTTTTATTCACACCCTCAAACTCTGGCATTAAAACCAGTCATTTTGTTGGCTTTTTGTTTTTAGTACTGTCATAGCACTACCAAGCCAAGTATTTCTGCAGATCTCAATAGTGAAGTCACTACTCATAGACCAGATCCACTTCTGGACTGTTTCTGTCCTACTTATCTCTCTTATCCAATTCAGCTGCTCAGTCATGTCTCTCCTCTGATTGGTACTTCTGTATTAAATCATATCAAATTTTCAAATAAAAAAAAACAGAATATGTATCCCAGGCATTTAAGTTTGCAAAGATCAGACCTATCTTTTACTTAAAAAAACTTCTTTTGATTATGACATCTTAGAGAAGATTGAAGCAAGGCGTCTGGACTTGTAGAGTTTTCTTGAAGACGTTTCGCTGCTCAGCCAAGCAGCTTCACCAGTTCTAACTGTTTGGTGGGGAAACATGGTTTATATGTGGTTGTGGGTCTGGGTAAAACTTAAAAACAATAGCACTAAATGTTTCCATAATTACCTGTGATGATCTGGCTGCCTGTGCCAGGTGTCTCAGTGTTGTCATCGCTTTGATATGGACTGGGATGTCATGATTGTTGAAGATCCTACAGTGTCTCTGATACTCCTGACACATATGGAATGGAGATGTTATTTCTCCATTGGTTGTTGTCCTTCTTCTTGTTGTTAGTAGGTCTTGTTTTTGTGGCTTTGATGAATGCCCAGTTGGGGTAGCCACAGGTTTGGTTGGTACAGTTTGTGCTCTGTGCTGCAGGGTCCTGATGACTCCCAGTTTGTGTTCCAGTGGGTGGTGTGAATCAAACAACAGGTACTGATCTGTGTGTGTGGGCTTCCTGTACACTTCCACGTTGAGGCTCCTGTCCTTCTTAATGTGTACTGTGCTGTCCAAGAAGGCCACATTGTTGTCCCTGGTGTCCTCCCGAGTGAACTTGATGTTTTTGACCACTGTGTTGATGTGTTCTGTGAACCGTTCCACTTCATGGGTCTCGATTTTGACCCAGGTGTCATCCACATATCTGAACCAGTGGGTGGGGGTGGTTCCAGGAAAGGAACTCAGGGAGGAACTCCACTTCTTCCATGTAGAGGTTGGCCACAATTGGAGACACCGGTGGTGTCAGGTGTTCAGCCAAGTGCTTAGCCACATTGTATGTGACTGAGTTTGTGCCGCTGACGATGGGTCTGAGGGGGACTTCTTCCTTGTGTATCTTGGGGAGTCCATACAGGTGTGGAGTGGCTTCCCCAGGATAAAGTCGGAGCTTGCGGTTGATGATTTGGTCCTTCTCCAGTTTTTGTAGGCAGCTGACTAGTTTTTTTATTGTAGTTGCCATTGGGGTCCCTCTTCAGTGTCTCATATGTGGCTGTGTCACTGAGGAGATCCGCCACTTTGGAGTGGTAGTCCTGTGTGTTGAGCACTTCTGTGCATCTTCCTTTGTCTGCTTCTAAGATATTGATGTTCTGGTCCTTCTGTAGTGCCATCAGGGCCTTCCTTTCCTCCATGGAGAGGTTGGATGGCGGTGCTTTGGCAGTGGAAAGTGTGGCTGGCACACAGGTAGACACATGGAATAAAAAAATGGCAAAATATATCTAAATAAATATAAAATAGAATAAAGAATAAAAGCAGTAAAACTCATAGTGCAAATTAACTTTTTTAAAGTGACCAGTATGAATATATTGCAGCATATTAATGTTCAAAAGTACAGTCTGTCTGTGTACAGTCTTATTGCTCAGACTTTGGGTGGTGGGATGTGTATGGGAAAGTGGGGTGATGGATTTCACAGCTCTGGGGAAGAAGCTGTGTCTCAGTCTTTTGGTGTGCGTTCTGATGCTCCTGTACCTCTTTCCAGATGGAAGAGGTACAAACAGTTCGTGTCCTGGGTGGGTGGGGTCTGCAGCTATACGACCAGCCCTGAATCCGGCTGTCGTATATGGAGTCCAGGTGTGGAAGAGGGTTCCCCACAATCCCCTGTGCTGTCTTCACCACCCGGGCCTTCCTGTCCTGTGCAGTGCAGCTCCTGTACCAGACTGTTGCACTCAGACAGAGGATGCTTTCTATTGTGGCCCTGTAAAGGTTTGTGAGAAGCTGAGGGGAGAGTCCAGTCCTCTTTAGCTTCCTGAGGATGAAGAGCCTTTGTTGGGCCTTCTTCACCAGGTGGGACGTGTGCAGGGACCAAGACAGGTCAGATGTGATGTGGATGCCCAGGAACTTTATGTTGTCCACCCGCTCCACCTCCTCCCCATGAATGAGGAGAGGGATGTGTTCCATTCTCCTGGATCTCCTAAAGTCCACAATGACCTCCTTGGTCTTGCTCACACCCCTGTGGTGTTCCTGTGCTCAGGATCAGTGTGGGTGAGGTGGAGTCCCCAATTCTCACCACTTGAGGTCTGTTGGTGAGAAAGTCCTTGATCCAGAAGCACAGAGAGCCAGGCAGTCCCAGGTTGTGGAGTTTCATTGTCAGCTTGTCTGGGATCACAGTGTTGAACACTGAACTGGAGTCCACAAATAACATCGTAGGTTTTAGGATGCTCCAGGTGAGTCAGGGAGCTGTGCAGTGCTAGAGAGACTGCGTCCTCTGTCGACCGGTTCTCCCTGTAGGCGAACTGATGTTTGTCCAGAGTAGCAGGAATAACGTCTTTGATGTGGCTTAAGACGATTCTCTCAGAGCACTTCATGATTACCGGTGTCAGAGCAACAGGGCGGTAATCATTGAGGCTGGTGACAGCATATTTTTTCGGCGCAGGCACAATGATGGAGGACTTGAGGCACACAGGAACTGAGGCGAGCTGCAGAGACTGGAATCAGCTCCACAGAGGTGTGATCTGACATACCCAGGTGAGGAGCTGCTGCAGCCTTGTATGCTCCTGGAATGTTGCAGTAAACTTGATCCAGTGTTGCTGTTTCTGGTGGGGAAGTGTATGAACTTGCAGAATTTTGGAAGCACTGCTTTGAGTTCCACGCGATTGAAGTCTCCAGCCACGATCACAGCTGCCTCTGGGTTGGAGTTCATCTGCCTGCTGATCAGACAGTAGAGCTCCTCTAGCACTAGCTTAGCGTTAGCCCGCGATGCGATGTATACAGCTATGATAATGATGGAGCAGAACTCTCTCACCTTCTTGAATGGTCTGCATTTCTTGGCCAGGTATTCCAGATCGGGTGTGCAGTGTGTTCCGATGATGTGTGTGGCTGTACACCAGGAGTTGCAGATGTACAGTGCGAGCCCTCCGCCTCTGTGTTTAGCAGAAGCTGCAGTCCTGTCTGCTCGGAACAAAGAGCATCCCGCTAGCTCCACCGCGGTGTCCGGTGTGTTGTGATCCAGCCAGGTTTCGGTGATGATAGCCACACAGCTGGCCGTCCTCCGCTAGACGATCCTCAGCCGAATTTCATAATATAATATAACATAATATAATAAAATAATATATAATAAAATATCAGGAGTCAGGACAGAAACCCATATGGGCATCTATGTGAAAAGCGGAGCAGTGGGTGAGTGTTTGCGTTTATGAGCCTACAGCAAAGTAACAGCATCAAAACGACCGCTGTCTTCCACTGTCGGTACTACCTCCCACTTTGATGGTACGAAAGCTCTCCCAATACAGGCCAACCACTTCTTCACAGCTCTGCGGACATAACTGACTACTACACAGAGTTTAGTTAGAAAACTGTACCTCAATGGGTCCACTTGATCTACAAGACCAGCTCCCCACAGCGTCTCTATCCTTTTTATTCCAGCTGAGATTTGCCTGGATACTCTCCCACTCAGCTTTCCAACGTCAATAGTCCCTCCTATCCCTGGAGAACTTTGGTAAACTTATAGGTGTCAACCTTATTTTAGGCCGAGCCCACTGATAACTGTTGTCTACCCCAGCTTGCACCCCCGAGCCACTATGAGGAAAGCTACTCCCTTGTCCCATACTGAAATCGACAGGTGGAGCAGTGTGAACACTTGGCAGTTGTGGCGTGCTAGTGCAGGCTGGAGGCTGGGCAAAACCATTGTTAGGTCCACTGCCAGGCTGCCGTGACTGCGTGGTGGGTTGTGGAAGACTGAACGTGGCAGCTGCAAACCCACCTGGAGATTGACTGCCAAGGGGTAGGGTTGCAATAGTAGGATTGGTGGCAACGGGTGGCGTAGCAGTAGCAGGGGTTACTGGTTGGGTGCGATGTTACGAGCAACTGTGAGACTGCTGTTAGCTGGTGCGACATGCTCACTGGCTACACTGGCACTACCGTCGTCTTCATCATCCCACCGGCTTATCCATTCATCCATCAGTGCTCCTTTTCCTCTTTCAAAGATAAAATGAGCACCCACTTGTTCTTCCCGTGTGGTCAATAATCTCTCCATGTATACACAGCACTTTTCAGCTCCTTTCCTGTCCAGTTTACTATTTTCCACACCTTGCATCTTCCATGAGACAATCTTATCTTTCCCAAGCGCCTCAGCCCAATCAAAAGCTACCTTGTACTGTGTCACAAGAGCATCTATGTCTTGCTCTGCATACTTAGACCACAGGATTTCCAAGACTGAGCCCTCAGTTTCTGTAAACCTTTGCTCATTGGCATCTCTCTTTGCCAGGGCATCCCTTGACTCACCGTTGTCATCTGCTGGGTCTATCTGCTCCTGTGCTTCAATGTACTCATTACTAGCATCAAGGAGTTTCTCATAATCGTCTCTAAGTTTTGTTAATTCATTAGACAAATCAGCTTCACGTAAACGGCCAGCACTGGTGCTGAGGTGATTTATTCGCTCCACTGTGCATTAGCACGCGTCCGCTTTAAGCTCTCTAAATCAGGCGCGTTATCCGTCAATTTTCTTCAGATTGGTGACTTTTGGTGAATCGTCTCACTGTTACTTAGTCCACAGCTACGTTGTGGACTGATCTCCTTGAGCAGAGTTGAATCACTATGTCACAGTTTATTTTCTGATTAGCTACAGCTTAATAGCAGCCTTCAGTCTAGCAATAGCCATGTTATGAGCTCCGTAGCTTCCAGTAATCAACACAGCTTATCACTACTATGATGATTACTCCGCCTTTCAATTGTCCCGTCAGCTCTTGCCTTCAGTTCTCCCATTGTAATGACGTAATCGTTTCCTTCCAGGTCTCCGTCCTGTCTGGTAATCCCATCTGTCGCTCTCCGCTCGGGGCTCGTGTACTCTCTTGCATGGCTCCGTGCAACTGTCCAGATTTACTTTTCGTTAGTCTCCCCTCTGGACGGGTTGTCGGAACAAGCACGGCGGATACAACTCGTAGTTTCCGCATTCTTTTTTCACACAGCCACACATACTACGTGAACTATCAGCTGAACTAACTTTCAGCTGAACTATTAGAAACCATTAGGAACGTTCAGGTGAACTATTAGTTTGTAAACCTGAAATAAAACACACAAACAAACCCGGCTAACATTTTTGACTGTAATGCATTCCAAAACTAATAATGCCCACTCACTAAAAATACTATCACCACATCAATAATAAAACATACTCTTCCCACACAGTTCATTAATTACTTCATACAAATTAGAATATATTTATATTTTTACTAAAGCATTTCTAGTTCTGTCTGCATTTTTCTTAAAAAGTTACAGTTAATTTAATAAACTACTTTTTCTGTGCATCTACACTGAAGACGAAGACATTTGGATGGAGCTAAACATGGTTTGTATACCAAAGTGATTTCCCCCTGAGCTCTGCAATGTTAAATAGTTGACACATAACAGACATAATAGACACATAACAGTGTCCTGATCATTGATTTACCCTCTCCAGCATGAGGGTGCCTTGGATCTCAGGTTAGCCCATTGCCTCCCTAGAATTTAGCACTTTGGCTAAATGTTATAAGAAGCACCTCATATTACACTGTAACAACTGTATGCAGGTACACAAAAACTACATTATGTATCTACAACACTAGTACATGGTAACATGGGACAACAGTGGCGAAGTGGTATAGCAGGGTTGTCTAGTAACCGGAAGGTTGGTGGTTCGATCCCAACTCCTCCCTAGTCACTGTTGTGTGTTCTTGGGCAAGACACTTCACCCTAGCCTGTGGCGCGCCTTGCTAGTCATTGTATGACGCTGCTTGGCAGCAGCCGTAAAGACTTTCCCTCTGGGATTAATACAGTATCTAAAATAAAAAAAAAATAACATATTGTTACACAGGTTGTTACACTGTACCTGATTAGGTAGGTACAGTGACACCGTAAAATAAAGTGTTACCAAATTTAGTTTTCTGAATAAGCTGGTTAGAGTGGGAGATTTTCGGAATCGTTTTTTGTTGTAGTAACTGAACTTCTCTGTACACACTGATAGCAACTGGTTTCACATCAAAACATATTAATCATCCGTGGAAGCACAAACATCACCAAATCATTGTGATGGACCCTATCAAAATCATTGGCCCGTTTGCCTGTCTGTCAAACTTCCTTCCTGCTCTGGCTTGTATTGATCTGTTGGTGATCGGCAGCTTTCTGCATCGCATTTTCAAGTGCATTTTCATTTACCACTGATCATGAGTGAATGAAAAGTTGTCATGTTATCATTCATATTCTCTGAAAAATGGCCCAGAAATCATCAATTCTGCCAGGTTATGTAAACCTATGAGCACAACTGTATATATTGCAAAGATAATGTGGAGATTTAATTCACTGAGTGAAATACTAGACACTCCACCAAAAATTGTCAGGTAGACTTTTGGATAAAATAAATGTGTTTTCCATCACTGAAGTAGTTTGATGACATGCTAGCCATCTGTAACCATTTACCTTTCACACTGCTAATGAAGCATGACAATTAGGGATGCACTGTATTTTCGGCCACCGAAAAATTTCCAGCCGAAAATGGCCCAAAAGTGCATTTTCGGTTTTCGGCCGAAACACTTTTTAAACCAAAACAAATCGGGCGAAACAGGATGTTTTGATGACGCTACCAGCACAGACTTGTCTGGACACTCCAGCATGTCTGAGGTGTCTTTTCTTGCCCCATTTGAGCAGCTAACTAAAGAGATCAGCTCCTCTGATGCATCTTATTCTTTTAAACGCAACACTAAAGCGTCTTCTAAGCAAAGAGGTTGAGACAGAGTGAAAAAATTAAAAATTACACTCGTAGTCCGTCAGCACGTGTTTCACTGAGATCTACCATACTCGGATCCTCTGCACTTCATCGCAACGGAATTGATCAGCGTTATAATGACCATACTTGGATGTGGGAATAAGGCAGCACGCACAACAAATTATCCAGGCTGCGTGGATGTGTAGAACACGCTTGGAGACAGGGAAGCGCACAGCGCGCCCTCGCTGTCTAATGTGTTCAGTGAGATCCTGCAATAGAGTTCCTCAAAAAAAATCATAGACATGCTTATTCTGTTCTGATTAACTATATATGTGACAACAGATTTATTTTCTGCTGGACATTTTTTTAATTTGACAAAATGTTTATTTATGCACTGGCCCTATTTAAATAAGATGTACACATTAGTGGGGTCAAGCTAAGTTATTTTATTTTATATTGTGCATTGTTGGAATGTGCTAAATACACATTTTTATAATTTTGTAATTGCTTTATTCTTTGAAACATTAATATTAAGTTGTGCATTTGCAATGCCTTGATTTTAGTGAGGTTAGTACACAGTTATACACATATATAGCCATAAATGCAATGGTACTGATAATTAGCATGATACGTTTTATTTTCGTTGTTTCGGTTTTCGGTTTCGGCCAAGAATTTTCATTTCAGTTCACTTCAGTGACAAGTGATTATAATGGAGCCACAAGTTTGTGTTTTATGTTGAGAATATAACATTTTGTTCAGGTGTAAAACTGTCAGCCAGCTCATGAAAAAATACTAGTCACAAACATCAGGGAGTGCGCTTTAGGAATAAAAAAATGAAAAAACCGTACTGTTTTTTTTTAAGTAAGTAAGTAGAGTTAACTCACTTCATCACTACTTATACTGACAAGAGAAGAGTAGTCCGATCAGGCTGAACAGACTAAACCAGGCTTGTACTTTGTTTTTTTCCTTATCTGTTCTCCTTGTGTCTCTGTGCCTTTCATTTGAGAAGAGAGAGGCAAACATTTAATAAAATGCAACTTCCTCATAAATAAACAACAGTGTTGCAAGTTGCAAGTTGACAGAGAATCAGTCCCATTAATTTAGAGTCCATGCTCTTAAGCCTGGGAGGAGTTCAAGTATCCTGGGTTCTTCTCCACAAGTGAGAGAAAAGAGAAGCAGGAGATCTACAGGCAGGCTGGGGCGCACGCACAGTCATGCAGACTCTGTTCAGGTCTGTTGAGGTGATTTGCTGAAGAAAGTTAGTAAGTAAAATTAGTTTACTCTTCAGGGTCGCTGGTCTCTTGTAAGGAGAGGCTCCCTGCAGAGTTGCTGCTTCCCTGTGTTGACAGGAGCCAGTTGAGGTGGTTTGGCCATCTGTTTAGGATGCCCCCTAGGCGCCTCCCCAATCGGATGCTCTTTTCAAAATAAAACACAAATGATTTCAAATGCAGCTTGTCTTGATACTATTTGTATATCCATACATTTTCTGAGTCAGCACAATAGTATTACTCAAATCCAAAAAATATATGTGTACTTTCTACACCACTGACAAACAACTGAGGTGTGTACTCTTAATATGAAATGAAATAGTACTGACTCTCCTGCAGTAGTGTAGTGACACCTGGTGTTGGAGGGAAGTGTTACAAGCAGCTGGCATGTTTTTATCTGATCAGCTTCACTGTGTAGGTAATTCCACAGATATTAATATATTAACTTAAGTTTTTAGCTAGTAAATGATATTAAGACAATCGGTATTGCATAGCTGTATATGTGGCATGATACCTTTATTGGTCTACTAAGGCTGACAATCCAAGAGACACCAGAGATGGTTAATAGCATTGTCAGTATTTTTGTCTATACAATTCTTGTACTCTAAATGTGTATGTAAAGTAAAAACGTTTTCTGTAAACAAAACATACAAAATTTTGTTCATTTTGGGGCATGGCAAAGGGGTGAAAATGCGGTGTAAAGTGGCACAATTAATAAAAATAATAATATTAATAAACACTACAATTACAATAGGGCCTAATAAATAATATAATTAGATATAAAGAACCACTAAAGGTACAACAAGGCAACTAACTCGAAACAGCTTTTGGTTTTATTATTCTTTATGTCACTATGGACATATTCTCAATTTATCTCAACCGTAACTGCATTCTCAGTCATCCAGAGTTTTCTTGAAGATGTTACTTTGCTCCTCCAAGCAGCTTTATCAGTTCTGTTTGGTGGGGAAACATGGTTTGTATGTGGTGGAGGACCTCAGTCTTTCTCACAACATCAATTTACACCAGGAGCGTTTTAGAGGCATAGCATGGTGTAGCGCTGCCGCCACATTCTCCAGGAGATTCACAGACTCACAAAGTAATATGTCTGTTTTATCTAATGGTTAATGCCCTCTCTACATTTATCAGGCTGGGTTACAGAGCATGTTACTGAAACCTCAGGGCCCGACAGATCTCTAGAAGAGAACTGCTGCATACCACTCACGTAGCAGTGCATAGCTACGGTTCTGGGACACTTCTTAGATGTGCTGCTACACGGCTGGTGTAAATCATTGACTATAATGGAAGCGTTTCACAGCAGCTGTCGCTTCGCTGCAGTTACGCTGCAGCTTCGCATGTGGTGTAAATCCGTCTTTAAGATTTCCTTGGCCAGAAGCGCCAGATGACAAAATGTGTCTCAGTCTGATACCCGTCAGTTCTCCAGGGTCCATCTATGGATGCTTGTTTTTGCTAAATCGATTTGGGAGTGTCCAGGCCTAAAAAGCTGTTTCATCTCTCTGCTTCTAAAAAACATTCTTTCATTGCTCTGTAGGTAAAAGTGCATTTGAGGAAGTTAGTTTTAGCCCTTGGAATTAAAAAGCGTCCTTCAGCTGCATGTCTAGTGGCATATCCATGACCATCTAAATTTGTCTTGAATTGGAGAAATAAAAACATTGTAGTTTGATTGTTTTCAGATTTTCCACATTGACAATAATTGTGAAGCTAATGCCCTATCATGAACTTTTAGCCAGCCAAGATTTTAATGCATGGTATTTATATTGGTCCTATAAGAATAATTTAATGCCACATGGGCAGCCTTATTCTGCATTATCTGGAGTTTATTTAAATCTTTTCTTTTAGCATTTGACCATATTGCCTGACAATTGTCAAAATGAGAAATAATTATATTTTGTACAACAAGCCTAGTCATATCAGTGTACTATTTTTGTGTACAATTAGCCTATCGTACCTTAAATAGGCAATGTCCCCCCTTTCTCTGGCAGCTTTCATCTGTGGGATCAGTTCTTTTCTTTTCTGGCAGACAGAGACAGGATAGTCTTCATTTATGAAGTAGTTGGTTCCTTTCAGCTTCTTTGACCTGTGTAGCACTGTGTCTCTGTGTGTCTGCCCTTTTATCTGGTTTTCCAAGATGCTGTACCTTTACGATGCCTATACTTTTGGGATCCAAATCCAGATTTTATTTAAAGAAAGCCAGCACTTTATTTTTAGAATCTTGTAGTTTTTCACTCTCATCTTCTGGTATGCCATCAATTATGACTTTTTTATTTCTGGCTTGAGCATCCAAAGCATCTATCTTTCCATCTAGAATGATCGTTGATTCGGCCAGCTTATGTATGTCATCTTGTGTAGATTTACAGTCAGAAGACAATGTTGTATTATGAGCCTTCAGATTATCTACTTCTTTTTGTGTGTACTGTAGACTAGACTATATTTAAGAATCAGTTCAGTGTTTCCCCATCATTATATCAGGTCAAGTCAATTTCATTTCTTTTTAATTTCTATGTAGCGCCAGATCATAACAGTGTTCTTTTGTTTAGTTTGTTCTTTATTAAACAAACTAAACAGCTCATGTTATTTATCTTATTTGCACGGCAGCATGTCATTTCTGTCTCTGCATGGTTGTGCGTTTACAATTCACCACTGCTCTCTTCGCACAGAGGTACGATGCATGTAGCCTACACACACAGACACGTGTGCGTGCATACTCCCACCGTCAGACAGAGAACGCGTGTTGCTTTGTCCACCGTTGCTCGTGACATGCTAGTTGGATAGACTAAACTCTGCTAGGCTAAGCTAACGGTACTGATGCCTGTGTTTTTATTTTATTTATATTTACATCCCGCTCTGTAAGCCATGACGGGACCTTCGGATTGGATGCAGAGTGGTGTTGGTCTCCTCTCTGCTCTGACTGCTGCGTGACGCTACAGTGACTGACAGTGATTGTAAATGCGCCTAGGCGGGGGAGGAGCTCACGGTCGCTGCTTGTCGAGGAGAGTAGCTGACTGCAGAATGATACATGATTTCACATCAGCCTCCAAAGGTCACCAGAGAGAGTCACTAGTTGCTTTTGAAAAAAAAGGTTTGGAAAGTCACCAAATTTAGCAAGACAGGCGGCAAGTTGGCAACACTTGCTGTGGTAAAAATGCCTCCCTGCATGACTTGATGCGCATGTCCAGAACCGAACAGAACACTCGCCCCGAACCGAAACACGTGTACCGAACCGATTTTTTTCCTGAACCGTCCCACCCCTACTGTAGACTAATTTTCAATTCCTGTAGATCTTTCAGAATAGCATCTACTCTGGAATTTGTACTGTCAATCAAAGTGCTCACACAAGCTTTGAAATTTCTTTCTTGCTGCTGTAGCATTCCTTTATAAAATGCTTTCTGTTGCTCCAATAATTGACTAACCTGGCCTTATGAGATGTAATGTGTGTTGTCTTTATCCTTTTTGCTAGCCATTATAGCAGATTTAATGAAAAGTAGTGTAGTGCCGGTGCTCCTGGAGTGTGTTGCTGGACACCCCCTCAGTGTGGTGCTCCTGGAGTATAGTGCTGGACTCCCCCGCAGTTCTCAATCCACCAAAAATCTTGTTCGTCGTTATCAATCCACTCCTTGGAAATTTTCTAGAGCTATTTTACAAACTTCTCTCAGTTTGGTGTATGGTTGTTTTCCAAAATTGAGACAGAAAGTAGTTAAAAATTGACTGTCATCTGTCAGCTGCAGTCACTCGGCAGCCATCTTCAACGTGACTCTGCCAGTGCTTCTCATGTCTTTGGAGAATGCAGATGAAGATTCTCAGTCATCCAGGTCATTTTCATTCAGACATATTGAAGTGTTGTTTGTGAACGACTTGGGAGTAATGATTCCTCCTCGTGTATTTACATGCGGTACCTTCTCTTGCCACATGGCAGGCAGCTGCATAAGCTCAGTCAGCAGGACAGGAAACAGAAATGATTGGTTGAAGACTCACTCAACTGTGCGTTGTCCTCAGGTCCTCATTCTTTTGTTACAGAACACACAGCCAGGCCACTCAGACTGTGTGCAATACAGTTCATTCACGGATCATTGATACGTTGATATGGATTGTTATGAAACAAACAAAGAAATAAATGATGTCTGATATTTGACATTCATTAATTTGTCACGTAACACTCACAGCATACATTATTTATTCATTATTCAATCATTAGTGGTCTTTGGTTTTTGTAGATGTGTGTAGTATTATTGTGTATATAATATAAAGTATATATATAGAATAAAGTGTGTTTTCAAATAAATACTTTCTGCTGTATCAAATATATTGTTTTAGCTATTCCTTTCTAAACAAACACAAAAACCGACAAATTAAATCAAGAAATAATCCTAAATATTTTCTGATTATCAGAGAAATTCTACTTTCTGATTGGCCGATGGGTTGCTAATTCCAGACAGCTGTAGGAGCACATTGTCTGCCTTTGATTCATTTATAGTATGGTATATAGGAATTTCTGTGCAGTGCAGTTAATAATTTCTGCACATGAGAAATGCCATGTGTGGTGGGTGAACTGCGGACTTGTTGACCTGTGTGTCTCATGCTCAATGCGTAACACTTGAGAGCCCTGAAAGTAATGCCTGCAGCTGACACAGTGAAAGGAAGCCAGAGACAAAAGATGATGTTATGATGTTTGCAGGATAATAGTATGAGGGAAGGGAGGATGGGAGGTAGTAACAGATGGTGTGCATAAGCACAAGTTAGCATGAGGCAGGCGAAAGTGATGAGGATCAAGCAGCTCATTTAATCAAATCAACTTGAATCAGGAACACTATCAGGTCACTTGGCTATACAACTTTTTTGGTTTTCTCTCTCAGCCTCATCATTTAACATGCTCTTTTTCCAGGTGGTCATCATGTCTGGCACAGTCTTGTTGGCTTATTACATGGAGTGCACAGACCTGTTCAGTGTGCATGTCCAGGGCTTTTTCTGCAATGATGCAGAGCTGATGAAGCCATACCCTGGCATGGAGGAGTCCAGCTTTATCCCTCCACTCATCCTGTACTGTGTGGTGGCTGCTGCTCCCACAGCTATTGTAAGTAAAACCCTTTTATACATGTATTTGATAACAATGTTTGGTGATTGCTCACATTGCTCACATTGCTCTATTGACAGTGAAAAGCTCTAACGGTATTCAGTATATGAGGTTCACATTTCAGGGGTCTCTTAGCAGCCAGTTCTATTGCTTCAACTGGATTTTTTAAATATTTGTTATGTTAGATCCCGGGAAATAATCGTCAGCTCTCCGTCTAAATGGGGTCCCGGTGCCTTAGTCAGAAGGGTATTACCCTAGCATGAATTCTAAAAACACACTACTTAAGCTGAGGGCGGGGTAACTCGCCTGGCTTCTAACCACCGTTAATCCTGACGTCTGCCCTGCTTCCTCCCTCGCACCGATGCAACCACGCAGGGAGGCTTTACCCGCAGCCGGGACCGGTGGAGGGCCCCGTCAGTTGTGGTGGCTTACCCCTAATGGATCTGTGCACTTGGTACGTGCCAGGTTAAAGTTTAATGGCTAGGAAAATAAGCCCTAAGGACATAAATGGTAGTGGACTCCTAAAAACCAGTGTGACCGCTAGAGCTAGATGTTGGAACACGTCAAAAAAGTCATTACCTAGAGTTTTACTTCCATGAGACTGTGGTGTACTATCACTAGGGAAAACAGGAGAATTCTGAATTTTAAAATATTTATTTTGTATGCAGGTTCAGCAGTTTAAGCAACGCGACAGCTCTTAAATTCAAATCGAGTAATTCTTAAAAAATCCCAAAAATCATCAAAACCATTTAAAATTGCAAAAACTCAATAAAACCGATCAAAATCATCAATCATCTCTCAATCACATCAAAATCTGTAGAAAATCATTCAAAATTAGAATACTTATGAGCCGGCTGAATGATGAAGGGTGGAAAAGTCCAATTCTGTTCAAAAATCCTTGTTGAGTAAGATTGAGTGAGCCGCGGGGCCAGGGCGGCCACACCCGATCAGTCACTGCCGCAGCGAAGTCGGTCCGGGGATCCGTCACGGAGAAGTGTGTGTATGTGTTCACACTTCTCCTGTTTCAGTCCAAGATGTCTCTCTTCTCTGTTCTTGACTCAGTACAAAGTCCAAGAATTAGCACTAGCATGCTAAAGAAGCGTCCAACTTCATCTGCTAAGCAGGGGGAAAACAGACAGAACTTTTTAAGCCAGAATAGCACTGCAGAGGGCTTGGCTCGGTCCGCACGCAGCGCAGTCCCCGTCCGGTGTAGAAATCCCGGGTTGAGCTTACTTACTCAACCTTTTATAGTCCTTTTCGCAAAGACAACCTATTTTCCAAACATCATCATACTGCAGATGTTTTCTAACCAATTGTACAACATTTCGTCCCACTGCAGATATATTTTGACCAATGGTCAACATAATGATATCACACACTTTTGAATATGCATTTCTTAGATCATACTTATATCTAATTTCATTAACCATCATGTTTGTCACGTACGCCATGGCAACCCAAATTTCAGTTCCCCATTTGGTGCAACTATGGTGCAATCATCCACCAGATGCATCCTGTTTTTCACCAGCCCTACTGCTTGGTCCACCCTGACCTTTGGGACTTGTGACTATGACTAATTTCTGCCCATTACTTATACATACACACACATTTGTCCTCATATGCCCTTAAGTATACAGAAAGATGATCTTAGAGATTTATTTGATTATTATATATTGGATATTTCAACAATTTATTAATCATTACATCATGAATTACTGTCAATTTTTAGGTTAATATTTCAGCCCATAGCTTTCTTTAAGGGGAAGTTAGCCCTGAGATCTCAACTCCACTTGACAGTTAATTCTAGAGGCACAGCTTTTGATTACTTGTAATGATTGTTTACAGAACCTATGTGGTCTATTTAACTTAAAATGGTTTTTTTACGTGCATTTTGTACAAATAATATAATTTGTATTTTTATTCATATTTAATATAAATTTGATGTGTTTTCAATTTAACATGAAATGAGACATACTGAACATAGCAGTAGCACCATGTTAGCTATAGGAGGTTTTTAACACTAATGTGATTTCTTGTTTAACTGTCTTTATTGTTTACTTCTTGGTCTTCCCTTGTCTTATTCATTACGTGATACCAGCATGCAAAATGTTAGTTAGTTAGTTTGACACAAGGCTGGTTTTCTGTTCCCACAAGGTGGCACTTTAACTGTAAGCCATGCCAGGTAAGTCTTCAGGCTGGGACTCCACAAGCATGTGAGGCTTGAGGAAGTTTGGTTGCTGAGATGTAGTCGATCCCCGATTCATAGCGAGGCATCAGACTTTGACAACACAGTCAAGGCTTTCAATGCAGTGAAAAGCCTTTGATAACCTTTAATCTTTAAGGTCTTTAAAGTTCACTAGTAAAAGGCGGCAGAGAAGTAGTTTACTGTATAATATGGACCTTGTATAATAGGCCAGTGTAGGTAGATGACAGTAAAGGTTAGTTAGTGTGGGTGGAAACTGTGCCGCATAGTTGTGGACCTATGCAGCTAAATTAGGATCACAACAGGAAGTTGTAGTAAAGCCAGTAATGAGATGATGTCAAATATGGCTATGTACACATGTGCTTACATTGTTGTTGTTACAACATAAAACCACTAGGCTTTATCAGTCAGTCAGTTTTGTTTCAGACAGAAAATGCAGAAAATATTATTTACTGAGACTACACCTTGTAACAGGAAGATACCTTGAGCAGTGACCGGCTCATAAGGGAGAACCTTCCTGCTAATAAGCTGGCTGTGTAGAGAAGGAGAAGAAGAGGTAGACAGGACAGAGAGGAGGAAAGAGACAAAGAGAGAGAAAACAGCAAACAGTTAATGGCAAGAATCCCTAGTATGAATCAGGTTGATGAGAAAAGAGAGGTAAGAGGGGTTTAGGGGGAACTGTGGATCATGACAGTTTAGGCCTATAGCAGCATAGCTATGCTTAAAAAGTTAAGAATTTATTGCCCCTATTATACCTGTGTCTGAAGCCATATCAACAAGTGACTGTATCTATACCTAACTTCTCTACACACTAGTTTAGACTAGTTATACACCTTGTTAAACAGAAAGGTTTTAACTCTGGTCTTAAAGGTGAAGGCGGTGTCTGCCTCTCGGACCCAGGTGGTTAACTGGTTATATAGTAGCGGTGCGTGATAGATAAAGGCTCATCCTCCCATTCTACTTTTATGAATCCTAGGAACTACAAGAAAACCTGCACTCTTAGATTGGAGTGTTCTATTAGGAACATATGGTACTATTAGGTCCTGTAGATATTATGGAGTCCATGTAGAGCCTTGTAGTTCAGAAGAAGGATTTTGAAGTTTATTCTTGACTCCACTGGGACCCGGAAAGAGAAGCTAGAACAGGAAGGATATGATCCCTTTTGCTGATTCCTGTCAGAACTCTAGGTGCTGCGTTCTGGATCAGGCTGTTGATGGGGTAATGTGGACATCCTGACAATAGTGAGTTGCAGTAGTCCAGACTAGAAGTAACAAAAGCATGAACACGTTTTTCAGCATCATTTTGAGGGAGGATGCTCCTGATCTTAGCAATATTACAAAGGTAAAAGAAGACGGTTTTAGAGACCTGTTTAATATTAAGATTAAGATTAAAATTTAACATGAACAAAGTAAAATATATCTGATAAGTATGATTTAAAACAGCCTAGTGCTGCCCCTGTAATCCTAATCTCATGTTCTAATCTCAAAGGTCAAAGAAAGTCTGATGCCATGAGGAGGTCATGAGTAACTTTGACCAGTGCTGTTTCTGTGCTCTGGTGGGCTCTGAATACAGACTGGAACGCATTAAACTGACTGTTTCTATGCAGGTGGTCATTTAAATGACTTACAACCACTCTTTCAAGTAAAAGAAAAAAAGATAATAATTCAGAATGCCCTGACAGGCAGGACTGAGTCCATTGAGGAAAGTATTATACTCATTTTCATTTTATGTGGCTGCTGTCAGTCCTTCTTTCCTCCTTTTTTATTATGTTACATTTAAAAAAAACATGTTGATAAAAAAACAGCTTTCATAGAGGAGACCATGCCTGTCCTAAGGCTCTGAACAAACTTTTATGAACACACATCAAACAACCAAACCACATGTGTACAAACGTACGCACTAACTGTATGCACACATTTATAGTAACAAACACAAACATTTTTATACCACCATGCATCACCCAAGGCAACTGTACAATGAGTTCTATTTCTTGTGTCTGGCAGCAGTTCCATTAGACCTGATGAAATGTCCACACAATAACAGACCCAGAGAAAGGCTGCATTAAGACACAGTAGTGCATGTACACAGGCCAGCCTAGGAAAAATGTTTCTCGGCTGCAACAGAATGCCAAATGTCTGCTTTCTCTGTTTTTTTTTCTTCTTCCTAAATATCTTTTTAATTTATTATCTTTATTTTTGTATCAATTTGTGTGCAGATCTTCATTGGAGAAGTATCCATGTACATGATGAAATCAACAAGGGAATTTCTCCTGGCCCAGGAGAAGACCATACTGACAGGGGACTGCTGTTACCTCAACCCCCTTATCCGCCGCATCATACGGTTCATAGGTAATATTTGCCATGAGTAGAACACTAAACAGCCCCAATGTAAAATATTTTAATCAATGTGAGTAGAATGAGGCTATAATCATTTACCCACAAGGGGATTTTCAATGCAAGTTACTGATTCCAATGGTAACCCTGATCACTGAAACATTGTAGATACTTCTAAACTCCTCCAATGGCACTACGTAGAATGGGGTGGACTTCAACATACATGTTGATTAAGCAAATTTTCTTGTGCATGACATGATTTATTACGACCTGCTGACAGATGACAGATGTTTTGTGCGGGGTCTGACTCAGGTTAATTTTTTTTTGTTTAAATTTTTATTACGTTTTAAGAAATATATACAAATGAACATAGGGTCACAATACAACAATTAGATTTTGTTTTTGGTGTAGACCATCTCTGACATGCCATATAACAACAAAAAAATAGGAGTAAACATTTAAAGCAAATTTCACATAGAAGAGATCCACATCCTGGTAATCCAGTCCATTAAAGTAAGGTGCAAGAGAGCGTTGCTTTTAGCCTCTAATTCCAGTGTTTTTATCAGTCTTTGCATAATTCCAAAAATGTTCCCAAGGACACGTCCTTTCCTCCATGTTGTCCTTTAGTCTACAAAGCATAGACTCATAGGATGCTGTCTCCACCATTGCATCCATCCATTCCTTCAAACTGGGGGAGACTGCTGTTTTCCAGTGTCTTAGAATTACTCTTGAAGTTGTAACTAGGCCCACCATAATGACAGAAAACATTCCTTTTGATACTGTTGGTAGTTGAGATCTGTCCCCTAGCAGACACATAACAGGAGTAAGGGGGATTTTTAAACCAGACCACCCACTCAGGAAGTCCACCACTTTGTCCCAGAATTGAGCCACCAGTATACACTCCCATATACAATGTAAGAAAGTTCCCATTTCTGTTTTGCACTTCCAACACTTATTATTCAACAGGTTCATTCTATACAATCTTACAGGGGTATGATAATATCTGTGTATGATCTTGTACTGTGTGAACTTCCCTCGCGCCTCATTAACATACTTCCCACAACCAGCCAGCACTTCCAGCCATTTCTCCTGTGTAATATTCATTCCTAGGTCCCTCTGCCACAACAACTTCACATTAGTGGACTCCCCACTCAATGAAAAATGTGTTAGTTTGTAGAATTTGGAAGCTGTGCAGTGCTTCAGTGGCATATGCATAAAGTCCATTATATTATTCTCTGAAGAGATATCAATTCGAAATTTTATGCAGTCTCTAATTTGTAAATATTTCCAAAAATCCCCGGGGATCAATAAAGTATTTCTGATTCTGATTCTGATTCTGAAAATGTTGTGTCCCTTCAAATTTAAATTGGCTACTTAATTCCTCATAAGAAATAAATTGTCCATTTTTGTATAGGTCTCCTATGGTACGTATACCTCTTGAGTGCCACTGCTTCCAATAAACCGACACTTTACCCACACGAATTGCAGGATTTAACCATAAAGAAGCATATGGCTACACAAGGTGCTTCACTCTGTACATTTGATGTACTTTGGCCCATATTTCCCTGGAGTGGACTAGAATAGGGTTTGTTGTGTCACTCGTCTGAGATAACTTCTCCTTTGGGCTAAAAGGTGAACATAACTCATTCTCAATATCTATCCAGTCTGGCCTATTATCTGACTCTTTACAATATTTAGCCAATTTAGCCATTTCAAAAGATATAGCGTACAACCTTGGGTCTGGTAAGCCTAACCCCCCCTTTTCCTTAGGAGCACAAAGCTTACTTAATTTAATCCGAGCTTTCTTTCCCTCCCACAAAAAATGTTCAACCATATCATCATATTTCTTAAAAATATCAGGTGTAGTTAAATTGAGGAGCTACCATCATTTTAATAATATTAACTTTTCCCCATAATGTAAGTTTAATCTTTTCCCACTTCTCAAGGTTTGTTTTAATTCTTTGTAGCAGAGGGTTAAAATTTAAACCGGGCAACTCTCCAAGAACTGAGTGTAACTCCGAGATATTTGATGCCTTTGGGTGCCCACCTAAATTTAAAATTTTTCACCATATGAGGATGACATAATGAGGTCAAAGGCATTGCCTCAGACTTTTTCCAATTAACTGTGTAGCCTGACAATCCAGAGTAAGACTGAATGGTTTCCATCAGACATGGCAGGGACGTCTCGAGGTCTGTCACCACAGCTAAAATATCATCCGCAAATAACAACAACTTGTGTTGTTGGCCACCACACTCCACTCCCTTGATTCCTGTGTTCTTCCTAATACTAACAGCTAGAACTTCTAAGAAAATTATGAACAGTAGAGGGCTTAAAGAGCACCCTTGACGGGTTCCTCTAGAAAGCCCAAAGAAGGGTGATATTACTCTATTAGTTATCAGTGCTGCTTTAGGTTCTTTATATAATATCTTTACCCACTGAGAAAAACAGGGACCAAACCCAAAATTTGACAAAACAGAAAAAAGAAAACCCCATTCCACCTTATCAAAGGCCTTTTCGGCATCTAGGGAGATGGCGGCTATAGGAACATCTTTAGACTGAGTGAGCCACATTAGATGCATTAATTTCCTCATATTGTCTGTAGAGGATCTATTCTTCATAAAACCTGCCTGGTTTCCATGTATAATAGCAGGTAAAACTTGTTGAAGACGGAGAGCTAGTACTTTGGTCAGTATTTTACAGTCTACATTAAGCAGGCTAATTGGTCTGAAATTAGATGGGTCCGTTATGTCTTTATCTTTCTTCGGGATCAAAGATATCAAGGCTTCATTAAATGTTGGAGGTATGCGGCCTTTCACAAAAGCCTCCTGATACACCTTCACTAGCTAAAGTCGACTCTTATAAACCCTGTGTGACCCTGTGTGCTATGCCTCACATGCACTCACCGACACTGAAAAGAGGTATGCACAAATAGAAAAAGAGTTGCTTGCCATAGTGTTTGCCACCAAAAGTTTCCACCATACCAGTAACTGTGCAGTCTGATCACAAGCCTCTGGAGGTCATCATGCACAAACCATTATGCAAAGCACCAGCACATATGCAAGAAATGCTGTTACAACTACAACTACTGATCTGAGCATCACATACACGCCAGGCAAGCACATGCATATTGCAGAGACGCCACGGCACCGAAAACCCCTGTGATGAGAGAGTAGTGTATGCCATGGAGGCCACGGACTCCCTGAGTGAGGAAACTCTCAGCCAACTGAAAGAGGCAACAGCAGCAGATAGTGTGTGGCAGGCTGTCTGTGAGAAACACGTGACATGTTGGCCTAGCAAGAGGAAGAGTCTGGACAAAACACTACACAGCTACTGGGAATTGCAGACATCAGCATAAAGAATGGTGTTGTATTGGGTGAAGATAAAATTGTCATACAACAGAGCTTCAGGAGAGTGATTTTAGAGAAGCTGCATCTCGCGCACCAGGGCAAGCAGCGCACAAAAGCCAAAGCATAAAAGGTCCTTTACTGGCCTGGCATGACATGGGACATAGAGACAATGATAGAGAAATGTTTGCAGTGCCAACAGCTACAGCCTAAACAACAGACAGAGCCACTGGTCCCACATCAGATTCCAGAATTGCCATGGATGTAACTCAGAGCTGACATCTTCGAGCTGAATGGTTAGTCATATCTGTTGTTAGTCGACTAACTCACCATAAGTCCTCGACCTTCCTGATAAAACAACTCACTCAGTGATCCAGAACATGAAAGCTGTTTTTGCAAGGCATGGGATGCCCAAGAGGTAGTGAGCGATTATGTCCCAATTGCCAGCTATGATATGAAGTTATTCGCCACTGCATGGGTACCGTATGGTACTGTTGTCACTGAGGACACCAGTGACAGGACTGCACTTCACCTGCACTTGATGTTGATGGGAAGAGTCCTATGGAGCACACTTTCAGTGCTGTGCTTAAGCAGACAACCCTACAGCACATTCAGGACCTGCAGTCAGGGCAGAAACTACTCCACGACCAGCATGCAAAACCACTGCCCGTGTTGGCCCCAGGAGATACTGTACACAAGCAGACTTAGCGTGGTTGGGAAGCAGCAGTTGTCATCCGACAGAGAGAAGAGCCGTGCTCCTATACTATGCAGACACCAGCAGGAAAGGAACTCAGGAGGAACAGGTGACATTTGAGGAAGATACACCAAGTCTGTTCAGAGACGCCTGCCTAGATGAACACCTGACACCTGAGTGTGTCAACCTACCAAAATGCCCACCACAGCCCAGTGTTCCTTCTGTGAACACAGGCAATAGACTTACATACTACATCCTACCCAGCAGAATGCTGAAAAGGAAAGCAGTTTATAATTTGCTGTATGCAATGTTTTATTGGTCATTGAAATACACAAGTTTTGTTAGATGCTGATAGACCAAATTGACCAAATCAAGCCACTTTTTATTCTTTGGAAAGGAGGGATGTGGTGTATTAGGACAAGCACTCATGCTCGATTTTTATTGCCTGTCAATATGTGTGTGCGGGGGTCGATTACTGTGTTGTTGTATGTGTTGCCCTGAAGCACAAGTAAAGCTGACCGGTATCGCAGCTTCGACTCATGATGCATGAATATATGAAAACCCACATATAGTGGCACTATAACAGGCCATACAATATAAAGCCACAACACAGTACCATTTACGAGTGTATGTAGTAGATATTAATGAACAGTAGTGTGATTAAAGTGTATAATTTATCAAATAGGCTAAAGTCAGTAACTGAACTGTTAAAGTTATAACTGTAACTGTCGTTATAGTTCTCGCCACATATTACTGGTTGCCATGGTAATGTGTGTCATGGAGGAGTGAGAAGTTCTAGATTTACCGTTGTAACTGTTATACATGAGATGTATTTACTGATAAGTCTGTTATGTGACGTAATTGTTAGTGGTAGCTCACACTACATAAAATGTAACAAATCTATTTTTCTTTATTTAACTATTTTGTGTTTATATATACTTGTTTACCTCTTTAAAAAGTATGTATTGAAACAAATCTATTTTTCTTTAACAAGTTGCCCACATGTCCTCTTTTGTTCCACAGTGAAACTTTGTTTCTGTTGTATGGGCTACACAGTACTCTAGTCTGTATGCCACTTGCTACTGGACTAGATTTGCCCTAGGTCTGGCGCCAGTAACTGAAGTGTGCACAAAGGCTTTATGTATTAATGCGTTATTGTGTTGTAACTGTGAATTTGTGGGTTTCATTGTGGTCTGTTCTCTTCTATTTGTGTCTATGTTCCTCAGGCGTGTTTGCATTCGGTCTGTTTGCCACAGACATCTTCGTCAATGCTGGCCAGGTGGTTACTGGAGGTCTCTCACCATACTTCCTGTCTGTCTGCAAGCCCAACTACACTGGCACTGAGTGTCGGTTCAACCACCAATTCATTGTCAACAGTAACATCTGCACTGGGAACCAAGCTGTTGTGGAGAATGCACGCCGGTCATTCCCTTGCAAGGATGCGTCACTAAGCATTTACTCCGCTGTTTACTTGACGGTAAGGAAAATGTGTGTGTAAACAAGGTGAAATGTATATTAGCCCAAGACAGAAAAAAATGTAAGAAAGTTCTATTAGGAACATATGGTACTATCAGGTCCTGCAGAGAAGAGGTGAGGTGAGGTGAGGTGAGGTGAGGTGAGGTGAGGTGAGGTGAGATCCTGAAGGAAATGGAGCTAGTCAATGTAGAGCCTTGTAGGTAAGCAGAAGGATTTTGAAGTGTATTCTTGAGCCCACTGGGAGCCAGTGAAGCGAAGCTAGAACATGAGAGATATGATCCCTTATGCTGACTCCTGTCAGAACTCTAGCTGCTGCGTTCTGGATCAGCTGCAGGCTGTTAATGGAGTAATGTGGACATCCTGACATACAGTAGTCCAGTCTAGAAATAACAACAGCATGGGTGAGTTTGTCAGCATCACTCGGAAAGAGGATGCTCCTGATTTTAGCAATATTACAGCGGTGAAGGAAGAGGCCTTTCAAAACTTTATAATTCTCTGTGAAAACACAGTCTTAGGATTGGTTTATTTAACTCTTATGTTGTACAAACATAAGACCCAGGACGCGGTGGAGAGACTATGTCTCTCGGCTGGCCTGGGAACGCCTCGGGATTCCCCCAGAGGAGCTGGAGGAAGTGTCTGGTGAGAGGGAAGTCTGGGTGTCCCTGCTTAGACTGCTGCCCCCGCGACCCGGCCCCGGATAAGCGGTGGAAGATGGATGGATGGATGGATGGATGGTTGTACAAATAGTTATTTTCTGAACTAGAGGAACAGAGGTTTTTGCTATAGTCTACATGTGGGAAACGGGTAAGAATCTTTTTTTCCTCCAAAATCTCTGTTCTAATGTCATCATCTTTTTCCTTATAGATGTACATCACAAGCACCATCAAGACCAAGTCCAGCCGTCTTGCAAAGCCTGTGCTTTGTCTGGGCACACTCTGTTCAGCTTTCCTAACTGGCCTTAACCGGGTCTCTGAGTATCGCAACCACTGTTCAGATGTGGTGGCTGGATTTATACTTGGATCAGCTGTTGCATTATTTCTGGTGAGGATAATAAAGAGCAAAAAGTGTGGTAATGCATAGGAGGAGTGGAAGAGGAAAAAAAAAATTATTACTTGGAGGTGAATTCCAGCCTCTAATGCGACACTGGTTAAAAAAAAAAAAAAGTTATTCCGTGCTGACAAGAAACTATCAGGTGTGCAGGAAATTTTCTGGTGCACACAGTATAATAATTACCAGAAAAACCAGAAAGGTTCTTGTGCGCGCCAGTTTGTCATATGCATGGGATAGTATGTGGTGACACGGGATAAAAATGTTTTTGCTGATGTCTGCCCTTAGGATCTCCATAGAATTCTAGTCATGAGCTGTTTCCAAATTATAATTAAAGCTGCAAGCAGCATTGCGGGCCCTCGCGCACCTTGCGATCCGCGGGGTCATCGCAGTCTTCTCTCCTATGCTCTCGTCTCTTATACTCTCCTGTCCTATGCTCTCCTCCTCTCATTTCCACAGATATACAACAAACACATGTTTACAACCAAACTTTCCTGCTACCAGTAGGTGGCGCTATGACCGTATCATCCCATTAGCATATATATTTGTTCAGACTCAGGTCCATAGCAGTACTGTAAGATTTTGTCCACATTGCATGAAGTATATGGGTAGTACTACATAGAATAGAGCGAGTTCCTTTGTAATGGCGAACGGTCAACTTTGAGGCCACTCCCCCGCCACACGGTAATACTTTTGAAAGAGTTTTGGAATGCGTCTATTCCCTATGGCGTCCTGAGTGGACACAGTGAATTTCAGCTCAATTGGATGATGTATGCAAGGCGTGAAAAGTTTTGTAGCAGGATCACAAATAGGCAAAAAATGGCCACAAAAGTCAAAATGGCGGACTTCCTGTTGGGTTTGGAGGGGGGGTCCGAGAGACTTTTTTGTGCGTCTTGGGGTGATACACATGTGTGCCAATTTTCATGATCCTGTGTCAAACTGGCCAGCGGGGCTACGCGTTAGGGGAAAAAATACAGGGAGTTCCTTTGTAATGGCGAATGGTCAACTTTGAGGCCACGCCCCCACCACACCTTCAGACTTTTGTAAGAGTTTTGGAATGCGTCTATTCCCTATGGTGTCCTGAGTGGACACAGTGATTTTCAGCTTGATTGGATGAAGTATGCGAGGCGTGAAAAGTTTTGTAGCAGGGTCACAAATCGCCAAAAATTAACAGAAATTTCAAAATGGCGGACTTCCTGTTGGGTTTGGAGGGGGGGTCCAAGAGACTTTTTTGTGCATCTTGGGGTGATACACATGTGTGCCAATTTTCGTGACCCTACTCAAAACAGGCCACAGGGGCAGGCAGAAAAACCTATGAAAACACAACATTTTGTGTAGCCAGTAGGTGGCGCTCTGTCAAAGCCTCAATATTGTTGTATAGATGTGTTTAGGGTCAGACTCTGATCATACATGTGACATTTCGTACAGATCGGACAGAAAACGAAGAAGTTATAGAGACTTTCTGTGTCCTCAGAAATGGTCAAACTTTGAGGCCACGCCCCGGCCACACCGTCAGACTTTTGTAAGAGTTTTGGAATGCGTCTATTCCCTATGGTGTCCTGAGTGGACACGGCGAATTTCAGCTCAATCCGTTGAAGTATGCGAGGCGTGAAAAGTTTGGCAGCAGGGTCACACATCGCCAAAAATGGCCACAAACCTTCAAATGGCGGACTTCCTGTTGGGTTTGGAGGGGGGGTCCAAGAGACTTTTTTGTGCGTCTTGAGGTGATACATATGTGTGCCAATTTTCATAATCCTGTGTCAAACCGGCCAGAGGGGCTACGCGTTGGGGGCGCTATAGAGCCATTTTTATATGTGCATTTCAAAAGTTAGCAAATTTCAAAATTTTTCGGGCGAATGAATTTTTCTACCAAGTTTGGTGAGTTTTTGGGCATGTTAAGGCCTCCAAAAATGCGATCTCGGAGGGGGAAAAAAAAAAAAAATAATAATCCTAAGGGTTTCAATAGGGCTCTTGCACCATTCGGTGCTCGGGCCCTAATTAAAGCTGCAAGCAGCATTGCGGGCCCTCGCGCACCTTGCGATCCGTGGGGTCATCGCAGTCTTCTCTCCTATGCTCGCGTCTCCTATACTCTCCTGTGCTATGCTCTCCTCCTCTCATTTCCACAGATATACAACAAACACATGTTTACAACCAAACTTTCCTGCTACCAGTAGGTGGCGCTATGACCGTATCATCCTATTAGCATATATATCTGTTTAGACTCGGCTCCATGGCAGTACTGTAAGATTTTGTCCACATTGCATAAAGTATATGGGTAGTACTGCATAAAACACAGCGAGTTCCTTTGTAATGGCGAATGGTCAACTTTGAGGCCACTCCCCCACCACACGGTAATACTTTTGAAAGAGTTTTGGAATGCGTCTATTCCCTATGGTGTCCTGAGTGGACACAGTGAATTTCAGCTCAATTGCATGAAGTATGTGAGGCGTGAAAAGTTTTGAAACAGGGTCAAAAATAGGCAAAAAATGGCCACAAAAGTCAAAATGGCGGACTTCCTGTTGGGTTTGGAGGCGGGGTCCAAGAGACTTTTTTGTGCGTCTTGGGGTGATACACATGTGTGCTAATTTTCATGAACCTGTGTCAAACTGGCCAGCGGGGCTACACATTAGGGCAAAAAATACAGGGAGTTCCTTTGTAATGGCGAATGGTCAACTTTGAGGCCACGCCCCCACCACACCGTAAGACTTTTGTAAGAGTTTTGGAATGCGTCTATTCCCTATGGTGTCCTGAGTGGACACAGTGAATTTCAGCTCAATTGCATGAAGTATGTGAGGCATGAAAAGTTTTGAAGCAGGGTCACAAATAGGCAAAAAATGGCCACAAAAGTCAAAATGGTGGACTTCCTGTTGGGTTTGGAGGGGGGGTCCAAGAGACTTTTTTGTGCGTCTTGGGGTGATACACATGTGTGCTAATTTTCATGATCCTGTGTCAAACTGGCCAGCGGGGCTACGCATTAGGGCAATAAATACAGTGAGTTCCTTTGTAATGGCGAATGGTCAAGTTTGAGGCCACGCCCCCGCCACACCGTCAGACTTTTGTAAGAGTTTTTGAATGCGTCTATTCCCTATGGTGTCCTGAGTGGACACAGTGAGTTTTAGCTCATTTGGAGGAAGTATGCGAGGCGTGAAAAGTTTTGTAGGAGGGTCACAAATCGCCAAAAATTAACAGAAATTTCAAAATTGCGGACTTCCTGTTGGGTTTGGAGGGGGGGTCCAAGAGACTTTTTTGTGCATCTTGGGGTGATACACATGTGTACCAATTTTCATGACCCTACTCAAAACAGGCCAGGGGGGCAGGCAGAAAAACCTATGAAAACACAACATTTTGTGTAGCCAGTAGGTGGCGCTCTGTCAAAGCCTCAATATTGTTGTATAGATGTGTTTAGGGTCAGACTCTGATCATACATGTGACATTTCGTACAGATCGGACAGAAAACGAAGAAGTTATAGAGACTTTCTGTGTCCTCAGAAATGGTCAAACTTTGAGGCCACGCCCCGGCCACACCGTAAGACTTTTGTAAGAGTTTTGGAATGCGTCTATTCCCTATGGTGTCCTGAGTGGACACGGCGAATTTCAGCTCAATCCGTTGAAGTATGCGAGGCGTGAAAAGTTTGGCAGCAGGGTCACACATCGCCAAAAATGGCCACAAACCTTCAAATGGCGGACTTCCTGTTGGGTTTGGAGGGGGGGTCCAAGAGACTTTTTTGTGCGTCTTGAGGTGATACATATGTGTGCCAATTTTCATACTCCTGTGTCAAACCGGCCAGAGGGGCTACGCGTTGGGGGCGCTATAGAGCCATTTTTATATGTGCTTTTCAAAAGTCAGCAAATTTCAAAATTTTTCGGGCGAATGAATTTTTCTACCAAGTTTGGTGAGTTTTTGGGCATGTTAAGGCCTCCAAAAATGCGATCTCGGAGGGGGAAAAAAAAAAAAAAAAAAAAATTAAAGCTGCAAGCAGCATTGCGGGCCCTCGCGCACCTTGCGATCCGCGGGGCCATCGCAGTCTTCTCTCCTATGCTCTCGTCTCCTACACTCTCCTGTCCTGTGCTCTCCTCCTCTCATTTCCACAGTTATACAACGAACACATGTTTACAACCAAACTTTCCTGCTACCAGTAGGTGGCGCTATGACCGTATCATCCTATTAGCATATATATCTGTTCAGACTCGGGTCCATAGCAGTAGTGTAAGATTTTGTCCACATTGCATAAAGTATATGGGTGGTACTGCATAAAACACAGCGAGTTCCTTTGTAATGGCGAATGGTCAACTTTGAGGCCACTCCCCTGCCACACGGTAATACTTTTGAAAGAGTTTTGGAATGCGTCTATTCCCTGTGGTGTCCTGAGTGGACACAATGAATTTCAGCTCAATTGCATGAAGTATGTGAGGCGTGAAAAGTTTTGAAGCAGGGTCAAAAATAGGCAAAAAATGGCCACAAAAGTCAAAATGGCGGACTTCCTGTTGGGTTTGGAGGCGGGGTCCAAGAGACTTTTTTGTGCGTCTTGGGGTGATACACATGTGTGCTAATTCTCATGATCCTGTGTCAAACTGGCCAGCGGGGCTACGCATTAGGGCAATAAATACAGTGAGTTCCTTTGTAATGGCGAATGGTCAACTTTGAGGCCATGCCCCCGCCACACCGTCAGACTTTTGTAAGAGTTTTTGAATGCGTCTATTCCCTATGGTGTCCTGAGTGGACACAGTGAGTTTTAGCTCATTTGGATGAAGTATGCGAGGCGTGAAAAGTTTTGTAGGAGGGTCACAAATCGCCAAAAATTAACAGAAATTTCAAAATTGCGGACTTCCTGTTGGGTTTGGAGGGGGGGTCCAAGAGACTTTTTTGTGCATCTTGGGGTGATACACATGTGTACCAATTTTCATGACCCTACGCAAAACAGGCCAGGGGGGCAGGCAGAAAAACCTATGAAAACACAACATTTTGTGTAGCCAGTAGGTGGCGCTCTGTCAAAGCCTCAATATTGTTGTATAGATGTGTTTAGGGTCAGACTCTGATCATACATGTGACATTTCGTACAGATCGGACAGAAAACGAAGAAGTTATAGAGACTTTATGTGTCCTCAGAAATGGTCAAACTTTGAGGCCACGCCCCGGCCACACCGTCAGACTTTTGTAAGAGTTTTGGAATGCGTCTATTCCCTATGGTGTCCTGAGTGGACACGGCGAATTTCAGCTCAATCCGTTGAAGTATGCGAGGCGTGAAAAGTTTGGCAGCAGGGTCACACATCGCCAAAAATGGCCACAAACCTTCAAATGGCGGACTTCCTGTTGGGTTTGGAGGGGGGGTCCAAGAGACTTTTTTGTGCGTCTTGAGGTGATACATATGTGTGCCAATTTTCATAATCCTGTGTCAAACTGGCCAGAGGGGCTACGCGTTGGGGGCGCTATAGAGCCATTTTTATATGTGCATTTCAAAAGTCAGCAAATTTCAAAATTTTTCGGGCGAATGAATTTTTCTACCAAGTTTGGTGAGTTTTTGGGCATGTTAAGGCCTCCAAAAATGCGATCTCGGAGGGGGAAAAAAAAAAAAATTAAAGCTGCAAGCAGCATTGCGGGCCCTCGCGCACCTTGCGATCCGCGGGGTCATCGCAGTCTTCTCTCCTATGCTCTCGTCTCCTATACTCTCCTGTGCTATTCTCTCCTCCTCTCATTTCCACAGATATACAACAAACACATGTTTACAACCAAACTTTCCTGCTACCAGTAGGTGGCGCTATGACCGTATCATCCTATTAGCATATATATCTGTTTAGACTCGGCTCCATGGCAGTACTGTAAGACTTTGTCCACATTGCATAAAGTATATGGGTAGTACTGCATAAAACACAGCGAGTTCCTTTGTAATGGCGAACGGTCAACTTTGAGGCCACTCCCCCGCCACACGGTAATACTTTTGAAAGAGTTTTGGAATGCGTCTATTCCCTATGGTGTCCTGAGTGGACACAGTGAATTTCAGCTGAATTGCATGAAGTATGCGAGACATGAAAAGTTTTATAGCAGGGTCAGAAAACGGTAAAAATTACAAAAAAAAAGTCAAAATGGTGGACTTCCTGTTGGGTTTGGAGGGGGGGTCCAAGAGACTTTTTTGTGCGTCTTGGGGTGATACACATGTGTGCTAATTCTCATGATCCTGTGTCAAACTGGCCAGCGGGGCTACGCATTAGGGCAATAAATACAGTGAGTTCCTTTGTAATGGCGAATGGTCAAGTTTGAGGCCACGCCCCCACCACACCGTAAGACTTTTGTAAGAGTTTTTGAATGCGTCTATTCCCTATGGTGTCCTGAGTGGACACAGTGAGTTTTAGCTCATTTGGAGGAAGTATGCGAGGCGTGAAAAGTTTTGTAGGAGGGTCACAAATCGCCAAAAATTAACAGAAATTTCAAAATTGCGGACTTCCTGTTGGGTTTGGAGGGGGGGTCCAAGAGACTTTTTTGTGCATCTTGGGGTGATACACATGTGTACCAATTTTCATGACCCTACTCAAAACAGGCCAGGGGGGCAGGCAGAAAAACCTATGAAAACACAACATTTTGTGTAGCCAGTAGGTGGCGCTCTGTCAAAGCCACAATATTGTTGTATAGATGTGTTTAGGGTCAGACTCTGATCATACATGTGACATTTCGTACAGATCGGACAGAAAACGAAGAAGTTGTAGAGACTTTCTGTGTCCTCAGAAATGGTCAAACTTTGAGGCCACGCCCCGGCCACACCGTAAGACTTTTGTAAGAGTTTTGGAATGCGTCTATTCCCTATGGTGTCCTGAGTGGACACGGCGAATTTCAGCTCAATCCGTTGAAGTATGCGAGGCGTGAAAAGTTTGGCAGCAGGGTCACACATCGCCAAAAATGGCCACAAACCTTCAAATGGCGGACTTCCTGTTGGGTTTGGAGGGGGGGTCCAAGAGACTTTTTTGTGCGTCTTGAGGTGATACATATGTGTGCCAATTTTCATAATCCTGTGTCAAACCGGCCAGAGGGGCTACGCGTTGGGGGCGCTATAGAGCCATTTTTATATGTGCATTTCAAAAGTCAGCAAATTTCAAAATTTTTCGGGCGAATGAATTTTTCTACCAAGTTTGGTGAGTTTTTGGGCATGTTAAGGCCTCCAAAAATGCGATCTCGGAGGGGGAAAAAAAAAAAAAAAAAAAAAAAAAAAAAAAAAAAAAAAAAAAAATAATAATCCTAAGGGTTTCAATAGGGCTCTTGCACCATTCGGTGCTCGGGCCCTAATTAAAGCTGCAAGCAGCATTGCGGGCCCTCGCGCACCTTGCGATCCGCGGGGTCATTGCAGTCTTCTCTCCTATGCTCTCGTCTCCTATGCTCTCCTGTGCTATGCTGTCCTCCTCTCATTTCCACAGATATACAACAAACACATGTTTACAACCAAACTTTCCTGCTACCAGTAGGTGGCGCTATGACCGTATCATCCTATTAGCATATATATCTGTTCAGACTCGGGGCTATAGCAGTACTGTAAGATTTTGTCCACATTGCATAAAGTATATGGGTAGTACTGCATAAAACACAGCGAGTTCCTTTGTAATGGCGAGTGGTCAACTTTGAGGCCACTCCCCCACCACACGGTAATACTTTTGAAAGAGTTTTGGAATGCGTCTATTCCCTATGGTGTCCTGAGTGGACACAGTGAATTTCAGCTCAATTGCATGAAGTATGTGAGGCATGAAAAGTTTTATAGCAGGGTCAGAAAACGGTAAAAATTACAAAAAAAAATCAAAATGGTGGACTTCCTGTTGGGTTTGGAGGGGGGGTCCAAGAGACTTTTTTGTGCGTCTTGGGGTGATACACATGTGTGCTAAATCTCATGATCCTGTGTCAAACTGGCCAGCGGGGCTACGCATTAGGGCAATAAATACAGTGAGTTCCTTTGTAATGGCGAATGGTCAACTTTGAGGCCACGCCCCCGCCACACCGTCAGACTTTTGTAAGAGTTTTGGAATGCGTCTATTCCCTATGGTGTCCTGAGTGGACACAGTGAGTTTTAGCTCATTTGGATGAAGTATGCGAGGCGTGAAATGTTTTGTAGGAGGGTTCACAAATCGCCAAAAATTAACAGAAATTTCAAAATTGCGGACTTCCTGTTGGGTTTGGAGGGGGGGGTCCAAGAGACTTTTTTGTGCATCTTGGGGTGATACACATGTGTACCAATTTTCATGACCCTACTCAAAACAGGCCAGGGGGGCAGGCAGAAAAACCTATGAAAACACAACATTTTGTGTAGCCAGTAGGTGGCGCTCTGTCAAAGCCTCAATATTGTTGTATAGATGTGTTTAGGGTCAGACTCTGATCATACATGTGACATTTGGTACAGATGGGACAGAAAACAAAGAAGTTATAGCGACTTCCTGTTTCCTCTGAAATGGTCAAACTTTGAGGCCACGCCCCGGCCACACCGTCAGACTTTTGTAAGAGTTTTGGAATGCGTCTATTCCCTATGGTGTCCTGAGTGGACACAGTGAATTTCAGCTCAATTCTATGAAGTATGCGAAGCGTGAAAAGTTTGGCAGCAGGGTCACACATCGCCAAAAATGGCCACAAACCTTCAAATGGCGGACTTCCTGTTGGGTTTGGAGTGGGGGTCCAAGACACTTTTTTGTGCGTCTTGAGGTGATACATATGTGTGCCAATTTTCATAATCCTGTGTCAAACTGGCCAGAGGGGCTATACGTTGGGGGCGCTATAGAGTCATTTTCCTATGTGCGTTTCAAACGTCAGCAAATTTCAAAATTTTTCGGGCGAATGAATTTTTCTACCAAGTTTGGTGAGTTTTTGGGCATGTTAAGGGCCCCAAAAATGCGATCTAAGGGGGGGAAGGAAAAAAAATAATAATCCTAAGGGTTTCAATAGGGCTCTTGCACCATTCGGTGCTCGGGCCCTAAAAATAATAATCCTAAGGGTTTCAATAGGGCTCTTGCACCATTCGGTGCTCGGGCCCTAAAAATTAAAGCTGCAAGCAGCATTGCGGGCCCTCGCGCACCTTGCGATCCGCGGGGCTATCGCTGTCTTCTCTCCTATGCTCTTGTCTCCCATACTCTCCTGTGCTATGCCCTCCTCTCCTCTCATTTGCAGAGATGTACAACAAACACATGTTTACAACCACACTTTCCTGCTACCAGTAGGTGGCGCTATGACCGTATCATCCTATTAGCATATATATCTGTTCAGACTCGGGTCCATAGCAGTACTGTAAGATTTTGGCCACATTGCATGAAGTATATGGGTAGTACTGCATAAAACACAGCGAGTTCCTTTGTAATGGCGAACGGTCAACTTTGAGGCCACTCCCCCGCCACACGGTAATACTTTTGAAAGAGTTTTGGAATGCGTCTATTCCCTATGGTGTCCTGAGTGGACACAGTGAATTTCAGCTCAATTGCATGAAGTTTGTGATGCGTGAAAAGTTTTGAAGCAGGGTCACAAATAGGCAAAAAATGGCCACAAAAGTCAAAATGGCGGACTTCCTGTTGGGTTTGGAGGGGGGGTCCAAGAGACTTTTTGTGCGTCTTGGGGTGATACACATGTGTGCCAATTTTCATGATCCTGTGTCAAACTGGCCAGCGGGGCTATGCGTTAGGGCAAAAAATACAGGGAGTTCATTTGTAATGGCGAATGGTCAACTTTGAGGCCACACCCCCACCACACCGTAATACTTTTGTAAGAGTTTTGGAATGCGTCTATTCTGTATCGTGTCCTGAGTGGACACAGTGATTTTCAGCTTGATTGGATGAAGTATGCGAGGCGTGAAAAGTTTTGTAGCAGGGTCACAAATCGCCACAAAATAACAGACATTTCAAAATGGCGGACTTCCTGTTGGGTTTGGAGGGGGGGTCCAAGAGACTTTTTTGTGTGTCTTGGGGTGATAAACATGTGTGCCAATTTTCGTGACCCTACTCAAAACAGGCCACAGGGGCAGGCAGAAAAACCTATGAAAACACAACATTTTGTGTAGCCAGTAGGTGGCGCTCTGTCAAAGCCTCAATATTGTTGTATAGATGTGTTTAGGGTCAGACTCTGATCATACATGTGACATTTCGTACAGATCGGACAGAAAACGAAGAAGTTATAGTGACTTTCTGTGTCCTCAGAAATGGTCAAACTTTGAGGCCACGCCCCGGCCACACCGTCAGACTTTTGTAAGAGTTTTGGAATGCGTCTATTCCCTATGGTGTCCTGAGTGGACACGGCGAATTTCAGCTCAATCCGATGACGTATGCGAGGCGTGAAAAGTTTGGCAGCAGGGTCACACATCGCCAAAAATGGCCACAAACCTTCAAATGGCGGACTTCCTGTTGGGTTTGGAGGGGGGGTCCAAGAGACTTTTTTGTGCGTCTTGAGGTGATACATATGTGTGCCAATTTTCATAATCCTGTGTCAAACCGGCCAGAGGGGCTACGCGTTGGGGGCGCTATAGAGCCATTTTTATATGTGCATTTCAAAAGTCAGCAAATTTCAAAATTTTTCGGGCGAATGAATTTTTCTACCAAGTTTGGTGAGTTTTTGGGCATGTTAAGGCCTCCAAAAATGCGATCTCGGAGGGGGAAAAAAAAAAAAAAAAAAAAAAAAAAAAAAAAAAAAAAAAATAATCCTAAGGGTTTCAATAGGGCTCTTGCACCATTCGGTGCTCGGGCCCTAAAAAAAAAAAAAAAAAAAAAAAAATAATAATCCTAAGGGTTTCAATAGGGCTCTTGCACCATTCGGTGCTCGGGCCCTAAAAAAAAAATAATAATCCTAAGGGTTTCAATAGGGCTCTTGCACCATTCGGTGCTCGGGCCCTAATTAAAGCTGCAAGCAGCATTGCGGGCCCTCGCGCACCTTGCGATCCGCGGGGTCATCGCAGTCTTCTCTCCTATGCTCTCGTCTCTTATACTCTCCTGTCCTATGCTCTCCTCCTCTCATTTCCACGGATATACAACAAACACATGTTTACAACCAAACTTTCCTGCTACCAGTAGGTGGCGCTATGACCGTATCATCCCATTAGCATATATATTTGTTCAGACTCGGGTCCATAGCAGTACTGTAAGATTTTGTCCACATTGCATGAAGTATATGGGTAGTACTACATAGAATAGAGCGAGTTCCTTTGTAATGGCGAACGGTCAACTTTGAGGCCACTCCCCCGCCACACGGTAATACTTTTGAAAGAGTTTTGGAATGCATCTATTCCCTATGGTGTCCTGAGTAGACACAGTGAATTTCAGCTCAATTGCATGAAGTATGTGAGGCGTGAAAAGTTTTGAAGCAGGGTCAAAAATAGGCAAACAATTGCCACAAAAGTCAAAATGGCGGACTTCCTGTTGGGTTTGGAGGCGGGGTCCAAGAGACTTTTTTGTGCGTCTTGGGGTGATACACATGTGTGCTAATTTTCATGAACCTGTGTCAAACTGGCCAGCGGGGCTACACATTAGGGCAAAAAATACAGGGAGTTCCTTTGTAATGGCGAATGGTCAACTTTGAGGCCACGCCCCCACCACACCGTAAGACTTTTGTAAGAGTTTTGGAATGCGTCTATTCCCTGTGGTGTCCTGAGTGGACACAGTGAATTTCAGCTCAATTGCATGAAGTATGTGAGGCGTGAAAAGTTTTGAAGCAGGGTCACAAATAGGCAAAAAATGGCCACAAAAGTCAAAATGGTGGACTTCCTGTTGGGTTTGGAGGGGGGGTCCAAGAGACTTTTTTGTGCGTCTTGGGGTGATACACATGTGTGCTAATTCTCATGATCCTGTGTCAAACTGGCCAGCGGGGCTACGCATTAGGGCAATAAATACAGTGAGTTCCTTTGTAATGGCGAATGGTCAACTTTGAGGCCACGCCCCCGCCACACCGTCAGACTTTTGTAAGAGTTTTTGAATGCGTCTATTCCCTATGGTGTCCTGAGTGGACACAGTGAGTTTTAGCTCATTTGGATGAAGTATGCGAGGCGTGAAAAGTTTTGCAGGAGGGTCACAAATCGCCAAAAATTAACAGAAATTTCAAAATGGCGGACTTCCTGTTGGGTTTGGAGGGGGGGTCCAAGAGACTTTTTTGTGCATCTTGGGGTGATACACATGTGTACCAATTTTCATGACCCTACTCAAAACAGGCCAGGGGGGCAGGCAGAAAAACCTATGAAAACACAACATTTTGTGTAGCCAGTAGGTGGCGCTCTGTCAAAGCCTCAATATTGTTGTATAGATGTGTTTAGGGTCAGACTCTGATCATACATGTGACATTTCGTACAGATCGGACAGAAAACGAAGAAGTTATAGAGACTTTCTGTGTCCTCAGAAATGGTCAAACTTTGAGGCCACGCCCCGGCCACACCGTCAGACTTTTGTAAGAGTTTTGGAATGCGTCTATTCCCTATGGTGTCCTGAGTGGACACGGCGAATTTCAGCTCAATCCGTTGAAGTATGCGAGGCGTGAAAAGTTTGGCAGCAGGGTCACACATCGCCAAAAATGGCCACAAACCTTCAAATGGCGGACTTCCTGTTGGGTTTGGAGGGGGGGTCCAAGAGACTTTTTTGTGCGTCTTGAGGTGATACATATGTGTGCCAATTTTCATAATCCTGTGTCAAACCGGCCAGAGGGGCTACGCGTTGGGGGCGCTATAGAGCCATTTTTATATGTGCATTTCAAAAGTCAGCAAATTTCAAAATTTTTCGGGCGAATGAATTTTTCTACCAAGTTTGGTGAGTTTTTGGGCATGTTAAGGCCCCCAAAAATGCGATCTAAGGGGGGGAAAGAAAAAAAAAAAAAAAAAAAAATTAAAGCTGCAAGCAGCATTGCGGGCCCTCGCGCACCTTGCGATCCGCGGGGTCATCGCAGTCTTCTCTCCTATGCTCTCGTTTCCTATACTCTCCTGTGCTATGCTCTCCTCCTCTCATTTCCGCAGATATACAACAAACACATGTTTACAACCAAACTTTCCTGCTACCAGTAGGTGGCGCTATGACCGTATCATCCTATTAGCATATATATCTGTTTAGACTCGGCTCCATGGCAGTACTGTAAGATTTTGTCCACATTGCATAAAGTATATGGGTAGTACTGCATAAAACACAGCGAGTTCCTTTGTAATGGCGAATGGTCAACTTTGAGGCCACTCCCCCACCACACGGTAATACTTTTGAAAGAGTTTTGGAATGCGTCTATTCCCTATGGTGTCCTGAGTGGACACAGCGAATTTCAGCTCAATTGCATGAAGTATGCGAGGCATGAAAAGTTTTATAGCAGGGTCAGAAAACGGTAAAAATTACAAAAAAAAATCAAAATGGTGGACTTCCTGTTGGGTTTGGAGGGGGGGTCCAAGAGACTTTTTTGTGCGTCTTGGGGTGACACACATGTGTGCTAATTCTCATGATCCTGTGTCAAACTGGCCAGTGGGGCTACGCATTAGAGCAATAAATACAGGGAATTCTTTGTAATGGCGAATGGTCAACTTTGAGTCCACTCCCCCGCCACACGGTAATAGAGTTTTGGAATGCGTCTATTCCCTATGGTGTCCTGAGTAGACACAGTGAATTTCAGCTCAATTGCATGAAGTATGCGAGGCGTGAAAAGTTTTGAAGCAGGGTCACAAATAGGCAAAAAATGGCCACAAAAGTCAAAATGGCGGACTTCCTGTTGGGTTTGGAGGGGGGGTCCAAGAGACTTTTTTGTGCGTCTCGGGGTGATACACATGTGCGCTAATTCTCATCACTGAGGTTACCATACTCCGCGAGACGCGTGTGTGCAGAACTCCTCATACGGCCCGCCCACTAAACTATTAGGAAAGACTTTACTGAGTTTTTAACACACCACAAGGACTTGTGCCATGGCAAGAGGGCATTATACAGAGAGGGGGCCTGCAACAGCGTGAGATGTCCGGCGATGAGTTGTGAAAATGCGACATTAAAAGTAACAATAGCAAAGATTCAGTGTTTGTGCCTTTATGACCACATTTGCACATCTACTGTGTTCCAATGTGCCTGCGATACTTCAAACTGTCCGGTGATGAGCTGTGAAGATGCGACATTAAAAGTAACAATAGCAATACAGACATTGTTAACGAGCCTATTATGCC
This sequence comes from Parambassis ranga, assembly GCF_900634625.1. Taxonomy (NCBI): domain Eukaryota; kingdom Metazoa; phylum Chordata; class Actinopteri; family Ambassidae; genus Parambassis; species Parambassis ranga. Next base: position 118,395 of record NC_041032.1, on the reverse strand, counting down.
CGGGTATGTAGGAGTATATAGAATGGTAATAACAGTCACCATCTGGTATGTGTGAACGGCTGTCTGGAGTTATTGGTGACAAATCACCCTGACTTGCCTTTCTTTCAAACTGGCCAGCGGGGCTACGCATTAGGGCAATAAATACAGTGAGTTCCTTTGTAATGGCGAATGGTCAACTTTGAGGCCACGCCCCCGCCACACCGTCAGACTTTTGTAAGAGTTTTTGAATGCGTCTATTCCCTATGGTGTCCTGAGTGGACACAGTGAGTTTTAGCTCATTTGGATGAAGTATGCGAGGCGTGAAAAGTTTTGTAGGAGGGTCACAAATCGCCAAAAATTAACAGAAATTTCAAAATTGCGGACTTCCTGTTGGGTTTGGAGGGGGGGTCCAAAAGACTTTTTTGTGCATCTTGGGGTGATACACATGTGTACCAATTTTCATGCCCCTACTCAAAACAGGCCAGGGGGACAGGCAGAAAAACCTATGAAAACACAACATTTTGTGTAGCCAGTAGGTGGCGCTCTGTCAAAGCCTCAATATTGTTGTATAGATGTGTTTAGGGTCAGACTCTGATCATACATGTGACATTTCGTACAGATCGGACAGAAAACGAAGAAGTTATAGAGACTTTCTGTGTCCTCAGAAATGGTCAAACTTTGAGGCCACGCCCCGGCCACACCGTCAGACTTTTGTAAGAGTTTTGGAATGCGTCTATTCCCTATGGTGTCCTGAGTGGACACGGCGAATTTCAGCTCAATCCGTTGAAGTATGCGAGGCGTGAAAAGTTTGGCAGCAGGGTCACACATCGCCAAAAATGGCCACAAACCTTGAAATGGCGGACTTCCTGTTGGGTTTGGAGGGGGGGTCCAAGAGACTTTTTTGTGCGTCTTGAGGTGATACATATGTGTGCCAATTTTCATAATCCTGTGTCAAACCGGCCAGAGGGGCTACGCGTTGGGGGCGCTATAGAGCCATTTTTATATGTGCATTTCAAAAGTCGGCAAATTTCAAAATTTTTCGGGCGAATGAATTTTTCTACCAAGTTTGGTGAGTTTTTGGGCATGTTAAGGCCTCCAAAAATGCGATCTCGGAGGGGGAAAAAAAAAAAAAAAAAAAAAAAAAAAAAAATAATAATCCTAAGGGTTTCAATAGGGCTCTTGCACCATTCGGTGCTCGGGCCCTAATAATAATCCTAAGGGTTTCAATAGGGCTCTTGCACCATTCGGTGCTCGGGCCCTAATAATAATCCTAAGGGTTTCAATAGGGCTCTTGCACCATTCGGTGCTCGGGCCCTAATAATCCTAAGGGTTTCAATAGGGCTCTTGCACCATTCGGTGCTCGGGCCCTAAAAATAATAATCCTAAGGGTTTCAATAGGGCTCTTGCACCATTCGGTGCTCGGGCCCTAATAATAATCCTAAGGGTTTCAATAGGGCTCTTGCACCATTCGGTGCTCGGGCCCTAATTAAGTGTGGCAATAATCTAAAATGCTATAATGTATTCTTAATTAATGTTTGTGTTATGTGTATTATTATTATTGTGTTTGGAAAATATTGACTGATCAAATGGTCTACTCTGAAAAAAGCAAATGAGCCAAAGTAAAAATGAGTGTGCTGGAGGGCTAACAGTCTGAAAAGACAATTAATGAAGAGGCAATTGGAGAAGAGTGTGTATAGCAGGATTAGGCATGAATTACAGTGGTGTTAAAGGAGATTAAAGGGACAATGTTAGAGAGGTCATGAGGAGAGATGAAAAGAAGAGCTAAAGAGAGAAAATACTGTGGCCCTCAAGAAAGAAGATTAAATAAAAGAAGAAAGCGGTGGTAAATATTAGATCACTTTAGAAATGACAAAAGGTTACGCGAAGACAGTGATCTAATTAATTCTGAATCTGTTCTCCAGAGGTGTCCAGCCTTTTAAGTGCAGTTTTTAGTACTAATTGGCCACAAAATGTACCAGTGTACATATTTCAGTGTAAAAGCAACAGAAAGCAACAGTAACTGAAAGCAGTGCGATTTTTGGTATGGATAATGAAAATTAAGACCACATATGATGTGGCAGTGGATCTCATGTAATAGTTGTGAAATGATGGATATTGGCTTTCAATGATTTACCCATATGAATTGACATACAGTATATATTGAATCAGTGATCAACGGTAAGATATCACAGGATAGTTGATCATTACCTCAGCAGTTATGAAACTACTTATTTCCAACTAGAGTAGGAAGCAGGTATTGTAAAAATCATTGTTCTATCAGTATTCAGAGAGTGGAGATTTAAATGGAATGTCCTCCCCCAGCAGTGTAAAGGGTATTAGTGTTAGGCATTTGGTTTTTGGTCTGGCTAGTCAACTCTTACAGATTTCTAAATTATAATCCTCTGGGGCTGTTACAACATTAGTATAATGTGTAAAATGTATTCTAGGTCAAAGAAGATAAAAAAAACTGTCAGCTTATCTCATTTTAATTTCCTACTCTACAGGGTTTATGTGTCGTGAATAACTTCAAAGGTGTCCACAATGCAGCAGCTAAACAGAAGACTGAAGAGTACCGCGGTCTGCCTCTGATGACTTTCCCTCGTGTGGAGAGTCCATTGGAGACCCTCAGCGCACAGGTAGCTAAAAACACTTAGCCTGAAATTCCAAAAAGCATTAATCTTTATGATGCACAACATCTTTCTCCATTAATTGGCAGGGCTCCCTGAAGGGCTTAAGCTTAACACCAAAATCTAATTTATAGGCCTTGGAATGTTGTTGTACCGTTTGTTACAGTTGTCTGTTACAGTCATTGGGTGCAATGTACTTTTGCATGTCCTGAACCTGTGTAAATGCACACAGAAACCTACACATTGCACTCCACGAGTTTACAGAGACTTCACCTTTTTACACCTTTCCTATCCCCATAAATTTTATTTCTTTCCGTGCATCTCTTTTCCATTTCTCCTCCACCATCAATTTTCAGAACCACTCGGCGTCAATGACGGAGGTCACATGACTAAGGGGGCAGCACCGGGTCACGTTTGCGTCTCCACAGCACTTCCAGACACAATGACAAGGACGCATGCCACGTGGCTCCGAATGCTTCAAAAAATACACCTTATGTATCTGTTTAAATCACCAGGAGGACAAAACACACCATGTTTGTAATGGTTTTCATCTCTGTGGGCTATGTTCAGTTCAATCTGCCAAGGCACACAGATTGCATCAAAAATAATATCACACAGCCAACCTAAGCACATATGGTTTATCCAGGAGTTTCAAATCATTTGAAACATGGGATATTTTTGTTCCTCCAAGGTGTGCTGTTTGTAGTTAGAGGACAGTGTTTTGTAAATTTTGTACAAGCAAGTGCTGTAGCCTATCCTGACAATGTTAAACCTGCACACTTTCTGTCAGCTGACTCACTCTGTTTTTACATTACATCCTGCACAGTCTGAAAAATCATCTATTGAAAAAATATTGATGTTGTTCTGTGGTGTTTGTCATTTGTACAGAATAAAAAGACAGAACCTTTTTTTTAAAAAAAAAAATCTCTTTCTGTACAGTAATTGACTATGTTGGGTCATATTTCTAAGGATTTTTCATGATCCATGTGGACCTGTTTGCTTGCTGTAAACCTGGATATGTTTTAGTATTGATTTAGGTGTTTCAGGGAAGAACTTGTTTCCCCCTTTGGAGGAAAGAGCAAGGAAGAGTCTTTGATGTCCTCTGAGTCAGAAAACAGGCTGGGCACAAGTACCATATTATCAGATCCAATATATTTAAATGTAATTGGTTAAAATTCTTACTATGAGTGTGTTTCACTACTTTTCCCTAATTAACTGTTATGTTAATATAGAATTTCTCCTCTGAGAGAGCTTGTAGGAGTAGACTGTGCCATATCTGCTTGAAGATTTCCCTCATAGGGTTTTAGAATTCTATTCAACTGAAATTTAGACTTGGCTAGCCCTTTTAATAAAAAAAATCAGGCTAACGACTCCTGCTTCACTTTTCCTCCTTGAGGCACCCCTTTGTCCCTCCCAACCCACCAGTGGATTGTGATGCAATGTTGTGACTTCATTTCTATTGGAAGATACTGTATGCCCAGCATGAAGACAGAAGTCAAGATGTTTTGTAGATATTACTCATTATTGTGATTATAATTGTCTTTTTCTTTGAGAACAAATGCAGCATTTAATTTGAAATGCTACATATATATTTTTTTCAGTTTGTCTACAAATTAAATAGTTAGTAGCACAAATGTGTTGTCCTGTGTCTTTTACTGTATGTCCAAAGACTATCACTAAAAGCATTAAATGTACTTTAGGAAATAAAGAGTGTAGATCTTTCATTCAGCATTAGCAGACTTTAATGCAAGCAGTGGAAATTGTGGAAATGTATTTGTCCTGTTTGATACAACATTTCCTCACCAGAGTCAAGCTTTTTATCGTCACTTTTGCTGCACACAAATTCTGCCTTGTTAGTTGATTTATCAGCAGCCTGACAGAATAAATACATTATTCTTCCACTCTTTCTTTGGAGTTAAACCTCTGAAAAGGACTGGTTGTCAAGGTCCAGGTAACAAAAAATGATCGAAGGGATCACAGTGATGTACCAGCACACACTAGTTTTGTGATTCCCCACTCCTGCACAATATGCATCATTGGTTTTATTAGACTACTTACTACTATTATTACTATTTAATTAAGAAATATAATATTTTGCACAATTCAATAAATAAAAGTTTACTTTGTTTAGACAGTTCCTCAAAAATAAATCTGAACTGACTTTATTTTTTATACTACCTAGAGAAGTAAACAATATACCAATGAATTCATGCATCATTATGATATAAGCATTCTTGAAGTATGTATTGTGCCATAATATAATGTTACCTTACTTAGTTCTTTTCATTCTGCTACAACCACTTCAGCTTCAATGATGTTTCACTGGTAAGCAAGGCATGCACACACACAAGAAACACAGAAAGCTGACAGCTCAGGTGATACACCTGCTCTTTTGCTCTGTCAGGTATTCATTTCAGCTGTGACAGCTTGCGCTTACCCTGCAGAGACACTAGCTGAATAGATAGAGGCTGTTTGTGTGTGCAACAGCATTTTACCATGCCATCTCTTAATAAAATGTCATTGTTGGCTGTTCTGACTATGCCTCTCTGTTCAAATTGCTCTCCCCCAGCAATATGAGTGACGAATACTGCAATAACCAAAGTTGTTATAGAAAGCAAAGGGAGGGCCTGTGGAATCATTACTCATCCATATGCACTTTTTAATGTTTGTCAGCATCAAGTAGCCTTGATGTGTTGATTCGTTTACAGACTAAACAAACTCTGCAGCCACTAGTCACTTTAATGTTTCATCACATCACTGCACAATAGCTCCAAATAAACTGTATCTCAGCCTCTTACATTCATCACTGCATCTGCCCAGACACTTTAAGCTTAACAGCCCATCCTCAACAGAAAAAAACATCAATAGTGATAAAAGATAATGCTGTTTGAAATTACCATTACATTACATGAAATAACATCACCACATCAACTGTGGTTGTGTGAGCCAGACAAGATTTGATCTTTAAGTCAAACAAAATAGCCTAAATACAAAGCAGAGAGGTAAAGTTTTAATGGCGGAACAAAACCCAAACAGAGAACATGCAAGACAGCAGGTAGTACCACAGAGAAACTCCTGGTATATTCTACTTGGGATGTCCATCATAGTATAGGTCATGGAATGTCATTTTGATGGAATGATATTGCTGTGTTTTTTCTGTCTGAATATTACAAAAGCACAAGTATGTTCTTATTAGGCTGGGTTTTATAGTTGGCTGCAATTATACTTAAATGATGACTTGTTGGTGGGTCTGTTATTAAAAAAACCTGGAGTGCATCAGTGAAACGCACGAGAATATGTTACACTAACACATAGGTAAGATTTGTGATTGTCCTACATTACAGCCAACCATTTGTTCATCATAAATGTAAATGTATGTAAATACACTGCCAAAGGTCAGAAACACCAGCACCAACATTTTTCTCTTTAAATTCTAGGCTATGTCTAAAAGATATAAGCTAAGACACAGGGTCATAAAGGCTCAAATAGCCTTGTGTCATTTTCTTCCTTTATACTTTTTCTTCAGTAAATTGTAACACATTTAGGTTAATTAGTCACTTAAGCTTAAATAGCAAACAATCATCCAATCCTAGCTGTGATGGCAAGAAACTGTACCCTTAAACAGACAAGACAAAAAGAAGAAAAGGTAGCGACAACCCCTTTTAAGGGGGCTGTGGGGTGGAAAGGGTTAAATCTCTGGACAATGGCTGGCAGAATACAGTGTAAATATAAATACCCTTAGCCAAAAGAGGCCACTTGACACTCACATCCATTTCATCAGGGCCAGATGAAGGCCACCAGTGCTGTAACAATGCCAGCAGTGGGCCACATTCACTTGCTATCTGGGGTTGTTTTGGTGAGACCACCAGTACTTACTTCGGTCTGAGACTATAAAGCCTCACATTGCACAAAAGTTTAGTGCAATTACGCAGTGTCTGCACCACGTTGGACATCTATTCATTCACTGGCAAAAATAATGCCAAAACAAGGCACCTCCTTTTCTATTCAGCCTTAGGTTGTGTCTGTTATTATCTCTTATTCAGAAATGTTACTGTTTTCATTAACATTTCCTGTTGTCAGGAAACCTAACATGATGTGACTGTTAACTGTTTTCCAGCCACATATCTGGTTCAGCGCAGAGCTATAACATGTTTCTTATATTAACATATCTTATATTGTATTGATTGAAAGTTAATTTGTGATAGCTATTGTTAGTGTTTTATTACCCAGCACTCAAGGTACAAAACAAAAAGGGAATCTGCTGGGATCAGGCCTGATTTAAAACATCAGTAAAACAGGAAGGGGCTGCACAGCTACTTTCCAACTGTACAAGCTTGTCAGGGTCTTAAAGCAGATTTAAGTCCTGATTTACTTATGTCCAGTGCTTCTTATATGATTAAATGTCATGTTCCAGATGACAGAAAACGTCCTGCTTTTAGTTTCAGGGCATAATCTGTTTCCTAGAGAAGATTTCAGCCATGTGTTCAGGAGAACTCCCAAGTCTAAAGAAGGATTCTGCTGCACGAAGATTCTAAATCCAAAACTCAGGCAAGTATGCTTTTCCAGGAGGACAGGTTTCTCTGGGAAAAACAGAGGAGACACACTTAAGAAGTCTGGGAATTAGTGTGTGTGTTTGTTAGTCTGCTGGTAGGATTGGCTATACTGAGCAAACTGGTTAGGTGGGTGTATAGTGAATTGACTGGATGTCTGGTTTACTTGCTCGTTTTCTGATTGATATTGTTCTAACTCTCTCTTTCTCCTCATGGCTGACTGCAGCTGCTGCTTTATTACTAGGATTTGACTCTCTAGTTCTGACAGTTCCTGAACCAGTGGGTTCTGGCCCACACGCAGGCCTAGACCACTGTTGTCTATTCCTGTTCCCAGGCACTGTGTTAGGCCCTGCCCCAGACCACATCTCTCTGAACCATGCCTTGGGCCAGAAGATCTTGGCAAGAGGTCAGATGGACCATTTGAGGTGGTTACTTTGGGCAAGTGTTTCTCCAACAGCTGAACAGAATGGGAATGAAGAAGGGGAGGTGGTGGAGATGGAAGATCCTTGAAGGATGAATGTTCCAGGTCATTCTGCATCTCTTGGGGTAGGACCCTTTGCCTGTTGCAGTTGGAGGACTCTGCAGAATTCCAAGATGCTGACTGATTGTTTCCCTCATTGCATCTGAGGAAGAGACATGTACAGAGTAAAAATATAGAAATCTGAAGAAGGTATCCTTCTCTTTGACTTTTGTGGCACAAGGGGTGGCATTGTGTGGTGGGCTTGTAGAAAAAAAGACCACATGCATGCAAAAAAAAAGAAGCAACTTCTCAAACTTCTCATACTGCTTGCTTACTGTATGCTCTGCGGAAGATCCTCCCTCACCTGGAAAAGCCACAGTGCATCACATATAGACAGTTTTAGGGTGTGAGCTGCATACAGTATATGAACAGGACACACTTGGCAATGTCTCTGAGCAAGAAATGGCTTTAAAAAAGCAACTTCTCAAAGCTGCATTAAAGGCGTAATTTATGCAAAGCAAATTTTGATGATTGTGAGATCTTTTAAATCATACATCTTTCAAGCCATACATTTTAAGACAAAAACAACAACTGTCAACAAGTCACAGGTTTTGACATTAAAATGTCAACACAATTGGACATATGAGTAACAGCTGGTCCACAGTGCAAAACGTACTTGTTTCACAGTCAAACTCAGAGTGTGTTGCTAACTTTTTGCTTTTTCAGGCTTTTTCTATATCCTGCATTCACCATGTATATTTAATATAATCACATTCTTTTGTTTTCTTTTTAAGGGTTAGGTTTGTTTATCTTGTTTTGTTCATGACACTTATCAGTGCCTGCATGACTATACTTAGGAAAATATTGGGGTTTGGGTTAAAATAACTTTCAAGTTTACAAGGTCAAGAGCACCTAGTCAGTCCCTATTGTGGTGCTATGATGCATGGACTTTAAAAATGGACAGACTTTACCTTACAAGCTTTTCTGAATAAAGTAGTAAAGACACGTATAGAAAGGGCAGATGGGTAAGAGCACCTATATTATAATGCATACATAATTTAAAATTGTTTTAAATTAAATTACTTCAAACTGATGTTTACAGTTATACATCCTTTTTGATTTTCTGTGCTGTAAACCTTTATCTTTTCACTTTTGTTGGCCTAAATTTCTCAGCCTCCGAGTATGCTGTTTGCTGTGGACTAAGCTATGTCCCACAGACATGTTTGTAATAGCTTGTCAACTTTTACTACATGTAAATATGTTTATAGACATTTTATAAGCAAATGAAAGTCAACCTATTCTTTGTTCATTGTTTACACAGAGATAATTTTGTTTTCACCACACCATTTTTCTTCTTCTCTCACCCTATCAATTATAGCTGTCAGATTCCTCTATATAATTTTCAGAGATTTCCAATTGCCACTTCTTCCAGTTTACAAAGCCACAAGGTCACATTCCTCTTATTTTTTGTTATTTAACTTTTTATTCATTCAGGAAGAATGATATGTACAATTTTTGTACATATCCTTATGAAAATCCCAATAATACGGCAAAATAAGTGTAGAAATTAAAATTATGTACATATACTTTTATATAAAAATCAGAGTATGAAAAAGAAAATAGAATTTATCATTTGTAATTTTATCTCACTGTTGTAAAACATCAGAAGAATTAGAAATTATGATTCAAGTAAATAAGATGGATATGACAAAAAATATATGTAAACTCAGCTATAGAAATTATAACAAAACAGTGAGATAACATCCATTGTAATGTCAAAACAAGTAAAGTATGTTTTGTGCATACATGTATAGTTTATACATATAAACTATAATAGCAACAAGGAAGAAAAGATAAAAAATAATAAAAAAAAAACACACAAAAAATAAAAAAACAAAAACCAGCCAAAACGGATGAGTGGAATCTGAACAAGGTTTTGTTTTTGCCCCATTTTACCCAGCATTTTTTTTATACGTTGCTATATAGGTCAGCCAGGTACCCCTACAAGTTCTCCAATTTATCTTTTTCCAACCTAAGAATGAATGTTAGCTTCTCCATTTCATAAATATCTTGGACCACTTTAATCCAGTCCTTAATTGAAGGAGGATCTTTTGTCAGCCATCTCCTTGTAATCGCTTTCTTACTGGCGAGCAGAAAAATGTCATACATATATTTATTCTTGAAACCCTTTACTGTGTCTGGTCTTAAGCCCAGGTATAAAGCCTTAAACTCCAAGGGGATCACTATTTCTATGATATTTTCCATCATTCCCTTAATTTCTTCCCAAAATTTTAAAATAGCCGGACAGTCCCAGAACACATGGAAATGAGTTGCCTTATTATTCCCACAGGATCTCCAGCAAGAAGTGCATCCTCTTAGAGAGGACCCCAGAGCTGGGGTTTCCACCCGAATTCTCTCCAAGAAAGAGATGATGTACTTTTCCATTGTTGTAGAATTATTTTGTCCCAGGTCTCCAACTGCAATGTTATGTTACTCTCCTTCTCCCATTTCTCCTTTATGTATATAGTATCTCCCCCATTTAACTCTTGTAACACCTTATATATCTTTGATAAGTTTCCACGGCCGGGATCTGACCTGTAACCTAGAAGAAAAATCTTCAGTATGCCCGACGGGCATAATTGTCGTTCTTCTCTACCCATTTTTTTCTCTACATAATGCCTAAGTTGCAAAAACCTATAAAAATCTCGGTTAGTTAAACCAAAGCAATTCTTAAGATCTTGGAATTGTCGCATTGTGCCCCCCTTGTAGAGCTCACTATATTTTATTAACCCTTTATCAGCCCACTGTTTAAAAGCCGTGTCCATTCTGTTCGGTAAAAAATCAGTCATATCCTATCCATCTCGAGATCCAATATGGATCCTTAAATTTGTTTTCACTGATTACCCTGTGCAAGACCCTAATTGGTATCTTTATCCATGGATTAGTATCTTTGAGGTGATTGACCAGCCCATTGTCCCCTATGATTGCCTGTATTGGGATATTACTAGATTTTTGAAGTTCTATCTCTTTCCACTTAGCATTATAGGATGGATTACAAATATCAACCAGGGTTTTTATCAGTGCTGCTCAATAGTAGTTTTCGATGCTCGGAAGGGAGAGGCCACCTTTGTCTTTTGCTAATTGAAGAGTCTTATAACGAATTCTTGGCTTCTTTCCCTGCCAAACAAATCGTGATATTAATTTGTCTAATTCTTGGAATTTAGCCTTAGGAAGTTTAGCAGGAATATTTTGGAAGAGGTATAGTAATCTGGGCAGCACATTCATTTTTATTGCTTCAACCCTCTGCCCTAACCCTAAAAATGGCACCAGATCCCATCTGACCAGATCAGATTTGATTTTAGAGATTAAGGGGTCATAGTTTTCTGATATAATCGTATTTAGATCCTTTGGAATATTCACTCCTAGATACCTAATTGACTTTAGGTTCCAACTGACTTGAATTTAATTGATTGGCTAGGAGAGAAATTAAAAGACAATATTTAGGATTTATGGGTGTTGAGCTTATATCCTGAAAATAACCCATATTCACCCAGGGTTGGAAGAAGCTCCTGGAGGGAAGAGGATGGCTGTCCCAGGTATATCAAAATGTCTTCCGCAAACAGAGCAATTTCATGTGTTTTATGTTCCCCATGTGCCAATTCAATCCCCTGTATCTTCTCATTCTGTTTTATCCACTGACTAAGAGGTTCTATAAAAATAGCAAATAGGAGTGGGGAGATGGGGCAACCCTTTCGACACCCTCTTTCTAAATTAAAACAATTTGATAATCCTCCATTAACTCGCATTCTAGCAGATGGTTTATCATATAATGTTTGTATTGTATTCACAAAATTTTTATGGAATTGGAATCTTTCTAGTACCTTATATAAAAAAGACCAATCGACTGAGTCAATCCTACCCCAACAGGACAGCCTCCAAATTATTATTATTTATATGAGTAATTATGTGCAGTGTCCTCCTTACGTTATCTCGTGGTTGCCTTTGTTTGATAAAACCTGTTTGCTCCAACTGTATAATATCTGGAAGTATTTTTTCTAGACGTTTTACTAAAATTGATGTAAAGATTTTATAATCTTGATTCAAAACACTAATTGGACGGAAATTAGAACAATCAGTCTTATCTTTACCCTCTCTAGGTATCAAAGCTATAATCGCCTCCCTCCAGGAGGGTGGCATCTCTCCTTTCTCCAGGACCCAATTGACTGTTTTCAGCAATAGTGGAGACAGACAGTCACTGAATGTTTTATACCAACCCGATGTAAACCCGTCAGAACCTGGCGATTTATCTGGTTTGAGTCTTGAGATTGCCTTTTGCAGTTCCTCCATAGTCACCTTAGATATTAAGATCTGATTCTGATCATCTGTGACTGTTGGAAGATTAAGCGAGGCCAGCAGGGGTTCAGGGGATCTGTTCCCCTCATGGACCTTCTGGGAATACAGATTCTTATAATATTTTTCAAAACAAGTAAGAATTTCTTGGAAGTCATGTTTCACTTGTTTGGGCATTGGGTCTTTAATTTTATACACTACTCTCTCTGCTTGTTGTTTTCTTAGTTTGTATGCCAGGTTTTTTGCTGCTTTGCTACCAACTTCATAATATCTCTGTCTCAAAAAAATCTTTTCTTCTGGATATCGATCTCGTAAATTTCTTTAATCTGATTTTTAATTTCATTAATTTTTTGAGTAATGTCTAATTGGATATCTTTTTTATTTTGATTTTCTAACTTCCATAACTCTTTTTCTAGACTGTCTAATTTTTCTTGTCTGAGCCTCTTTTGTAGAGCTAATTTTGCAATAATCTTCCCTCATAAAACAGCCTTCCCGGCATCCCAAACCATGAGTGGAGACACCTCCCCATTGTCATTCTCAGACAGATATAACAAAATTTCCTCTTTTATTTCTTCCTTCATCTTTCCCGTAAGTATAGTTGAATTAAGCCTCCAGGTGAATTGTGTATTTTTGTTATTTTTCAAATTTAGATCTAGATAGACGGGGCTGTGGTCAGACAAATCCATTATTCCAATTTTACACGTCTTTACAAAACCAATATCTTTACTGTACATAAAAAATAATAAATCCTTGAATAAGTTTTGTGTGGTGAGGAGTAAAAAGTATAGTCTCTGGATGTGGGATTGAACTCCCTCCAAACATCACAAATGCCCATCTCTCTTATTATTCTCACCTTTTTACCCACTGTAGTATTCTGAGACTGAGATGGTCTTGAAACGTCCCACTGTGGGTTCAATCTCATATTAAAGTCACCACCACAAATGACCATTCCCTGTGCCTTAGTGATCATAAGGTCCAGAATATGTCTATAGAACCCCCATGTCGCACCAGGGGGTGCATAAACATTTAAGAGGGTGACTTCTGATCCTTCTAATTTACCCACAACCATATTATATATGGTTGTGGGTAAATTGGATGTTGGAGGGAGTTCAATACCTATACCTTCCTTCTTTGTGTATGATTTCTGTTGATTTTTCAAAAATTACCCTAGTGGATATCAGTGTTGCAACCCCTCTTCTGTGTCCCGACACATAGGACGCTGAGAATACCTGGTTAAAACCCTGCCTCTTAAGTTTAGCATGCTCAGAGTTAGTCAAGTGAGTCTCTTGGAGAAATATAATATCCACCTTATCTTTTTTCATTTTGCCAAGAATTTTACTTCTTTTAATTGGATTGAGGACACCCTTCACATTGTAAGAAGCCAACCTAAGTGGTACTTTGTGTTTATCCATTAAAGGGAGTTCTAGTCTTTTTACAACCCCCCCTCTACTCAAACTCTGAAAAAACAACAACGTGATAACCGACGAAAATAGAACAGCCAACAAAAAACATAAACCTGGTGCATTTCACCAGTACCTCAGGTTGAACTTCCTGATTTGAGGTCTTGTTAGTGACCCTGATGGAGCCAAGATCTTCTGCTGGCTCGGAGGGAAAGCCTCCACACGTACCTGTTGGAGGGCCCTCCTCTAAATAACCAAAATGTACCATGTTCATAGGAGGTCAGGTCCTCCTCGATCAAATGATCTGAATACCATTACTCCTGCCCAGTTGTCTCTGTTTCTCCGTTTAATAGTCCCACAGTATCCGACTCAGTGTCTCTTTTCCATAGGGAATCCACATCTAGGTGAAGTGAGCTCAACAGTCTGCCCGTCTGAAAGCCTGAAGTTTATTCTTAAATCCGTCCAGCTGGGCCTCCTGGTGCTGCTCCTCTCCTCTCGGGGACGGGGTTTTGAGCCAGATCAGGTTTTTGATTCTGTCTGCCCAGCTCATCGGAGGTTTATATAAAGTCACAGGAAAACCTCTCTTAGCCATGTCTTTAGTAGCCTCCAGCACCGAGCCATACAGACATGTTTCTCCCTCGTAGAACACCCTCAGCCTGGCCGGGAAAGGAGTCTGGAACCGTATTTTATTCTCCCTCAGTACCTTCTTGGCCTCTACGTATTCCCGGCGCCTCCTCAGTGTCTCTGGAGCGTAGTCATGGTCCACATAAATTCTCTTTTCTTTATAGAGAAACCCCTTTCTGCGCCACACCTGTTGCAGGATTTCTTCTTTAGTCTTGCTGCGGGAAAACTTCACAACGATGGACCTTGGGGGGGTGTCGGCAGGTGGTTTAGGGCCAAGTGCGCGGTGTGCGCGTTCAATCATGAAGTCGGTGGATGGAGGCAACTCCAGTTTTTCCTTTAACAGGCTACTATCATCGACGTGGAGTTGTTCTCCGACCCCTCCTCAATGCCATGAATTCTTATATTGTCCTGTCTAGCTCGTCCCTCCTGGTCCGTTAGCTTCTTCTAGCTTAGCCTGTAGCTTCAGCAGCTCTTCTGTAGCCTCCTCTAGCCCCTGTACTCTATCCTCCGTCTCCGAGATTCGTTTTTCGGCGTCATCGATTCTGTTGTTTGCTGCCTTAATGTCGACTCTTATTTCTCGGAAAGTATCTGCATTTTCACGCCGAAACTCTCGAAGTTCTTCTAGTATCATTTGCAAATTAGCCATAGCAGCACCTGCCTGTAGCTCCCTAACGTCAGGGCTATCTGTGTCTCCTTCGGCTGATTCTTCCTCGTCCGAGTGGGTTGTTTCGATCTGAGAAAAGTTTTTCTTGCTTTTCCTGGGCATATTGTAAATGCCTCTTCACTTTTTGTCGTTATTACTTAAAAATTCTTTGAAAAAATACGGCGTTGTTCTTGTAGAACGAGGAGCTCTGCGTTTGTGCTGCCTACATCATGGTTACTCAACCGGAAGTCCACATTCCTCTTATTTAAGATATATACTCAATTATTTACATTTGAATAAATATTAATTTTACCCACATGCAATGGTTTTACACATGCCCATGCTGCTGAATTGTGCATGAAAGAAATGGACTGGTCTGAAAGTAAGGCCAGTCTTGTGCCTCAAAGCTGCATTCTTTCAAATGAATAAAAGTTGTATCATTTTCTCGCTGCTTCAAACATTTAGAGATGGTATTAGTGATCACTGTTAGATTGCATCACTCTGAATAGTCCTTCAAATTTCAATTCTTTCAACCATTTTTCTCTCATATGCCAAAAGAGAAAAGCAAAGCACTTTCTGATGTATGCTCACAAGACAAAGGTTTGAATGAGTTATAAAGTTATAAATACTGTATTTTGGTTTTTGATTCACGTGCCCTGCCCTGAATGTGTTCACTTGTTATGTGTGTCTACTTAAGTCCTGCCTTGCAGATGTGTCCGCATCCTCAAAATCATGACACATCTGGCTCAATACAGTTCAATCACTCAGTGATGAGGTTTCTGGATCATACTGGGTAATATCGTCTCATAATCTGTGTTAACTGTCTTCCTTGTAGTTCTGTGCCTCGCTCTCGCTCTCTCTCTCTTTGCAGGTCTCAAGACCTGCATACTGACCTGCAGTCTCTCCTGTGCTCATCGACTTCACTAGCCCCTGCTGCTCATCCTTGCTATCAAATTACTATTCCTACTTATGGACCGACGATATATATAGATATCTATTACAATATAATCACTGTTTCATCTTGCTGTCATGTTTGCTCTGTACTGTATCATGTTTGTATCATGTTTGCTCCTCTCTCCCTCTCTCTCTTTCTCCTTCATCCTCTCTCTCTCTCTCTCTCTCTCTCTCCCTCATCCTCTCTGACTAGCAGCAGGACTGGTTCCCCCTTAAGTTGACGGGTCCTGCTCAAGGTTTCTTCCTCTTAAAGGGAGTTTTTCCTTGCCACAGTGCTCTTAGGGGGGTTCCTGTGAAGCGCTTTGAGACAATGTCTGATTGTAATATGCGCTATATAAATAAAACTGAATTGAACTGAATTGAATTGAATTTCTGTTTCAATGACATCCACAGGGTTTATTTGACTGTACTGAAACTGTGCTGATTCTGAACTTCAAAGATAAGAACAGTACCTCTTTTCGTGCTTCGTAACTGTCGGCAGTTTGTCATCAATGACGACTGAGTAGAAGGCACGGTGTAGTCTCTGGAAAACAAGCAAAACATTAGGTCTTATGGCCATGCTACTATCATGTTAAAACGCTGGTGTAAAAATATCAAGATGATTGTAGTGGGTCTAAATATTAAGCAAATACAATTTTAAGTCAGTAGCTTGTAGTCTCTACACCAGGGGTGTCCAAACTACGGCCCGCGGGCCAACTGCAGCCTGTGGTCGGATTTTCTATGGCCCGCGGCTTCTTTCTTAAAATGTGTTATTTTTGGCCTGCCAGCCAAACAGAGTAAATCATACAAAATCAACAGGAAATTCTTGTTTTTGTTTTTAACTCATTGTGTAACGTTTGCATCATGATTCTCTGAGCAGAACATTATCACTCTTTCGCTGTCTACATCGTGGTGCGTCACGCAGTGCTGCAGGGCTTGGTTGTTGGTCACAGCTATGCAGAGGGCTCCGAAGGTGCAAAACACAGGTTCAGAACTTCGACACAATTCACTACGAGACTAAACATGCTTCTTGCATACAACCTGCTATCAGAGAGCGTCTGTACAAGTGAAGTTCTCCAAAACTACGGAGCCCCTCTGTTACATGGTAAAAAAGAAATAAATTGTGGCCACGAATTATGTATAACATGCGCACGAAATAGTGTTATTATTAATTGTAGTATAGAAGCCCTATTAGAATTCATAGACGGGGCGCATGGGAGCGGGCTGCCCGGCCAGAGAGCAACCTCCCTGTGCAGCATTGAGCGTCCCTCTCTGGGGAATGTGCCGGAGTACTGGGGGGCTCCAGGAGCGCAGGGGAGTGGAGCAGAGCGGAGCGTCTCTCCCTGTCCATCGTGTCGCTCCCTGCTGCCCGCTCCTGCCCGCACCGGGCAGCAGGGAGCGATGCTAGAGGCATTAGAGAAGTTAAAGTGACATGATGGACAGGGAGAGGGACATTCATTGCTCCCTGCTGCATGGGGAGGCTGCGTCCTGGCCGGCAGCCTGCTCGGGCCTTTTTACCGGCGGCTGGATAAAAGCAACCCCCCAGAAATGCGAACATTTGTAAATCATGAATTAGTTTGTGTCGTGTGAGCAGACTGTCTGTTATAAACTGTGATGTTTTATTGGAGCAGCAGAGCAGTCCGTCTTTGTTTGTTAACAGTCTCTGTTGTTAAACTGTCAGCTGTACAGAGAGTCTCTCAAAAAGACTCCGTCATTCAGTACGCATCTGTCGTAAGCACGTCATCACGTTTTTACGTCTCGTTGACATGCACTGCAAACCTGTGTAAACATTAAATTTGAGATCAGCACTAAATGACTCCCATCTAGTCTAGCTGACATTTTACTGATGCTCCTAAACCAGACCTACCACACATGATCAGATCTGACCTTCACAGTAGAGTCAATAACTTGCCTGTTGCTCTGTTATCACAACCACAGAGTCTCTGAATGTTTTAAATTTATGCTGGAAATTCAGATAACATTTTCTGATCTGTTCATCTGAATGCTAAGATGTTTTTTGTTTGCTGTGTAAGATGTAATATGTTACAAAACAGCATACACAGTTTTTTATTGTTTAAAATAATGACATCGGGGACTGCTGGCCCTCGGAGACTTTCGCATCATCGAATCTGGCCCTCCCCGAAAAAAGTTTGGCCACCCCTGTTCTACACCTTACAGCTTTGAACTCCAAATATGTTGAAATGCTTTTATTAGTCTTTCCAGATTGATGTGCAGCAACAGTAGGTTCTCTAGCACCATTGTTTATGTCTTTCTCTCTTGTCATTGTGTTAACACACACCTGAATGATCCAAAGCAGCAAACAAAAACGTCAGCAAACCAAAACATCTGTCATCTTGTCATCGGTTTGAAATGGACCGGGATGTCATGGTTGTTGAAGATCCTACAGAGTTTCTCTGACACTCCTGACACATATGGAATGGAGATGTTCTGTCTCCGTCGGTTGTTGTCTTGTTCTGCTTCTTGTTGTTGGGGGGTCTTGTTTTTGTGGCTTTGATGAGTGCCCATTTGGGGTAGCCACAGGTTTGCAGGGCCTTCCTGATGTGGTGTTGCTCCTTCTTCTTCCCCTCTGAGCTGGTTGGTACAGTTTGTGCTCTGTGCTGCAGGGTCCTGATCCAGGATCCAGTTTGTGTTCCAGTGGGTGGTGTGAATCAAACAACAGGTACTGGTCCGTGTGTGTGGGTTTCCTGTACACTGCCACATTGAGGCTCCTGTCCTCCTCAATATGTACTGTGCAGTCCAAGAAGGCCAGATTGTTGTCCCTGGTGTCCTCCCGAGTGAACTTGATGTTGTTGTCCACTGCGTTGGTGTGTTCTGTGAACCGTTCTACTTCCTTGGTCTTGATTTTGACCCAGGTGTCATTCAAATATCTAAACAAGTGGGTGGGGGTGGTTCCAGGAAAGGAACTCAGGGCTCTTCTCTCCACTTCTTCCATGTAGAGGTTGGCCACAATAGGATACACAGGTGATCCCATCACACAGCTGTGCTTCTGTCTGTAAAAGTTCCCATTGTACTGGAAATAAGTGGTGGTCAGGCAGAGGTCCAGCAGGTTACAGATGTGGTCTGGCGTGAGGTTGGTTCTTTCCTTGAGTGTGCTGTCTTGTGTGAGGCATCTCCTTACCATCTCTGTGGCTTCCGATGTAGGGATGCAGGTGAACAGAGAGGTGACATCAAATAAGGCCATGGTGTTGTCTGGGTCCATTCGGATCCAGACCTCAGACATCATCTTTCTACCACATACAATGCAGTGATTCCATCCATTCCCAGGAAGTTTGCACATACTCACAGCAAGAACAAAGGGCTGTCAACCAGTCCCCCTCCGGCAGTTTCATAGTCGTTAGACACATCTGGCCCAGTAAGCCAGATCATCACAGGTAATTATGTAAACATTTAGTGCCACTGTTTTTAAGTTTGACCTAGACCCACCCACTGAGGTCTGCAACCACATATAAACCACCAAACTGATGAAGCTGCTTCAAGAAAACTACAAGTCCAGACGCCTTGCTTCAATCTTCTCTACGTATGATGACCTGGATGACTGAGAATCTTCATCAACACATACAGTATATCATGCTTGTTGACAATTTTCTAGTGGATCATTTATTTTATTTTTTTATTTTAGATACTTTAATAATCCCAGAGGGAAATAGTTTTTAAGGCTGCTGCCAAGCAGTGTCATACAATGACCAGCAAGGCGCGCCACACCAGTGAGTGCACTGGAGGCAGTGCGGGTAAAGTGTCTTGCCCAAGGACACACAACAATGACTAGGGAGGAGTTGGGATTGAACCACCAACCTTCCGGTTATTGGACAACCCTGCTATACCACTGAGCCGCTGCAAATTAGCTTGATCAGCCAGAATAGGAGTCTTGTTAGGGCCCGAGCACGAAACGTGTGAGAGCCCTATTGAAATGCAAGTGCCTATTCTCTTTTTTTCTTCCACGTCATTCGACTCAAATTTGACCCCCTAAACGTGCTCAAAAACTCACCAAGATTGGCACACAAACTGTCGCTGTCAGGAGTTGTGGTGGATGAGGACACAGTTGCAGAGGCACAGAGCAGTGTAAAATGAAAGGGCAGTTCTTTATTCAAGGCCAGGAGGGCAAAAAATACAAAAATGCAAACAAAAGATCACACGTAGCATGGCCTAAAGTTCGAAGTTCAAAACATAGCAAGCATAATTACCAAAAGGTTCACATGGTCAAGGCAGGCGAGACACAAAGACATTCCCAAAAGGACGAAACACTAACTCCACGAGAGACGAAACGAACTAGCAAAGACAGAGGGAGAGACACAAGCTGTGTCCCAATTCAGGGTCTGCATTTTAAGGCCGCTTACGTCACAAAGTTGCGCGAAGGCTGTCCCAATTCGCCAAAAGTCGAAGGGTCCTTCAAATGCGTCCTCCAAATGCGTCCTCCTTTTGCCTGAATTTGGAGGACGCATCGCTACCATCCTTCGTGGCCTTAAATATCCCACAATGCTTTGCGGGCCTACTTTTTGTCCAATAGTACAACGACGGACCAAGCGAGCGGCAGCGGCAGGAGTGCCGAATTCACATTCGAATGTAAGTAAAGAGCATTAGTTCGAGAGTTTTAAAATGCTAGTAGTGACAGCGGCATTAAAAAAATGAGTTTTATATTTACAAACATGACGTCCTGTTGATACGAGGCGCTGTAAACTAAACGCTTTGATTGAATGTTGTTTCTTGTTGTTTACTGTAGTATAGTATAAAGTATAGTTCACGTGAGGAGCAATATTATCGTTATTATATCAAACGGTCATTCTGCCTGTTGTCATTTTGTTGAAGGAGGAGCAGAGAGAAACAGAAGAAAACCTGACAACTGATAACGGAGGAGATGAGGCTGGAGAGAGAGGGAGGGAGAGGGAGGGAGAGAGGGAGAGAGGGAGAGGGAGAGCAGAGAAAGAACGGACAGACCTCAGCTCATACAGAGGATGGTGGACAGCAGTGATTTTATGTTCTGTTATTTAAATGTTACTTATTAAATTGTATATTAAATCGTTCTTGTCTCTGTGTTCTTAAACTCTTCTCACCTTGTTACATCATGTGTTTCATTACCTATTTATAATTGAAGTAAACTTTTGAACAACTTCTCAGTGGCCACAGTAAATCATTTATTGTTCTGTTATGTACAATATTTACAAAGACACAGAACATTTCTAACTATTTACCAGTGGGCATTATGAAAATGTGCAGTTTATTATTTATAAAGATCAGCAGAAAATACTATTCACAAAGAACATATATATAAATGTTTGGCTGAGCAGGAGTCCTTGGTGCTGCTGGACTGGACGATGCCACGGTGAAGACCTTGGAGTCCTCTGGCTGTGAGTGGGACATCATCTGGGGGAGGGGGGTGCCTGTCTCCTCTGTCCACCACATCGTCCATCAGGGTTTGCAGAGCTGACGATCGGCGGCTGCCATGTTACTAAAGATGTTTTTAAAAAGGGCAAAAATAAAAATAATAACTTCAACAGAGCGGCTTCCAAAGCAGCTTAAAATATGAATAGCTATAAAATATGTATCCTCACCCTCCAGAGGTGATGATGGTCAGTACACCTCCTCCAGGACAGACAGCTGGTCCTGCAGGGAGCCCCACTCTCCTCCACCCAGCAGTAATTCTCTGGTGCAGTGACAGACCTGATGCTTAATGACACATTAAAGCAGTGGTTTAATACAGACCCTGTATCAAGTCTTACGATTGAATCAAATATAAATTACATTTAATCATATTTGTCTATCTACTGGTTATATATCTAGCGTTTGCTCAGTAACTGGTATATTAATTATGATCAATAATATGGTTAAACAGCAGCTTACCGTCACCTCCCACTGCGCTCTCCCAGCCTGAAGAAAATGAGCCGTCACCGGTTTTGCTGCCGCTGGAGCCGCCTCTCCTCTTCCTCCAACAACAAATAAATATATTAAAATATTCCAAATGTCTAAATCCACACTGTTGTCCCGCTTGTTGTGTAGTCCGTGTTGTGTCGCTGTCGCTGCTTTTGTTTTTCCCGGGGCAAAATTTATGACGTCGCGCCACAATCAGGAAGTGATTTGAAGGCCAGACTGTCCCATTTACCAACGGTGGAGGATCCTCCGGAGGATCCTCAGGAGGACGCGGCCTCCTGAGACCGCGTAGGCTGCGTCCTCCGAAGGATGCAGACCCTGAATTGGGACACAGCTACAGACTATATACAAAGGGACCAGGCAAGACAACGAGACACTAAACAAAAACCCAGAGAACAGGACACAAGCCTAACAACTACATAAAGAATTACAATAAATCACACAGATTAAACTAAAAACCCAAAACAAGGAAAACAAAACCATAAACAAACACCAGGTTGTGACAGTCGCTGCGACTGCAACTTCCCAAATGGCTCTGGAGCACCCCCTAAAATTTGCAAAAATTCAGTGTAACAGCTACAGCCATGAAAATTGGTACACATATGTATCTCCTCACTCCAGGAAACACGCTTTTGGAAAAAAAAATTCCACCCCCTATAGGGCATCTTGGAAAAACCTCGCCATGTTCCAATTTGCACTCCCTGCACTTTTGCAAAGTCCTCCTAGGGGATTTGCTTGATAGGGCCGAAATTTGGTGCACTTACCCTTATGGGGTTAGGGACCAAAAGTTATCAAAAACTCAGTCTGGCTATAGCGCCACCATGAAGTTGACTCTTCACCAACGCACAGGAAATTGATGTATTTATCAATTTCCTGTGCATATGAGCTGAGTTGTGTTCAGGCTGATTTCCATGTTCCACACCTCGTATTTGAACGAACTCCTCAAGGTTATCACCTTATCACCTTATATATGCGGGCGTGGCCACATGGCTGAGCAGCACCCCTAGAATGGGATCTGAGTCCCTGTTTGAGCTATACACACGAAAATCGGTAGACATATTTATCACCTCTAGATGAGAAAAAAAAGTCTCTTGGAGGTATCCTCTAAAATGCACAGGAAGTCCACCATTTTGAAAAAACTAGGCCATTTTGCATTTTTCACTCCCCACACTTTCACAAATTCATCCTATGTGGATGAAACTTTGCAGTCATACTGAACATCTGACTTTGCACGCATTGATATGCTGATATGCTACAGTCACTGCGCCACCTACTGGCTGGAGGACCTGTCTTTTGTATACATATACAAAAGACATATACACCATGAACATAGGCTACACAAAGGAGACAAGCTGAGCCTCAACACTGCTTGAGGAAATGGAGAGAGCAGCTTCTGAGGTAAAGTTTGAAATTCCATAAGAGCAGTGGCAAAGAAGAGAAATATTGACAGGTCAACCCTGCTCAGATCCATACAAAACAAAGTGGAAAAGGACATTAAAACAGTGGAACAGCACTTTAAGGAGTTATTAGGGAAGAGATGGAAAAAGAGCTTGCAGCCCATGTCAAAAAACTGATTTATGTTTTTCAGGTATAAATTTCTTCTAAACATGATTTATAATGTTGATGAAACAGATGTGACTACAGTACACCGCAAAGCAGATAGCGACAGAAAACGAAGAAAGAAGAAGAAGAAAGAGAAGAGCTTGTGTGCAGTCAATACTGATGGCAATGCAGCACCTCCTATGATTATCTTCACAACGGTTAGATACAAACACCTTCTGGATCCTTGGATCAATGAGCATGTTTTCCTCAAATATTTGGTGAAGTGTACCAACTGCTCCATTGACCATATATAGCTCCCAATCCTTGACAACCATGAGGCCCACATCTCCCTAAGAGCAGTGAATATAAGGAAGGAGGATATAAGGAGAAAGGGTGTTATCTGAAGATGCAGAGAGAAAAAAAACTGCTTGAAGCCAAACACAGACAAGTGAAATGTCTAAAGACAATCAAAAGATAAACACTGCTAAAGCACTACAACAAGTGTACAAGCAGCGTGAATGCTTAGATGAAGAAATAGACTTAATGCTCCATCAATGTGTGTCTTTGAAGGATGAGGAGATCAAGCATTAAGGTCCACAGCGCAGCCAAGACACGAAGACAAAACAGCAGCACCTCTTAGAGCAGCGTATTAATTCACAAGCCACTCATACTTAACCAATCATCCCAGTGTATGTCAGCCATACGTGCATTCTTGTGTATGCACTCATGGATACACAAAGTTCAAACAGCCAAGGCTGTACTTACAGAAAACATACCAGTTCAAGCTAAAGCTCTCCACAATGACATCAAAAAACACAGTTGTGCCCTGTAAGAGGCCGACTGCTTTACATGTTAGGGGTTTGATAATCACCTTGCCATTAACCCACACAAGATTTTTCTCTCAAACGTACACTCGTACACTGCTGATACGAAGAAACTGAAATTCATTTTGTTCTTCATTTTGTGTTTTAGCTTCTCCAAGTGGATCATCACAAGGAACTTTCCAGCAAAACTAAAGGTGTAGGTGTCTGTTTCTGTACGAACACTGGTTGGTGTACTGACGTGACTGTTATTTTCCAGCACTGTTCACCTGCTCTGGAGCACTTAGTGCTCTGCACAGTCATTTTACTCTAGTATAGTCACTGTACCATGGTACAGTGACAGCCCCTATCTAAGTGTCAAGTACCAGTTGCGCAGTCATTTTACTCTAGTATAGTCACTGTACCATGGTACTTGACACTTAGACAGGGGCTGTCAAGTGACTTTTGGATCACTTACACAAGTTCTTGTAAGAACTTGTAAAAGCTATTCCCAGGCTCCAGCGCCATAGAAGGGAGATTAAGGGCATCAGGTAGTGATGAATCAGTATTGAACCACTTTATCTATTGTCTTGATTATGGGTTCATTCATTCAAAGCTTTATTTCAGTGAGTGTAACCAGGGTTTGTGATGTACATATACTCTTTGTAAAGACTGATTAAATTGGTTGGTTAGTAAAATAGTAGTATAAATGATTGTATTGAAGTAGTTGAGAGAAGGCATGGTTGGGGATGTGCTTGGATGGTAATTCAAACTTTTTTATTGAGAAACAATATTTTTTTCTCTCTGTTTTTGTCTCATGTTACAAAGCAAACGCCTTTAAATATATTAGATTATTGAATATTCATAACAACACACAGTTAAATTTACCTACTGAATTAGATCAACTTACCCTTAAGGTTTCCTTTGTCATATTTCAATTGACAGGAGAGATCCAAGATATATAGTAGGTAAGTAGCATTTTCTTTGCCAAGACAGCATGAGTAAGATTGGATTAATTTCTTTTCGAGTTATGAAACGGGCTTACCCACTCCTCTATCTCAGGTTTACCTCTCATATTAAAATGGTTGACTTGAAGTTTCCCTGATTCCAAGCTGAACATACTCAGAGTTCCCACTTAAACTGACATCAAATGAGACCCCAGATAATTTTTAGGATTTTTTTGTTTACACAAAAGACAGACTTCAAAGAATGGATACAAACATGACTTAAAACAATGTTCTTTCATCATTCCAAGTGGATTTACTAAAATCTGTAACTAGGTTTTGTGTGACTCATGTCACTTCAGTACAAATACACAGTTTAGTACCTGACTTGTGTGCAGCCAGTATTTGAAGCGTGGCTCCTTCACCCTTGGAATCACCAGCTTGTACACAATGTATTCTGCTATTGTGGTGAGAAGAGATAAGGCCACACCCACACACAACATCACGAACAGACCAGAGAAATGCTTTATACCCATTTGCAGCGTCTGGAGAAAGACAATACAGAGTTAGTGGATGACAGACACAAAAACTTTTTCATACAATATTACACAAAACTTATGTGCACAAACACAATATGTACACCTCCTCTATGCTACCATTTTTGTCAACACACCCACTCTCTGTTTTCATCACACCTCATAGTACTAGATGTTACTTAATGGTAAGTAATTAAATAATGACAAGACTGGCCAAGGTAGTAAATCTATTAGATTTTTCATCTTTTTAGAATTGCCGGCTTGCTGCTGCTGCTGTTGTTGTAGCAAGCAATTATCTGAACAAAAAAACTGCTAAAAAAATTAAAGTGCTGAGCAGGACTTAAGTTCTCCAGCCTTCCCAGTAGTTTGCATTGCACATGAATTGTTATTGATGGTGTCCGGTGTTCTTTTTGGTATATGCAAGCAAACACCATTTAGGCTGTAGTTTGCTATACCTACAATGTGAGAGTTAAAAGTATACACATTCATGACTGTTACAGCTCTAAATAAACTTCAATGACACAGAAAAACAACACAATCAATATACTGGTCAAGTAGC
This sequence comes from Parambassis ranga, assembly GCF_900634625.1. Taxonomy (NCBI): domain Eukaryota; kingdom Metazoa; phylum Chordata; class Actinopteri; family Ambassidae; genus Parambassis; species Parambassis ranga. Next base: position 92,565 of record NC_041032.1, on the reverse strand, counting down.
AAACTTCACAACTATTTAATGTGCACAGGGTTCATTTTGCCTGCCACACAGCAGCATTAAAAATAGAAATACTATAAATAAAAAATGAGTAAAGCACATATGCCCACAAAGTGTATGGTCTGTACTGACAGAGGAGGTACTCTCAGGCATGCCAGCATCACAGCTGGGTGGAGAGATGGCTAGACTGGTAATAGAGAGTAAGACCCTGGTTATAGCTGAATAGAGTGGATCAGAGGGCTGAGAGTTACGGGGAGACAGTTTGTTAAGTTGCTGAAGGGCCAAAGGCAACAGTCTGAATAAGACAGAATAAATTCATGTATGGGGAGGCTGAGGAGTGTTGGGGAAGGTTTTTCAGAGTATGGCCAGATAAATGGTGAAACAATAAGCCAAAAAAATGCTAAAAGAACAATAGGATAAATGAGCCATCAATTCCACCACACCCGACTTTATTCTTACCTCAGTTACTGCAAAACTACGCTTCCCACAGGGCACAACCTTGTACCATTTGTCATGCAGCAAGTCCATGAAGCCATCTGACTTGTACTGACTAACAAGCTCTGAGATGTTTGAAGTAAGTGGAGAGTTCTGGGGGAGTCCAATACCATAACCTGCCAGTGGACACAAACACAAAAAAGTCTCCTAAGCTCACAAGCAGTTCTGTGAAAATAGCAAACATCTTTTGACTATTTGACACACATATACTGCTGATATATTGTTTCCTCTTTTTGAGCTGTATGGAAAACCTGAGCTGGGCAGACTTTTGGGAGTGCTGCCACTTTGAAATACATAATCTTGACAAGGTCAATGCATCTAATAACTTAACATGCTGGCAAAGTGGCAACAGCCAATTAGAAAACTACCTTGCCTCGATAAGAAGCATACATTCATTTGTATTGTATCCTGAAGGCTTAAAGGTGCATTAAGTAATTAACAACAGCACAGGAATCTGGGACTAATGTAGCTTGTAATGGAGGCAACAGCCATGGGAACATTTTCACTGTGAGAGGAAGAAGCCTGCTAAATGGACCAGGGATTAACAGGTGACAGTGGAGAATTTAAGCTTTTGAAAGCCAAAAGATTAACCACTGTGGAAATTTTGAGTTGGCATTGTTACATTTTGGACAACTCCTGTCATAGCCAGTAATTATAAAAAAACACCTCTTAAAGTCCTAATTAGAAAACACATACATATACAGTGGGCTGTATACAGAATGATTTTGTAGCTTATAAGAGTGAAATTTGTTCCGGGGTTCGTTTACCTTCTATTGCAAAGGGTTTACCAACTGTTAGCGTTTTACAGTCTGCATCTATGGAGACCTCATAGTCGAGCAGAGCTTTGTCCATGATGAATGCATCCAGTTTCTGAGGGTCAGCTCTGCAAATGTACAGCAAGATATAACAGCAACAAATAATGTAACAAGGAGACAGCAAATTTTTGTTTTATAAACTTAAAGCTACAGTTACTGACTTCATGTCAGACTGGCAGTCTTTATGAACATTCTCACTACATTAACCTGTAAGTGCCATCTTTTCTCCCTGAGATGAGCAGAACATTCCCTGTAATTTGCTGTATATTGCTATTGTAATTGTAGTAGGCTCTCACGCCTGCATACTTCTTCCAAACGTCTTCAAACTTCATGAGCATGATGAGGGCTCCGCCCTGAATGCCTCCACATGTTGAAACCCTGAGTTACTCATGGCGCCCCTTACTGGTAACAGGAAATGACCTCTTTTTACTTTGACATGTACTGCTCCTACATAGTTGGCACCATCAACTTCATTTCTGCTCTACAACCTTCCCAACTGGTGAAGATACACTATGAAGGCCGTGAAGCTGCGTGCAATGGTGTCCGTGTGGTGGCGCGGTGACTGTCGATCCTTTGCTGTGAGATTACGTTTGAGTTTTTAATGACCTTAACGACCTTCTATGATCATGAAGTTCATAAACATGTTCTCGGGGGCGTGTCCCAGCAACTGATGGGGGTCTCGTAAGTGGGCGGGGCAAAATGGCTCAACGTCCACACGCACATAAAAGTCTCTTGCACCATTGATCTAGACCACACAGGAAGTCAGCCATTTTGGCGGTCAAATTTAAGCGATTTCCACCTTTGGTATGTAGACGAACCTCCTAGGGATTTCGCCTGAATGACTTAATATTCGGTGGATGTGACCTACAGGACCTGCTGATCAAAAGTTCTCTAAGTTAAAGGCCTCTGTGACTTGCCAAAGTCTGGCGACGATTCATGATTTAGCCATTAAACTTCGAATGGCTCTCATGCCCGCATACTTGCTCCATACGGCTTCAAACTTTCATCAGGCTGCCCATGCCGGTGGCAATCACCATCAAACATCAACTGCTTATAACTTCGCCGTGTATCGTCCTAACATCCTCAAATTTTTTTCATTTCATACCGGTCCTTCCCCGGACAAGTCTGCATGCTTATGAGTCACCTGCACAGCGCCACCTACAGGAAACCAGAAGTAACTGCGGTTTGACAGTTTTTATGCATGAATCCAATGTTTTTGGATGTTTGACACACAAACAGGTCTCCACTATTCTGATGGGGTCTGGCTCCACCCAGTGGACAAATAGGGTACTGCAACTGGTATAACTCACCACGGATACTCCTAAAATCCTCACATTTTTTACATGTGATACAGACCCAACCCCGACCATGTGTGGACATCTGTGGACAGTGCCACCTACTGTAAACACTAGGTTACAGCATACTAACAATTTTTACATACATTGACAGATTTGTTGCACTGACATGTCTCTGCTTCTATCTGCTGCTTTTTTCCCCACCACTGGCCAAATCGCCACAGCTCGTGATGGGGAGGGGGGGTTATGAGGCAATAAGAATCAGATCCAAGTGCTGGTCTCAAAAAGGAGTTAGGTTTATTCAAAAGAAACAAAAGGCAACCATTAGGGTGAAAGTCTTAGAGACAAAACTGAAAGCAACCACGAAGGCGAGTATCTTGCCGGCGCTCTGAAGACTGCACCGGGGAGCTGGATGGGCCCGGGCTGAGGCTCCTAGGAGGCAGAAACAACGGATAAGTATTTGCAGAAAAAGGCACAACAGTCAGTCTGATTACCGCGACAAGGCAGGTAAGTGAAGTCCTTAAGTAGGCGGGGAACTGCATGCAGATGAGGAACAGGTGAGACCAATCAGCCCAGTACTCCGCTCAGATAACCCAGTGAGGCCTCGAAGGGAGCAGCAGGAGCAGAACAGGACTGAGAATTGTGGGCGTATTCAACCCAGGGAAGATAGGAAATCCAGGATCCCTGGTTAGTGGCCACCACACAGCGCAGAGTAGACTCCAGATGCTGATTGGCCCGCTCCGTCTGTCTGCTCGTCTGAGGATGGAAGCCCGACGACAGGAGGCCCCCAGTGCCCGGCAGAATGCCATCCAAACACCGGAGGTGAATTGAGGACCCCTGTCAGTAGGGATGCCATGGGGCCGGAAGAAGTGGGTGACCAGAAGTTGAGCCGTCTCAAAGGGAGATGGAAGCTTGGGGAGTGGGACAAAATGTACAGATTTAGAGAAGCGGTCCACAATCTTGGCGCTGGGCCTCCTTGACGGTAGACTCAATCTCCCAGGTAAGAGAACCAATAACCCGGGAGGCAGGTAAGATGGATTCCGTCTCAGGGGACACACCAGGGTTTTCATGCTGAAAGAGGAGAGAGCCTCAGGTTTAATATTACGGATACCAGGTCTGTAGGTGAGGGTGAAGTCAAACCTGGTAAAGAATAGCTGCCACCGAGCTTGGCGAGACTTCAGTCTCTTAGCTCCTCTTATGAACTCAAGGTTCTTGTAGTCGGTCCAAACCACAAAGGGTTGCTCGGCTCCCTCCAGCCAATGTCTCCATTCCTCGAGAGCCAGCTTCACTGCGAGCAGCTCACGGTTACCTATAGTTGTCATAGTTGTGCTCAGCAGAGGTGAGGTGGCGTGGGAAGAAAGCACAGGGGTGAAGTTTATCATCTTCTACAGAGCCGCACCCCCGAATCGGATGCATCTACCTCTACAATAAATTGTCTAGTGGGATCAGGCTGGATCAGGATGGGAGCTGAGGTAAAACGGGCCTTTAACTCACAAAAATCCTCCTCAGCTGGGGGAGACCATACAAACGGTCTAAGAGTGGAGGTGAGCTGAGTTAAGGGAAGAGCAATGCGACTTTAGTTGCGGATAAACCTTCTGTAGAAATTGGCAAATCCTAAATACTGCTGGAGCTTATGACGGGTAGTTGGTCTGGGCCACTCGACTACTGCTCTGACCTTTTCAGGATCTGCCTCCACCTGTCCCTCGTGGATAATAAAGTCCAGGTAACTTACAGATGGAGAATGGAATTCACATTTCTCTGCCTTGGAACAATCATATGGTCGGTGAGGTGGCAAAGTTAAAGCCCTGGACTTGCTCAATACTTCACCTAGATCATGATATTCAGTAGGTACAGCGTCGATAGATCGGTAGATTGAGAGGTTCAGGAGTAGTAACCGCTTTAGTTGGAGCCGGTGGGTTAGCAGAGCGAAGAGAGTTAGCGTGACAGAACGGGCTCCACTAAGGAGTTTGCGGTTGCGCCAATCAATGTGAGGACTATGTAGCTCAAGCCAGGGATAGCCGAAAACTAGCTGCGCACTCGGTGAATCAATAACAAAGAAAGTAATCACTTCCCTCTGATTACCGTAAGTGATTACCTCTAACGGAAGAGTTTGATGCGTTACCGTGGTGATGAGACGCCCATCAAGAGTGGTAGCGCGGACTGGCTCCTCTAGTGGCACGGAGGGGAGTTTGTTCTGCTGCAGGCATTAATGAAATTGTTGTCGGCCCCAGAATCGATCAGAGAAAATAAGGAGACAGAGTGTGGACACAGAACAACCGGAAGAGACATTCTAGGGTTTGAAGTGAGAGTAGCTTGGCCCACCCATAACCCTAGTCCTACTGGTGAGCCCTGTCTTTTGGCCGAACCTGACAGGAAGACATTGCATGCTTGTTATCCACACAATATAAAGTTGTTTTTATTAGGCAGCATTAGGACAGGTCTGATATTAATACCCTGACCTCTGACCTTTATTGTATATTCTGGAAAATGAAACCTTGCATATGACATAGCTTGTTCAAGCCAGCAGTCAGAAAGGTTTGGCAGTCACTGCAGGAAAGCTAGTATAAGTGGATCATCTTCAGAGAAGCAGCAACACAGTGGCCGTTATTGGCCATATCAATAAATGTACAGGTGAAGTAACCATCGAGATTTATCTATTTATCTTTGCAATTATATACCTGGAGCATTAAACTGCTGCAGTAAAAACTGAGAAAAAAAATGTGATAAGACTTCTCTTGTCAATCCACTCTCCATGCTCTGCTTCGCCACGCTGACATAGACTTAACTGTCTGCTCCTACTCAAAGCAATATCAGTCCAGTTATTCACACAAGATTGAAGATGAAGCTGAAGAGAACGGCAGCATAAGTCAGGAGCTCCTGCTAAGTTGTGTTTCTCCCTCCTGAAATATCAGTGTTGTGAGTTAAAATAACCTGTCAGAAGCACGGAAAGGGGCAGAAAAAGAAAGACAAAAGGAAAATCGCAACAGGACCAGAACATCAACCGATAAATAATTGTCAAAGCAATTTAGCTAAACACGAGGATATGGATGCTATCCAAGCTAACATTATCACAGAGATTAAAGCAGTCAGCTCCGACATGAAGAGGGAATACTTCGAAACCATTGGAGTACTGAAGAAGGAGCTGAAAGATTTTAGAGAGGATATCAACCAGAAACTAAGTGCTATCGGCAAAGACCTGCAAGAAATAACAGAAAGAGTTGGAGAGACGGAACAACGAGTGGCGGATATGGAAGAACAAAGTGTTGACATTAGCGAGCTGCTTTCTCACACCCTGGAAGTCCAGCAAAGCATTCAAACCCAGCTTACTGACCTTGAAGCTCCATCCCGGAGGAACAACATACGTATTCATGGGATTCCTGAGGGGTCTGAAGGGGAGAATATACAGGACTTTGTTGAGAAGTTCATTAACTCGGAGCTGGCTCTCCCCGAGGCCGTACTGGGGACACAGCGGTGTCACCGATCCTTCGGACCGCGGCCACCACAGGGGTCCAGCCCAAGGTCTGTGATAATCTACTTTCATCTAAAATGAAAGAAATGCTTCTCCGATCTGCCTGGAAGAAGAGGGAGTTGCGTTTTGAGGGGAAAAGAGTATTGTTTGAACAAGACTATCCAACCGAGATATTAAAAAAGAGGAGAGCCTATGCCGACATCAGAAAGGTGTTAAAAGAGAACGGGCTGTGCTTTCAAATGCTGTATCCTGCAAAGCTCAAAGTTGTTTGACACCGGCTCCGTCTTCTACAACAGTGCAATGGAGGCAGTGGATGACCTTAAGAAGAGGGGATTTACATTGGACAGCTCTAAGACCGGGGCCGCCGTGGGACCCCCACCCACGAGCGGACCCAGACACCATCCATGGGAAAAAGCAGGTGCAAGACCCCGCTGCGACTGCCAGAGACAAATCCAAGAGAAGTTAAAAACATTTCAGCGGGACATGAATGCTACAGGGCTGTCAGGTAGTAAATAGAGAGACTGTGTTACCTGCAAGAGATTGGTAAGAGAAACATTTTAGTAACATTGTGGGCTGAAAGGCGCCAATAAGCAGATCTGTAAACATGGACATTCAGAGACAAAGCGATTTGTGTAACTCTGATGTGCACTGCTCTGAAATTAGACAACACTATTCAGAGATATCAGCATGCATGGGATGGGGCCCCTTCATTGTTAAATTTTGAAGTTGAGTTCATACTTCATAAATGGAAGTCAATTGAGTGTAAAATGTGTAGTTACATGTTCAGTTTTGTCTTGGTTCATAAGACAGAAGTTGATTTGTTCAGGTCATCTTGTCAGTTTGAATACTCAGGTGAATATATGTTTTCTCCCTTTGTTAGTTGAAATAAGTTATCAAACCTACAAAGTTATCACTTTGTATCACAGCCCTATAAAGAGAAGTAAAATGATTGCTACAATGAAAAAAAGAGAAACAGGATATAATTTTTTTGCAAGAAACACATCTCTCAAAAACCGAACATGATAGGTTGAGGAAAATGGGTTTTAAAAACACATATTATTCATCATTTGAAAGAGGGAATAAAAGAGGAGTTGCAATTTTGCAAAAAGATTTGTTTATATGTGGATGATATCCTGTTGACTCTTACTGAACCAAAACATTACTGGGATATGTAATTTTAAATAGAACGGTAAGGCAATCAAATACCTAGGGGTCCATATTCCCAAAGATCTTTCAACCATTTAAGATATTAATTACAATCCTATAACCAGCAATATCAAAATGGACTTAAATCGTTGGTCATTATTACCTATGAGCATGTGCAATCGAATAGAGATAGTGAAAATGAACATGCTTTTCCTCTTTCAATCACTTCCAGTTGAAATACCCCCTAAACAATTCAATAATTGAAATAAAATGATATCCACCTTTGTTTGGGGAAAGCAAAAACCCAGGATTAGATTCCAGACGTTACAGCTTGACATATTTAAAATACACAGGTCACCACACTGCATGTTGCTAAAGTAAAGTAGCCTCCTGTGGCCGCATTGTAACTTTTCAGGGCAGCACCGAGAAAAGATGCTATTTGGTCATTTAGGACAACATACCCACAAGCAGAAGGATGGGATGTAAGTGAGAATGTTGATGTAAACTCGAGGGCAGTAACATGAACAAAAACTATTTTTTTTGTTTTAAATAATAAAAATTGTCATAGCCATTTTGAAAAATTTGTATAGAGAGGCACTGAATTGCTGTTTTAATTTTTATGTTGTACCATGTTTTTGTGATTGGAAATGTTTGGTAGGGAAAATGGAGAAGAGGGAGGGTGGAGGGTAGGGCCAGAGTGGGCCACTTTTTCAGCCAGGGAGTTTCATGGCCAAACCGGCCTAATGGAGAAAAAATGTTAACAAATAAGGCAGGTAGCTCTTACAACGCCTTTTTAGTGGGCCCACATTTGGCCACAACTTCCTCTAACACCTTTCTTTTCAACCTGGCCTCTTCCTGCAATTGGCGGTTCTACATTGAATTACTCCCCAGGCGAGACCCCTCTGTGAGCGCCCCCACTCAAAAAAAAATTTAAAAAAAGTGGTCATTAAGTAAGGGGGAAGGTTGCAATTCAATTCCAATTCAGTTTTATTAATATAGCGCAATCAGAAATTGTCTCAAAGAGAGCCTGAACTCCCTTAAGAGCCACAGTGTCACGAAAAACTCCCTTCAACAGGAAGAAACCTTGAGCAGGAACCAGCTCATAGGAAGAACCTTCCTGCTGACAGTCGGCCGGGTAGAGGAGGAGAAGAAGAGGGAGACAGGACAGAGAGGATGAAGGAGAGAGAGAGGAGGAGAAGAAGGAGAACAGGACAGAGAGGATGAAGGAGAGAGAGAGGAGAAGAAGAGGGAGACAGGACAGAGAGGATGAAGGAGAGAGAGGAGAAGAAGAGGGAGACAGGACAGAGAGGATGAAGGAGACAGAGAGGAGAAGAGGGAGACAGGACAAAGAGGATGAAGGAGAGAGAGACAGGACAAAGAGGATGAAGGAGAGAGAGAAGAAGAAGAGGGAGACAGGACAGAGAGGATGAAGGAGAGAGAGAGGAGAAGAGGGAGACAGGACAAAGAGGATGAAGGAGAGAGAGAAAAAGAAGAGGGAGACAGGACAGAGAGGATGAAGGAGAGAGAGGAGAAGAGGGAGACAGGACAGAGAGGATGAAGGAGAGAGAGGGAAACAAACATGCACAAACATTAAACATTACAGAGAACAAACAGTTGCAATATGGATATGATGATAAATGGTATGAAAAAAAAGAATTTCCCAGTTTCTATATTTTTTTATATTAAACTAATGTAAACTAGAGCACTACATTTGTACTGAATCAAACATATGACCTTGCTTATTCAGACAAAACAAAAATATTTCACTGTACTAAACCAGGACTGCATTTTATACATAAATATAATTCTTTGTTAGTAATGATAGTGGTAATGATAGTGCTTTCACATTTTAATAAGCAACATAAAAGGTTGTGTGTAACACTTTGGGCAACTAGTCATTTTGATACCTGTGTGTGATGGTCCAGGCTGTGGGCATCGAGTGAAGAGAGGCTGAATGTTTGATAAATATGGATGAAAAATAATAATTCCCCACTTTTTACCCTGTATTTAACTCATAAACCAGCTGACAGTGAGCAGTATTCTTACTTTAGTTTAACGTTAATTTAGTTTAAAGGGCAATCCCAGGCCTGGAAATATCATAAAAATATTTGCTCTACTTGCAATGGAGCTGTATTCTAACAAAAAGAAACTGCTTATGGCAGCTGCCATTATCCAGTCAGACTTTCATCACTGGTAAAAATATATGTCTGGCAATCTAGTAAGTATTGTTCCTTATATAAGACAATCTTGTGACAATCTAGCGAAACTCAAAAATGGTCACTAGTAAACTAGTAATTGCCAAAATGTGTTTATTAGTGAAGGCATTTTTGATTGTACTAGTCAACCTGTGCAGCAAAAATCCTTTGCTAGGAAACTACTCAGATCCAAAAGGTTCACTAGAAACAGAATTAACTATTGCAAAATTCAACATTACTTGTTAACTGGTGCAAAAAGTCCAACAGTTAATTAGTCGGACTATAACTAGTAGGACGAGGTGGCTTGATTCAAAGCTTACAACTGGTTTTCCAGCAACATTCCCACCTAGCATTTATTATAGCTCCTTAATATCAAACACCATGATTTCCTGCTGTAGTAATGAAAAATACCTCACTTTTAAACGTGAAAAATGCCTTTTCAAGCTTACTAGTTAACTAGTGTGGTAGTTAACTTGTTAACTGTTGGCAGGTGCAAAAAAACAACTAAGTTTATTTCCAAGGTAAAAAACATAAAAAAACACAAGTAACAAAGGTACACCAGGAAACAAACTTACTAAAAAAAACTAACAAACTCCAGAAACTTTGAATACTAAACCCAGAAGACTAAACATAAAAATAATCAAGAAACAAAGTTTAAAATCAAAAGCCAAGTTCATGACAGGAGCCCAGCAGGGACAGAGACTTTGGCTCTCCAGAACTCGAACAGGAAGTGAGGGACCTCTCAGTAACTAGCAGAGACGGAGATTCAGGCCACTGAGAACCACTCAGAAACCGAGCCAGGAACTCCAGGACTGGAACAGGAACGAAGGCCCACCTGGAATGGAAGAGGAACAAAGGCCCACATGGACCTGAACAGGAACTCGGGAACAGAGGCCTGCCAGGGCCACAACAGGAACTTGGTAACAAGAGCCCACCAGGGCCAGACAGGAATTTGGGAACTGAGGCCCACCAAGTCCGGAACTAGTCGAGGCGAGACTGCTCCAGAGGCTGGGATGAGGGTTTCCCAAAGTCCGAGCAGGTAGCCCCTAGTGGCTGTGATGGGGCCCCACCAGAGCCCAACTGGTGCCCCCAGTACCAAGGTACAAAATCTCCAGAGTCTCGGCAGATACTCCACCCAGGTGGACTCCAGACAACACCACCTGTTCCGGAGGCTTCCTGGCACCGTAGAAGCCGACAGGGTGAACCAGGCGGGGAGAGGTTAGAAGACTGGTGTGGGAAGCTGGCCCAGCCCGATGAATATGGGTTCAAGCTCAGAGAAGCCAGGGTTAGGGTTAGGGTAAAAGGAGGATCCAGATGCGGATTCAGAAAACAAAATTAGATTTATTTACACTGTTCGATTGTACTCAAACTCAAAACATCCTTCTAGAGGAGGTCCAGCCACTTGCTGTGGAGAAAGGCACGCCAGGGGAGCAGCAGCCACGGGGAGGAAGCACTGCTGAAGATTTGTCGAAGAACTGGCGGCAGAACTGGGCCAGATGCAGGTGTTAAGTACTGGTGGGATAACCATCCGGTGTGAATCATCTGCTGAACTCCACCCCACCTGCTGCTGCCACCGGGAGCCCTGGCATGCCTGAAAGGAAAAAAAAAACTGCAAAAAGGCCCAGTGGGCCAAAACCCTAACAGGCTTGGAGGGTTGAGTGCTTACGAAGTTTAAGTAACTTTTAACAATTAGGGACAAGTCCTTGAAGGTTTTACAGTACACAATTTGAAAATGACTAGTCAAAGCTAGTCATGGAATTTTTTCCTCCTTACTAGTTAACCATTGGACAATTAGGCTACTACTGCTTCACTACTGAATGTTTTTGGCTGCACTAATAAACTGCTGAAGTCAAAAATGCCCTCACTAGTTTACTAATGGGCAGAACTATGCTGCCCATTAGTAAACTAGCGATAGAGGGATGTGGCATAGTTATTTTAATCCTTACAATATGTATGTAAAAGTAATACAACTAATGTCATCTGCGTTTACTGTCTTACCATGCAGGAGAAACCATACAAATGGGAGGAGGGAAGGCGAATGCCATTTTTATACTACAGTGGTCCCTCGTTAATTGTGGGAGTTAAGTTCTAAAAATAACCCGCAATAGGTGAAATCCACAAAGTAGTCAAGCTTTATTTTTTACAATTGTTATAGATTTTTTTAAAACCTCTCACTACACACTTATACTTTTCTTAGACAGATATTAATATTTGCACTCTTCAATCTTGTTTAAACACTCTCAAAGTTAAAAATTGCACAAAAACATCAGCAAAACTGCGAGGCTGTGAAGGGTTAACTGCATTATAGCGAGGGACCACTGTGTTACGAAAAATCACCACAAGGTTCTGTATCTCATGTCATAAACTGTTTGCTGTCTTCCTCGTAGTTTTGTGCCTCTCTCTCTCTCTCTCTCTTTGCAGGTCTCTCTAAGGGGGATTATTTACAGCAAATAGAAATGTAAAATAATAAAGTACAAATGTGTGCAATTTTAAAGTTAAACCTTTCGCACAATCTGTCAGTTACAGTGGTCAGTTAGTGTTATTTTGGCACAGATGATGAATAGTCTCAGTAAGGAGACTCAGTAAGACAAGCATAATGAATTAAATAAAGTGGAGATGGCTTTCGAACTTGTTTTTCCTTTTTCTTTGCTGCATTATTTGTCCCATGATGTGTTAGGTGAAAGATTTTATTTTGCATGATGTAATGTGGTGTGGGTCCACATATCTAGAAGTGTGTCCCTAATATGAAGTTTTCATTTCTGTATGCATATTACTGTAATGTGTTTTATGAGTACTTTTACTTTTTTACAGAAGATCAAAGGAAGACAGGTATACTGAATGTATTGAGAAGTGTGTAATTTCCTTCTTCTCATAGACTTTTGTAATTCACTCTCTCTAATAGTTGTTGTCTGCTCTTTGGAGACAGCTCTGGTTGATATCAAGCTAAGGTTGTAAATCCAGATCTTGATTGAAAGAATGTGTTAATCTCCATGACCCCATTTTACGACCCACCCTTCCTGTGAGTTTGTCTTCCTGGTCACCTCCAGATCTGACCCACAGCCTATGAGAGTTTAGGACTTGATTGATAGGAGTAAGTGAACTTACATGGGGGAAGAGGTGTAAGCTTTTATGGGGCGTCATAAAGTCACTCGTATGGGACAGTGATCATTCTCGTGGACTTATCTTCAACTTAGGTTTACGATTGACAAAAAGGGGACCCCCTGCTATTTCCTTTGTGTTTTTCTCCTGACTCTCATGTTTAACCATTACCAAGAAAATTTCTTTTCCCTAACAGATGCAAGAAAAAATAATTCATAAATGTTAAAGGATGTACTGATGTTGCTTTATATGCTCTTGTAATAAATTCTAAAGGGAAGTTGTCTAAAGGCACTTGCAGACCTTATAAGTGTCATTACTTGTTGTTTCGAAAGCTCAGAAAACGTGTTTTATCCAATTCAAATATATGTCCTGAACCCGCCCTGGCCCTTATTCCAACTGCCTTTTCTTACTATATTCAGCTAAATTCCCCAGGGATGGCAGTTGAATGTTGAAGCAGCTGCAGGATGACAATGGTAGATCACAGAGTAAGGAGAAGAGTAGAGACAGGCTTGTCTAAATAACAACAGCAGGGTAAAGGGTTTTTTTTGTTTTTCATTTTTACCTTCCTCGGGCATGCATGCACATTATTTTATTATTAATCCATGATGAAACTGTTGTTTCCAAAAAATATGAGATTTTTAGTAATCCTGACTTCAAGAGATAACCAGCTGAATGGATATTAGGTTAACCAGGATCAGTAAAAAATAAATGGGCTAAAAGAGCTGCTATGTGACTTGTTATTGACGTACTTGAGGTGATCTATGCCATCTGGTGTTGCTGGGACATTGTATCTTCTCATGTACTCATGCATCTCAGGGAAACTCTTCTTAACATAGTCCTCTGCACTGCTCTCTCTCACTGTAGCAAACCGGAATCCCTGAGAGGGATGGTGCAACTGCAGGAAGGGAGAAAGAAACACTACCTTTTAAATGAAAGAAAATACTGCACTGTGAAAGTGTGTAGTATGGCCTCTAAATACTAATTATATTTGCATTTTATGTGTTTAGAGAGAAAATAAAATAGTTAAATGAAGTGGATAGATTTGTCGCATTTCCCAATCCTATGATGTACCTTTGGATCATGTATCCCTGATAGTTGTTCATATGTCTTCTCCCCGACCATCACAGCAGCCAGGTTAGCAGTGTAGGTGGAAAGACAGAACAGACAGAAGATGGCCCAGAGGTTCATCAACAGACGACCTGTCCAGCACTTTGGGGGCTTGATGGCTACAGTTCTCCCAAACAGAATGGCATAGCATACATTTAGCGCTGAGGAGAAAGAGAACACTCGGTTGCGGTTGCGTCCACGTGGTGTCATTCCAAATGGGCTGTGCCACTCATACAAGGTAAGGAAGATGGCAGTCACGTGAAGGGAAACAAAGATCCCGAGCCACATGGACCAATGCAGAGGCCACATGAAGGCGCCAATGGGTGCAGCGGTGTCACATGTACGAACCTGGACAGGAGTGGATTGATATCATTCTCAAGTGCCACCATAAAAAAGTACAATAATTAATAAAACCTTTGTCTTTGCCTTGATTTTTTTTGTCACATTCTGATGATGAACTAATGCAGACCTAATGGAACATTGCAGTTTTGTAATAATAAGTTCTCCCCCCAAAAAAAACATTAGAAAGCAATATACTGACAACAAACAATAAACATCTATTTTTGCACAACATCCTGTCATATTCATACCAGCCACAATAGAGTAACAGAAAGAGAAGTATGAAGTAGAGAAATCAGTGAAAAACAAGTCAGTAAGAGAAGAGTTGTACTGACCAGGATACCTAGGCTGGTGGAGAAGAAGGGTGAGGTGAAGTCAATGACCTGGCTTCTGGCTGAATTAATGCTAAACGATGTCACTGCCAGATGAGCAGCACCACTGAGCAGGTCACCGACCAATCCTGTCCAGCGACCGTTCTTAAATCCACCATATTTTCCATCACCAACAATATAGAGGTCAAAAGTGAATCCCATGTCCTCTGCTAGCTTCTCCAACAGGTCAATGCAATAACCATAACAACATTTCTTCAGGTCTCTTGGAACAGATCCATTTGGTCCACTAAGATTCTGGAAAAGTTCTTCCAAAATTAAAGAGTCATTGGTGAGTGGGTCCAGGCACAGCTGGCCTGCAGGACACATACCATCCCTATCCACCTCACGGGTAAATACAAATGGGTGCTCCACCAGTGTCACCACTCGCATGTGTAAGCGAGTGGGTCGGCGCCAGTCACTTTCGCCTCTTGAACCTGGATGGCTTGCCCAGGCACCCTGGTCCATCAAAACTCTACCCCTGCGCCAGCGTCCCAGGCGCGTCCAGGTTGGCTGTCCTAAGGGGTCCAGCTGAAGGGACCAGATGTAATGATGGGCCTCGGAGATGACATTTTGGCTGTAACTGTCTCTGGATATAAAACCACTCTGGCCTTCAAAGGATGTATTGGCTAGAAATCTGAGTGATGAAATATGGACGTCAGAGTGAGAATGAGAGTGAAACAAGAATGGAAAGAAAGAAAAGCACATTAATTTTAGAATGTGAGCATTACCTGTAAACACTATTGAGCAAAAGCAGATGTAAATGGGCTTTGCAGACACTTTTTGATAGATAAAATAAAGTGGTGTTTTTTATTTTCTAATATGCTTTTGTTCATCCACAATAGCATTTAATGTTGAATCATTCTGTCATGAATCAAAGCATTGGGTTGAGCCCAAATATTGAATATAATACAGGGTAAAAAGGTTTTACATACATTGGTCCAGGGAAAGCAGGATATAACATGTTCTATATTTATAGCTGATGCACAAGTAAATTTACACACAAATGCCAGGGATTTTCTGTGAGAGCATTGGGTTTTGCGTAGAATCAACATGAGCATCCACATAAAAACATCACCCAGGAATCCAATTAATCACACAGAAAAAAGACAGCTTTAAGCTGACAGCCCTCCAAACCTGAATTTCCCCAGTCCTAGCAGCCCTATTAAACTGTGTGCATGAAGCAGTAACACAGAGGCTAACTTTAAATCCTAAATTGCAGAGCAAAGATGCAGTAAATGATTATGAAAAAAAAAATTCAAATCATGTGCATTCTGGAAGCCTCATTATTTGCATGTTATTGATACACCTGGTCTTTGATACAACCATTTGAGCAGTTGTAAGGGCCAGGCATAGATTGTGCATGCAATGTTTCTCTTCAATTTTTAAATGCCAACTACACCTATACTAATGATACTAGTGCTCATTAAAGGGCTTTCTGGTTTCAAAACTTGCAGTATTAAAGTATCCTCCTGTGGTCATATTCTAACTTGTTTCCCCACTAGCTAGGTACACAAGATAAGATTACCCTAGTAATGTGAAACCTCTTCACTCTGTATGCACTAATCACTTGTTGTGATTAGTGATTAGTGCATATATAAAGCATATAACAGTATATGTAATAAGAAGCATGCATGGGTTAAAATAGAAAAGGATAAAATAAAATAAATAAAATAAAATAGTCATCAGGTGGATCATGACTAGAGCATCCTACAGTGACTACACTAAAATGACATTGTAAAGTGTCATTTTAGTGTAAACTGGCATGGAGATGCCAGGTATTAAACTCGGAGCCTCATACATACAAAGCATGCACTCTACCACTGAGCTACATCCATGGACGTCACTAGGGTTGACAGATAGGGGGGGGAAGCCCCCCTAAAATAGGGCTAGCGACATCTACGGCTACATCCCCAATCTTACCTACCTACTTTTGCAGTGTTTTATTAGTTTGATTGCTGTTGCTAGGCAATCAAACTATTGTTCTTCACTGTCTTTCTTCTTCTTTTTAATTCTTCCGTATGTTTTTTGGCGCAGCGTATCTTCAGCATACATTGACCGATTTCAGCCATTCAACTATCAAAATGTTCATCTCACAGAGGACATTCTGGGTCAACTTCAAGTTTTTTTTAAAAACTTATAGTTTTTCAAATATTAGGCAATTTCGGTGTCATTTCGGAGTCTATGAGAGAGCCTTTCAACAAGGGTCATCTGCCAAATGTATCTCCTATAAATTTCAAGCTACACACTCTATTTTAGTCTTAACACGCTCATTAGATGCTGCTCTATCAAATCAGAATTTTCTAATTCCAAATGATTTCCGCACGCCAGGCTCTCAAAGTTGAAGTGGTTTTTGATGTCTCCTCTGCTGTAACCATGGTGACAGGCTGACACACAGAGGCATACACAGCTCTAACTTGCTCTGATTCTCCAGCAATTCAGAGCAATCCTTATCATCAGCATTCAAAGCAATGCTTCAGCTGCAGCAATCAAACTTGCATTTTCTTCAGGAAATGCCCTGTTCTAGTTGTTCTTATTGTTGGCCAGCTGCAAAGGCCCCCAAAAATGGGGGTTGTGGGGTGGAAAGGGTTAATGAACACAGGTTTTAAAACACTGCAGGAGGCTCATATTTTCACCAAACTGAATAATTAGGTATGCCATTTGGTTTTACGAATACTCCTGCAGTGTTTCAAAATCTGATAAACGATGTTCTGTGTGAGACCTGGTCCGGGGAAGGTCAAAGCCGTTCTGGAGTGGCCAACCTTGGACAACCGAAAACAACACAGGAGTTCCTGGGCTTCACAAGCTTCCTCCATAGGTTTATCCGGGGCTACAGTTCGGTTGTGGCTCCCCTGATAAGTCTCACGTCCCCTTTGTTTGGTCAGCCAAAGCGGAGGCTGAATTTTAGATTTCCTGATTCAGCCGGACCCCTCTGTTGAGAATTTATTTATATAAGGAAAATCTAGTTGTCTAGTTAATGAATTAATTTAATCGAAATTAATATGTGATAGATAACCAGTTAAAGGGATACAGTAGAGTTGGTTTAAATGTTTAGTTAGAGTGTAGGATAATATTTATAGGCATTAGACTGTTTGAGGGTACTTAATACCCATAATGCTCTAGGAGCTGAAGAGACGTACAACATCATAACTTTTTCAGGTGTTCTTGTTGTTGTTGTTGTTTGGTGAGCCGGTGTGATCAGCTGTTCTCTCGTATGCGCACGTCAGCATGTATTGTTTTTACCTTTTTTAATCCACTAAACCTTTTCAATCGTCAAGACTTGAGTTTCGTCTCGTCATTTTTTAGTACGTCTACGCTGCATTAGATTTTTTGGTGCCGAAACCCAGGATTGCTGCGGTAATGGCAGACAAAGAAAGAAATAACGGACAATGGTTGGACGTTGAGGGACAACGTATTGAAAAGTTAAAGACAAAGCATCGGACAATACGGAGTTCTACTACAAGACTGTTGAATAATATGGATAGTGAATTACTAAAGGAAGATCCGGATGTTGGCCGTGTGAGAGAGATGCTCGCTGTATTAGCGGCAAAGGAGGACAGTTTGTGCGAACTTGATCGTGTGATGGAAGAACACACTTCGCTGGCGGACGTTGAATCAGAGGTTGAACTAGCAGAGGAATACAGAGACCGCATCATCAGTTTGAAGACGCACGCTCACTGAATGCTCAGGGAACATGAGACTGTGAGTATTGGCAACCTCCAGCCGTACCGGCTAAGTGACGTCAGCGCACATTCTGCTGGCTCTCAGCAGAGCAACCAGACAGTGAGACTGCCAAAGCTGATTATTGAGTAAGTTTAATGGAGATGTAAGTTTATGGCAGGAATTCTGGAACCAATATGTGACTGCTATTCACTGCAATGATGCCCTTTGTATAAGAGAGAAGTTTACTTACCTGAAAACTTACCTCACAGGAACGGCTGCAAAGGCAGTAGCAGGGCTCACGTTAACAGAGAGTAATTACGATGCTGCAGTGGATATACTCCAAACTAGATTTGGAAGGAAAAGATCTCATTGTAAATGCTCACACATCAAAGTTGCTTAATCTCACTCCAGTGAAAAAATCATCTGATGTAAGTGCTTTGAGGAAATTATATGATGACTGTGAGATCCAGATCAGGAGCCTGGAATCTCTGGGAGTGGTATCAGACACGTATGGAGGCATGTTATGCCCAATACTGCTCCAGATGATGCCAGAGGACATGGCTCTTGAGTACAGAGCTTCACATATTACAGGATCTTGCAATCAGAGAGACAGTGAGTCTGTACACAAAACATTTAGCAAATCATACTCAGCCCGTGACATGAAGCTAAAGAAACCAAGTATGACATCAGCAGCAACACTACACACAGCCCATCAAAAAATACAAAGCTGCCTTTTCTGTGACAGTGCTGAACACATGTCTGAAAATTGCCCTGACCACAGCAAGGAAAAGCTGAAGAAGCTTGGCAGGTGCTATATCTGTTTAGGACCCAAACACATTGCAATGTTCTGCAGATCAAAACTGTCATGTGCTACATGTGGAGGCAAGCATGATGATGATTTGTGTAGGAAATGATGTTTCCCCAACTGCTGTTTCAGAAAATACAGACACGGTTGTTTCCTCTGTAATTCCCCAAACTGACCACAAGGAGCCTGACCACGATGGTTGGACCCTCAGGCAGGAAGATAGTCCGTTGCTTACTTGATGGAGGAAGCCAGGGCAGTTTAGTGCATGAGAATGTGGCAAAGGCACTACAGTTACCTGTCGTCAAACAAGGGACTCTTACCTTTCACACATTTGGTTCCCCTGCTCCGACAACAGTGAAGCGCAACATAGTGAAACTCAGTTTGGAGAATGTCTGGGATAACCAGCAGCATATTGAAATAGAGGCAGTTGTGACCCCAAAAGTGTGTACTGCAGTGATGAAAGTCCCAGATGAGCACATACAGAAGGAGATGAAAAAGAGAGGTCTCAACCTCGCAGACTTCCCTGGAGATCATAAACCTGAACTTTCTGTGTTAATTGGTTCGGACTACTACTGGAAGATAAGTGTCAGGCAGGATAGAGAGACTGACAGAGAGCCTGGTGGCATTAGAGAGCACCCTTGGATGGACATCCAGCTCAGTGAGGATGCACAAATTGCCAAACAACTGCATGCATCTGGGAACTTAAATCTCTGGGTATCACAAACGAGAAACCTGAGAGTCCAGAGGATGATGAGGCACTGCAGCGGTTTGAAGAAACCTCTTCTTTAAGGATGGACATTACCAAGTGGAATTGCCATGGCGACAAAACCATCCTCCACTCCAGAATAATTAATGCATTGCTAAAAGGAGGCTGGAAGGATTGAAAAGGCTTCATCCCACAAAGAAGGAAGCCCCTTATTAAATGACTGCCTTTTAACAGGGCCCAATCTAAATCCAGATCTGATGAGTGTTTTGATTAAGTTCAGACTGCATGAAATTGCATACATGGCAGACATCAAGAAGGCATTTCTGCAGATATCACTGTCAGAACAAGACTGGGATTCTGTAAGATTTCTGTGGTTCGCAGGACAACCAACAGAGGAGCAGGATGAGAAGCTATGTGTGCTGAGAATGACAAGAGTGGTGTTTGGAGCTTCATCAAGCCCATTCTTGCTTGCAGCAACCATAAGAAAGCATTTGAAAAAATATGAGTCAGAACATCCACACGTGGTAGAAACCATAAGCTCCTCACTCTATGTGGATGACTTTATTGCAAGTGCATGTGAGGTGACAGAGGCCCATGCTGTAACCACAGCAGCAAAGAACATTATGTCAGCTACAGGAATGGATCTATGCAAATGGATGACAAATTCTCCTGAGCTCAAAGAAAAATGGCAAGAGAGCTTGATGGACTGCACTACAGAACCAGAAACCCACGGATCAGTGCTGAAGGTACTGGGCTTAGTGTGGAGACCACCAACGATAAGCAGCCCTCTAAGGTCGACAAACACCAGCTGATGACTTTGTCAGTTGGTGTTTGTCGACCTTAGAGGGCTGCTTATCATTCTGAAAGAAAGAAAAAACACCAAACGAAGTGTTCTACAGTCCTCTGCTTAGATTTTCGATCCTCTGGGATTTTTGACACCCTTCACCATCAGGATAAAGTGTCTCTTTCAAGAAATGTGGAAGAAAGGGCTTGAGTGGGATAAGGAATTACCACCTGATCTGACAAAAACATGTCAGCAGTGGTGTTCAGCTTCCTCAACTGCACCAGTTGTCAATCCCACGGTGGTACAGAACACACCTGCAGCCACAGAACAGAAAGGATTTAAAACTACATGTATTCTGTGATGCCAGTGAAAAGGCCTACAGTGCAGTTGCTTATCTACAGGGAGAAACGAAGGATGGATAATTGGCAACAAGCCTGGTTGCATCCAAGTCCATGGTGGCCCTTCTCAAAACAATGACCCTGCCACGCCTGGAGCTGATGGGAGCTGTAATAGCAGCCAGGCTCGGGAGCACCCTCATAAAAGCACTGCAGATGGACAGGAGGCAAATCAGACTGTGGACAGACTCAATGATTGTGCTACACTGGATCCAAAGTTCTGCTCACAAGTGGAAACAGTTTGTATCAAACAGGGTGACAGAAATCCAGTCTCTAACCGACCCACAGTCATGGTCACACTGTAAAGGTAAACTGAACCTAGCTGACCCTCCTTCTAGAGGTCTAACTGTACAGGACCTGCAGCAGAGTGCATTATGGTGGAACGGTCCTTGTGTTCTGATATTACCTGACCATTAAGAGAACACTCAGGATGCTGTTGAAGAAGATGAGGTGAACGCTGAACTCATATCAGGTTGCTGTACAGCTGGTTCATCAGAACACAGAGCCCTTAAAACCTGTCTTTTGTCGGGAAAGATACAGTAAGCTTAAAACTGTGTTCAGAGTGACAGCCTGGATAAAGAGGTTTATCACCAACACATGCTCCAGCACAAAAATGTGTGGTGAACTGCGAGCAGAAGAGCTACAGGAAGCAGAAAAATACTGGATTAAGATAACTCAGAGTCAAGAGTTTCAGCCCTGAAAGCAGGAAAAAGCCCCAACACTGATTCCAGAATCCGAGAGCTGAAGCCGTTTCTGGATGAAGATGAGCTCCTTAGTGTTGGAGGAAGGCTCCAGTATTCTGATTTCTCATACACAGAAAAGCACCCATGGATTCTACCCAGCAACCACCAATACACAGAAATGTTGGTGCAGGATCAATATGAGAAGATGATGCACTCAGGTGTACGAGACACTTTAGTGCAAACCAGAGAGAAATACTGGATTTTGAGGGCACGGCAGATAGTCAAGAGAGTTGTGTCAACATGTGCACTTTCCAAGAAATTCAAGGCAAAGGCTGGACAACAGAATACTGCACCACTACCAAGGGACAGAATAACAGTCACCACCATTTGAGGTCACAGGTGTGGACTTTGCAGGCCCGCTTTATGTGAAGGAACAGAGCTCTATGAAAAAATCATATATTGCACTGTTTACTTGCGCTGTAACCAGAGCAGTACATTAAAAGCTGGTCTCTGACCTGTCCACTGAAAATTTCCTGCTAGCCCTGAAAAGATTTATATCAAGAAGGGGGTTATGCAGGGTCATATATTCAGATAATGCCAAGACATTTAAGTGAGCTGATCAGGAACTTTTAAAGAGCATCAAAGATCCACAGTTACGAGCTTTCTTCTCTGAAAAGGGCATCACCTGGCGGTTTATTGCTGAAAGAGCAGCTTGGTGGGGCGGATTTTGGGAGAGGCTTGTAAGGTTAGTCAAAGTCATTCTGAGGAAAGTGCTCGGCAGAGCTAAACTTAAATTTGAGGAAAATGCACTATCCTGACTGAAGCTGTAGCTGTGATAAATTCAAATTCAAGGTTTTGTCAGCTCAATGCTGACAAAACAGAGATGATTGTTTTTGGCCCCAAAAATGAAAGAGCTAAGATCAGTGCTTACCTTGACTCCATGTCACTGAAGGTCACAAATCAAGCCAGAAATCTCGGTGTAATTCTCGACTCAGACCTGAACTTTAACACCCATGTAAAAGCCATTATTAAGTCTGCCTATTACCACCTGAAAAACATTGCTAGGATTAAGGGCTTTCTGTCCAAACAAGGTGTCTTGTTTGGACAGAAAGCCCTTAATCCTAGCAATGTTTTTCAGGTGGTAGAAAAACTTATTCATGCATTTATTTTCAGTAGGCTAGATTATTGTAACGGCGTCCTCACAGGTCTTAGCAAAAAATCAGTCAGGCAGCTGCAGCTGGCCCAAAATGCTGCTGCTAGAGTTCTGAGTAATACCAGGAAAATGGACCACATCACACCGGTCCTCACTGCACTGGCTTCCTGTGAGTCAAAGGATACATTTCAAAACTTTACTCTTGGTCTACAAAGCACTGAATGGTCTTGGATCAAAATACATCCTGGACTTATTGGTTCCCTATGAACCATCTAGATGCCTGAGATCATCTGGGACAGGCCTACTGTGTGTACCCAGGGTGAACACTCAAACAGAGTGAAGCAGGATTCAGTTATTCTGCAGCTCACCTGTGGAACAGCCCTCCTGAACACCTGAGGTCTGCTCAGACAGTCACTTTATTTCACTTTATTATTTTTATTAATACAATAATTGTGAATGTGCATTGGCGTCCTACACCCCGTCGTGAGGACCACGTCCGAAAGGGGGGAAAGCTCGAGCAGAGAGGCCGCTGATTCGAAGACCCCCCCGGGAGAGGATAATAATAAAAAGGATAAAACCCCAAGGCAGAGCTGGAAGCTGGGACGAATTGAGGAACTGTTTCCAGGTCGTGATGGTCTTGTGAGGTCATGCACGACACAAGGTAACAAGACAATCCGGCACAAACAAAGGGAAACACAGGACTTAAATAAGGTAACAAGGAAACAAGGTAACAAGACACAGGTGAAACACATTAGGGTGGGGCAAACAATCACAAAAGGCAGGACAAACAGGACAACACAGGGAACACCAGAAAAACCCCAAAACTACAAAAATAACAAAGAAACCAGGAATATTAAATTACAAACAACAAAACAACAAATGACCAAAATACTAAATTATGACACTCTTCAAAGACTAGGAAATCACTCAGCAATCCACACTGGAAAGTTGGACAGCTAATTCAATACATCAATATAGATACTTGGAATGCACTAATAAGGATAACAGGATTCATGTATTCCAAAAGAAACTTTACACTCTTGTGTTCTTTGTGTTATATACTATATGAATGAAAGTTATAGTTTGAGTAAATTATTTTTGATATTCATGAAGATTAGGTTCCAAGCCTTATTTAACAAGTGTTTTCTTCAATCTTTCTAAGCTCTCGTGTGATTTTCCTGTTTTCTTAAACATGCCTAACATCATCTTGAGCCTTGTTGTTTTATGAAACTTCATTTTGAGAAGCTTAGTTTTTTCCCATCAACCCAACTGAAGATCCAGCAGATAGAACAGCTGCCTACTGTGTACCAACTGATGTTACAACTGAGAACTAGCACATGCCCTGAACACATGGTGCCTTGAGGAGAGCCCACTTGAAGTCATCATGAGAGCTGCACCTAGGAAGCTACAACTTCCTCACACCAGTGTTAATTTTGGCAGCAATTTCTGATTTAGTTTTTATTTTAGTCTTGTGACTAAAATGTCATTTGATTTTAGTCACATTTTAGTCATCAACATTTTTTAACTTTTAGTCTAGTTTTAGTTGACTAAATATCAAACAATTTTAATAATAAATAAAAATAAATATCATAGAATTTTAGTCGACTAAATCCACAGCAGACATTGTCAACTAAAATTCTATGATATATATTTTTTCATGAAATAATTGAGGTTTGAAGTGCAATAAAAACAGGCACAGCTTTAACTTTTGTTATTTGAAACAAACACCTCTTTCTTTAATTGCTATTACCTTTTCACAAAAGAACCAGTGAACAGTGAGCTGCTCTCCCTGAATAAACTGTTCAGTCATGACCTTCTTCATGAATACTCCATAACTACAGCAAAATACTTCAGTGACAACTTAGAAACGGTGCGCATGCTGTAAAACCATCAGCAGCGGTGTCCTACTTTATAGATTGTGTCACGTGTATCTTTGAACGGAAGTTAAGATGACTCGTCTGCAAATGTAGCTTCAGGTTTGTTGTGTTTTTACCGCTGATAGTCGCTCCACACGGTTTGCAAACCATCTTGTTTGTCTTGACATCAAACGTGTCCGTGTGTCTGTTCTTCTCCTGTTTTGTGTTACCATGCATGAGTACGCCTTCTTCCAGCATCGCGGGGTAACGTCCTTACGCAGAGAGATCACTTCTGATTGGCTCTCTGCCGCCGTCTCCTGATTCGTCCCTCCCTTCCACAAACAAAATTTGCTCTGATTGGATCTCGTCTCCATCAATAATTTCATCTCGTTTTTATTCGTTGACGAAAGTGTCAATACATTTCGTCTTCATTTTTGGCACCGTGCGTTAGTTTTTCTTTAGTTATCGCCTCATTTTTATCAGCAAAAAAAGGTCATTAACGAAAACTATGACGAAAATGATTCGTCAACAAAATTAACACTGCCTCACACCCACACATTGATCTCAAAACTCTACATTCTTTATAACCATCACTACAACACCATTTATTTTTTTTCTTCTTTATGTATATTACTTCTGTATAAAATCTCATGTTTATTCTCCAGATTAGTTAATAATGTCAGGATTAGTGTGGGAGCCGGACACAAGTGCGAGACACAGGGCGGTGTCTTCGAGCCAGGTCTTATTTTGTAGGTTTTGTTATTTCCTGTTTTATTTTATATTTTTTGTGCACTGACTTCCCTCTCGTTTCATGTGTCTTGTCTTCCTCTCCCTCGTGTGCTCCCTCCTACTGGGGATCCCTTCCTTAGCCCTAATGTGTCTCACCTGTGTTTCATTGTCTCCCTACTCCCTGGTGTATATAGTCTGTGTCTGAGTTCCTCGTAGTATTTTGTCTTTTGCCTAAGGGTTTTGTGTTATAGTTTTGGTATTAGTTTTTCAACAGTAAAATGACGGACCAAGCGAGCAGCAGCGGCACCGGTAGTAGTGCCGAATTCACATTTAAATGTAAGTAAAGGACAGTAGTTTGAGGGATTTTTAAAATGCTAGTAGTGATAGCGGCATTAAAAAAGTGATAGTTGTATATTTGAAAACATGACGTTCTGTTGATACGAGGCGCTGTAAGCGTAAACTAAACATTTTGATTGAATGTTGTTTCTTGACTGTTTACTGTAGTTCACTTGAGGAGCAATATTATCTTTATTATTATTAACGGTCATTTTGCCGGTTGTCATTTTGTTGTAGGAGGAGCAGAGGGAAACAGATGAAATCTGACAATTGATAACGGAGGACATGAGATTGGAGAGAGAGAGAGAAGTAATTTATTATTTAATTGATTTTTTATAAAAGATCAGCAGAAAATACTATTTACAAAGAACATATATTTAAATGTTTGGCTGAGCAGGAGTCCTTGGTGGTGCTGCTGGACTGGATGGGATGCCACGTTGAAGACCTTGGAGTCCTCTGGCTGTGAGTGGGACATCATCTGGGGTTTGCAGGGCTGATGATCGGCGGCTGCCATGTTACCTAAATGTTTTTGAAACGGGCAAAAATAATAATTACTTCAACAGAGCGGCTTCCAAAGCAGCTTAATATATGAATAGCTATAAAATATGTATACTCACCCTCCAAAGGTAATGATGGTCAGTACATCCTCCTCCAGGACAGACAGCTGATCCTGCCAGGGAGCACCACTGGCTCCTCCAACTAGCAATAATTCTTTGGTGTAGTGACATACCTGAGGCACAAAGGTGAGGTGCTTAATGACACATTAAAGCAGTGATTTAAGTCAGGGTTATTTGCAGGGTTCTTACACATTTAGCTATTTAATTTAAAGAATTAAAATTACAAACAGAACCTTGTATCAAGTCCTACAATTGGAAAAAAAACATTAATTACATTCAATCGTATTTGTCAATCTACTGGTTATATGGCTAGCATTTGCTCAGTAACTGGTATATTAATTACGATTCATAATATGGGTTAAAAAAGCAGCTTAACGTTACCTCCCCACTGCGCTCTTCCAGCCTGAAAAAAATGAGCCATCACTGGTTTTGCTGCTGCTGGAGCCGTCTCTCCTCTTCCTCCAACAACAAATAGATATATAAAAAATCCAAATTTCTAAATCCACGCTGTTGTCCCGTGTGTCTGTTGTGTCGTTTGTTGTGTAGTCCGTGTTGTGTTGCTGTCGCACACACACACTTACATATATCTTTCAGTAGGTCTCGCCTTTAGATATGCATGTTGACCTGTAGTCGGGCCTTGAACAAACTAGTGATTATTGTCTGCACCAGCCTGTCTTTCAGCTTGCTTGACAACATTAATAACCCGCCATGTTTGTTCTCTGTAATGTATGATGTTTGCTGCATGTTTGTTCCTCTGTCTCTTTCATCCTCTCTGTTTTATCTACCTCTTCCTCTCCTCCTCCACCTGACCTGTGCTCGGGAGGCAACATTGAATGTGCATGTGAATCTACATGTTAACTGAAAATTCCAATCAAGTCATGAAAATTGGCTAAAACATGAATAATCACTCCATTAATTCAGCCCTAGAGTTATAAGTAACACTGCCTGTTACTGGTTTTGTTGTCTTCATTTCAAGAAATGGTGTTAAAACTATCCATTTATGCCAGTGACAAAAGACATTATTAAGATATACACTCAACAAAAATATAAACGCAACACTTTTGTTTTTGCTCCCATGTTTCATGAGATGGACTTGAAGATCTAAACTTCATTCCAGATACACAATATTACCATTCCTCTCAAACATTGTTCACAAATCTGTCTAAATGTGTGATAGTGAGCACTTCTGCTTTGCTGAGATAATCCATCCCACCTCACAGGTGTGCCACATCAAGATGCTGATCTGACATCATGATTAGTGCACAGGTGTACCTTAAACTGCCCACAATAAAAGGCCACCCTGAAATGTGCATTTTGTTTCTGCTTTATTGGCGGTCTGGGGACTCAGAACCAGTCAGTATCTGGTGTGACCACCATTTGCCTCATGCAGTGCAACACATCTTCTTCGCATAGGGTTTATCAGATTGTCTATTGTGGCCTGTGGAATGTTGGTCCACTCCTCTTCAATGGCTGTGCGAAGTTGCTGGATATTAGTGGGAACTGGTGCACGCTGTCGTATACGCCGGTCAAGCACATCCCAAACATGTTCAATGGGTGACATGTCCGGTGAGTATGCTGGCCATGCAAGAACTGGGACATTTTCAGCTTCCAAGAATTGTGTACAGATCCTTGCAACATAGGGCCGTGCATTATCTTGCTGAAACATGAGGTGATGTTCATGGATGTATGGCACAACAATGGGCCTCAGGATCTCATCACGGTATCTCTGTGCATTCAAAATGCCATCAATAAAATGCACCTGTGTTCTTCGTCCATAACAGATGCCTGCCCATACCATGACCCCACCACCACCATGGGCCACTCGATCCACAACATTGACATCAGCAAAGCGCTCACCCACACAATGCCACACACGCTGTCTGCCATCTGCCCTGAACAATGTAAACCGAGATTCATCCGTGAAGAGAACACCTCTCCAACGTGCTAGACGCCATCGAATGTGAGCATTTGCCCACTCAAGTCTGTTACGGCGACGATCTGGAGTCAGGTTAAGACCCCGATGAGGACGACGAGCATGCAGTTGAGCTTCCCTGAGACGGTTTCTGACAGTTTGTGCAGAAATTGTTTGGTTATGCAAACCAATTGTTTCAGCAGCTGTCTGAGTGGCTGGTCTCAGACGATCTCGGAGGTGAACCTGCTGGATGTGGAGGTCCTGGGCTGGTGTGGTTACTCGTGGTCTGCGGTTGTGAGGCCGGTTGGATGTACTGCCATATTCTCTGAAACGCCTTTGGAGACGGCTTATGGTGGAGAAATGAACATTCAATGCACGAGCAACAGATCTGGTTGACAAAACTGCACATTTCAGGGTGGCCTTTTATTGTGGGCAGTTTGAGGTACACCTGTGCACTAATCATGATGTCAGATCAGCATCTTGATGTGGCACACCTGTGAGGTGGGATGGATTATCTCAGCAAAGCAGAAGTGCTCACTATCACACATTTAGACAGATTTGTGAACAATGTTTGAGAGGAATGGTAATATTGTGTATCTGGAATGAAGTTTAGATCTTCAAGTCCATCTCATGAAACATGGGAGCAAAAACAAAAGTGTTGCGTTTATATTTTTGTTGAGTGTATATTAGAAATTACTATTGCATAAAGCATTGCTTACCTTGCCAGGTATTCCCCGGAATTGCTTTTGTTCTGCTGTACATCCATACAGTTGGTAGTTCCAGGTAAGAGTGCCAGGGCAGGATTTTCCTGGGCTGCACAGCTCACAGTACGTGCCACAAGCCCTAATGAATCATGAATATAGTGATCCAGAGAGGCAGATCCCATAACGCCATGTGCCAGCAGCCCCAGTGGTAAACCCTCTGTTCTTAACTCAGACACATTCTGACTGTCTCCCAAGACCCAGTGAAAGTCTGGGAGCGACATCCGAGTGGCCAGGATCCACAAGAGGTGCACATCACGGATGTCACACCCAAATGTCACTAATCCTGTTGTGGATGAAGGTTCTCTCAGGGCCTCCAGCTGTTGCATCAGAGCTTGCAGCTGGTCTGGTGTGGAGGAAGAGGATGTGGATGAAGATGATGAAGCTGTAGAGGTTAAAAAAGGTAAGGATGATGCCTCTGCTTGCAACGGTGTACCTGCTGCTACTGCTGATGATAATAATGATGACAAAGAAGGCAATGAGGTTGAAGTGGTGGTTGTAAGGTTGACAAGAGTTCCCAGGTGGAAGCGGGTGTTGTTCTTGATGCGAAGGAGAAAGTCACTGATATTCCATTCCTGGCAGAGCAAAACACTGATGTCCCACCAGCCATTCATTATCAGCAGAGAGTAGAGTAGATGGGATGGTGGGGCCTCCACTGTCTGCATCACCATTTGGAAATGTAGAGGATTCTGTAAAGGTTTTTGTAAGAGAAATTGGCAAATTGGAGATTGAAAAAAGAAATCAACTTTTGAACTTATGACTTTTGAAGGGGGGTTTGTTGGAAGTGAGAAAGATTTATATTGAAAGGAAGGTGAGAAACAAGGAATGAAATTAGAGTAAGATGTGAAACAAAACAAATGAAAGGAAAATACATGGAATAAAGAGGTGAGGGTGATAGAGTTGCTGAGGGTCAACTAGATTTCAGCTGGGTGCCCTGACACAAAAATCATGCATCACTTTTGATCTGACAACACAAAAGATGCAAAAGTTGCACTGGCCAGGGAACTACATCGCCTCCTGATTGCCAGAGGGAGTATTGATATGATGGGCTGGTACATCAATCGTAAAAAATATATACCCTGTATATATTTTGCACAGCTCTATATTCTGGCATAGTACAAATATGGTCAGTAAAATGATACAAAATTTGAGAGACAGGAATTCAATTTGACATGATTAAAGTCTCCAGTGAAGGCCAAAAGAAACAATGTACTTAAAAATTTACTTTTTAGTACTCTGTACTGTCTGTCTTTTTGTTACACATACAAATAATGCACCTTGATATCATGTATGTTTTGTACACTACCAATTCATTTCAGAAAAATGAAAAAAATTATTTTTGATAATAAATTAATTCTAAGAAAAAAAAAATTAAGAGCCACATGGGAGCCGAAAGAGCTGACTCTTTGTGAACCTATCCATAAGAACCGGCTCTTAAAAAGAGACGAAATTCCCATCACTACTGTCTGGAATTAGCAACCTCTTGGCCAATCAGAAAATACAAGTTCTTGTTTCCAAGTGAGGTCAGAGTTTCAGGTGCAAGCACACGTTTCATTGACATGCAGCAAACGTAACCTGAATGCAAGTTGTGTAGGAGAGCTGGAGGAGGGAGAGAACTGTCAGGAGAGGGACAGAATAATCATCACTGTTCAAGGGGCCCATTTAGGGCTATATGTTTTTTCTGTATTCTTTTGGGACTGTAGAGTTTATTACAGCCTAATATTAGGGCTGGGCGGTATGACCAAAATTCTATATCACGGTATTTTTATATTATTATAACGGTTTCCGGTATTTGACGTTTTTTCCCCTCATGCATGACGTGTTAACACATTGATTGTGAGAAGAATTACTGCAGTAGAGCGGTTACCCTATTCCATGGTCATGAGAATTGTACAAAAAAAAATCCACATTAGTATTACATGTAATATAGTAGTATTGCGATTACTTGAGGCTTTTTCCTCAATTACAATTAATAAACGATCATTTTTATAGTTTTAAAAATATTACAAATAAATGTGTGTGTGTGTGGGGGGGTCAAGGTCAATGTTATACACACATGTGGCTTCGAGTGAACGCAGACGAGATGAAAGAGGCGGCGTGACGTGACTTAAGCTTGTTATATACTCCACAAGGACAGAGAAATCTGAGTTCCTGAGGTGGAAGAAATAAGAACAAAATCTGTTTGGACCAGACTTTATGATACTTCATGATAAACGAGTGTGTAGAACTCCTCATATGGCTCTCTACTGCAGCGCACGCAGCGCTCATACACACACATACAGGTTT
Source organism: Parambassis ranga (assembly GCF_900634625.1). Lineage (NCBI taxonomy): Eukaryota > Metazoa > Chordata > Actinopteri > Ambassidae > Parambassis > Parambassis ranga. Next base: position 61,554 of record NC_041032.1, on the reverse strand, counting down.
TACAGGTTTTGATGTTTTTCGCTGCTAATCATCGGCAGAAGCAGCAGTTTAGGTGAACATGTATGAAGCAGAGATATTTGGGAAAACAAGCAAAGCTGTGCAATAGCAAACAGTAGCAACATCAGACTCCTCCGTGTCCAACATGTGTCCAACACGTGTCCAACACCTAAACTGCTGCTACTGCTGCTGTTCAGCGCATCTTCAACCCTGCGCCTGTTTGTGTGTCTGAGCCCGATTTGTGCTGCAGTGGGAGAGCCATGTTAAGAGTTCTACACAAACATTCCTGGTTCAGAACCTCCCCTGTCCATTTTCACCAAAAACTTCACTAATACCTGTGCTCTGTTCCATGAGTGTGCAGCAGTGCAGCAATGAAAAACGTGTGAAAAACCCAGTGGCTGTTCTACATTGAATTACTACCCAGGCGAGACCCCCCATGAGCGCCTCCCCCTCAAAAAAAAGAAATTCAATTCAATTCAGTTTTAATAATATAGCACGTTTTACAATCAGAAATTGTCTTGAAGAGACCCAGAGCCTGAACTCCCTTAAGGGCCACAGTGTCAAGAAAAACTCCCTTTAACAGGAAGAAACCTTGAGCAGGAACCAGCTCATAGGAAGAACCTTCCTGCTGACAAGACAGAGAGGATGAAGGAGAGAGAGAGAAGAAGAGGGAGACAGGACAGAGAGGATGAAGGAGAGAGAGAGGAGAAGAGGGAGACAGGACATAGAGGATGAAGGAGAGAGAGAGGAGAAGAGGGAGACAGGACAGAGAGGATGAAGGAGAGGGGAACAAACATGGACAAACATCAAACATTACAGAGAACAAACATGACAGGTTGCAATATGGATAATATGATGATAAATGGTATAAAAAAAGAAATTTCATATTTTTTTTAAATTAAACTAATGTAAACTAGAGCACTACATTTGTACTGAATCAAACATATGCCCTTGCTTATTCAGACAAAAAAGACTAGTGATTTTGATACCTGTGTGTGATGGTCCAGGCTGTGGGCAGAGAGTGAAGAGAGAGGCTGCTGAATGTTTGATAAATATGAAAAATAATCACTTTTTACCCTGTATTTAACTCATAAACCAGCTGACAGTGAGCAGTATTCTTACTTTAGTTTAACATTAATCAGCCTGTCATTGATGGACGGACTTATGTTAGCAGGCAGTAGCTAACTTGTTAGCTAAACGACGAGCCAGACCGCGTCATGGATGGACATTATAGAAACACAGAATCAAACTCTCAGTCCAGCATCAGACTACAGTCTTCTGTCTCTCTGCCTGCAGCACTGCTGTCTGTTTGGTTTGTTGTCATGGCCCCAAAACCTCCGTGTTGTTTAATGATCTTAACGGTAAGACCTCTCACTCATTCAATCATTCACTCTGCTATACACAAACACGCAGTGACGCACACTATCAGGACAGAGTGAGACCTCCCTCCTTCACTCACTGTCCGTTCCGTTTGGGAGACCCAGAGGTGAGCTGTCCCCTGCGCCCCCTCCCCTTCTCACACAGCTTCTGTACGGCAGCTTCTCAGCAAGCAGGGGCACCTGCAGCTGCAGGGGGCACTGCGTCTGGGTGTGTGGTTTTCTTATGGATTGCTTTCTGCTGTAAAGCTAAATGGTAACTGTTTTTGAGCTGGCCCATAGAAGCTGTGAAATGCAGTTTTTAACACTGCTGCATAGGCTTTATTTCTGAGGCCCAGATGTTGTCTCTAAAAAGAAGTGCCTGGATCATGATGAAACTGTTCTCATACTTTACTAATACCCTCACAATATAGGCAGCCGTGGTAGCAGCACACTTTAAAGGCCTTAAGTGTCACTATGATAGAAAGGTGTCATACAAGTGCAAACAATTTACAGCTATGGTATGAAACTATAAATAATTCACAGAACTATACCCATATACAAGACATCATACCCACACATCCACACAGAGAAGCCAATGGACTTCCTCATTTCTAGGAGCCATACAATGAAATGAAGCTGTCCTGATTAGGACAGTCGCCTGCTGATGTCAGTATACACTACACCATGTCCATGCCACAGTCTCCTATGGTTTAAGTTTTGTTCCTCATAATTATTATGCACAACACTGCTGTTTGTAAACTACTGAACTGTAAGTGTTTTTGCACAAGTTAATTATTTATTTAATGATGTCATGTAATGATGTAGCATACTAGCACTAAGAGTAGTAGCAATAGCTGTAGCTGTGTGTGTATGCCCAAAACTATAAACCCCATGGAAAAGATAATTGAGCAACAGACTCAGCAGAATCATCAGGAAGGCCAGCCATGTTGTGGGAGAGGAACTGGACTCTTTGACAGAGGTGTGTCAGAGGAAGATGTTGTCCAAAATAAAGACCATACTGGACTGTCCCTCCCACCCACTCCACACTGTGCTGACCAGCTACAGGAGCTGCTACAGGTTCAGCAACAGACTCCGACTCCCACGGTGCACCACTGGGAGACAAAGGAAGTCATTCCTGCCTGTCTCAATCAAACTACTGAACTCTGAACTGTAACAGGCACTCAGACACTGTACATTCATACATTCATACATTCATGTCATGCTCTTTACTATGTAAAGGTTTTTATACAATAGTAAATATGTTCCTTAGATACAACTCAGGGATTTAAATGCTGTCTAGGTATTTAGATATTTATTATATATGTCTATTTCATATTTCAATTATCTTTTCTTCCATTTGTCTGTATCAAACAAGAATTTCCCCTCGGGGATAAATAAGGTAATTTCTATATCTTATTCTCTGATTCTTCTTTATTAGGGCCCAAGCACCTAACGGGCCATTTTTGGCGATTTGTGACCCTGTTACAAAACTTTTCACGCCTCGCATACTTCATCCAATTAAGCTGAAATTCACTGTGTCCAGTCAGGACACCATAGGATAGAGACGCATTCCAAAACTCTTGCAAAAGTATTACGGTGTGGCCGAGGCGTGGCCTCAAAGTTCGGCAATTTCACTGTCAGGGCTAGTACAAGATGGAGGACACAAGCGCAGCTGAGCCGGAAGTATAAGGCAATTCTTAGTGTTTAATTCAGTCCAAATTCTGGTACACGAGTAATCAGTCAGCGTAGCAAATGTTTTCATAGGTTTTTCTGCCTGCCCCTCTGGCCGGTTTTATGTAGGATCATGAAAATTGGCACACATATGTATCACCCTAAGACTGACAAAAAAGTCTCTTGGACCCCCCCTCCAAACCCAACAGGAAGTCCGCTATTTTGAATTATTTGGTCATTTTTGGCAATTTTTGACCCTCCTACAAACTTGTCACACCTAGCAAACTTCATCCAATTGAGCTGAAAATCACTCCACTCAGGACACCATAGGGAATAGACGCATTCCAAAACTCTTTCAAAAGTATTACAGTGTGGCGGGGACTTGGCCTCAAAGTTGACCACTCACCTTTACAAAGGAACTGGCTGTATTTTATGCCGTAACGCGTACGGTGTGGTGGGGCGCCTCATTTGACCATTTGCATTACAAAGGTCTATTTTCTGCAGTAGAACTCATATATTTCATGCAATGTGGACAAAATCTTACAGTACTGCTATGGACCCGAGTCTGAACAGATAGGTGGCGCTGTGACGGTATCATCCTATGAGCATAGGATGATCCTATGAGCATAGGATGATACCATCACAGCGCCACCTACTGGCAGCAGGTAATTTCTGTTGTAAACATGTGTTTGTTTGTTTGTCTGAAAATGAGAGGAGAGCATAAGACAGGAGAGCATAGGAGAGGAGAGTATAGGAGAGAAGACAGCGATGGCCCTGCGGATCACAAGGCATGCGAGGGCCCGCAATGCTGCTTGCAGGTTTCATTTTTTTCCACCCTAAGATCGCATTTTTGGGGGCCTTACCATGCCCCAAAACTCACCAACTTGATAGAAAAATTTGTTTGCCCGTGTTCCGTGTTCCTGGTTTCCTGCTGGCAGACTTCTTAAGCCAGACTCACCTTTGACGCTGGATTGTTTCCTCATGCGGTAACATTCTCGCCGCTGTTTCCACCCCAAAACAGTTTCTAGTTCCTCAGATACTCACAGATCAAACTGTTGGATTAATTCGTTGTCTTCTCGTTTTCAGGAACGGACCTCAGACACCACGCGCTCCCCCAGCCAGCCAGCCAGCCAGCCTGTTTTCACGCCAAGTACTGTCTTGCCAGCATTTACCAAACCTTTGGAAGTAACCTTTTGTTCTTCAATAAACCTTTCAAACGACCTTTCAGGTGTCCTGCTTTTGGGTCCTTTAACCTAACATAACATGCTTATTTTTATTTTCTTTGGAACAGTGAGTTTCCTGTCCACTGTTTCTATCATAAGAACAAAGTCCTCATGAGGACAGATACTAATCAAAACACAGCTGTACACAGACTAAATGCAGATTACAGCTTTATTGTTCCCCACCTGACGTTACAGTTTTATTTGCGAGTGCACTTGTTGCATTTGGGTAACGATATTACAACAATAATTATTATTTAGAAGACATATCCAATTAGAGCTGCAAGCAGCATTGCGGGCCCTCGCACACCTTGCGATCCGCGTGGCCATCGCAGTCTCCTCTCCTCTCCTCTCATTTCCAGAGATTTACAGCAAACCCTCATTTACGAGACAAATTTTCTGTTGCCAGTAGGTGGCGCTAAGACCGTATCATCCTATTAGCATATATATCTAATCAGACTTGGGTCCATAGTAGTACTGTAAGATTTTGTCCACATGTGCATGAAGTATGTTGGTGGTACTGCAGAAAATAGAGCGAGTTCCTTTGTAATGGCGAATGGTCAACTTTGAGGCCACGCCCCCGCCACACCTTAACACTGTTGAAAGAGTTTTGGAATGCGTCTATTCCCTATGGTGTCCTGAGTGGACACAGTGAATTTTAGCTCAATTGGATGACGTATGCGAGGCGTGAAAAGTTTTGTAGGAGGGTCAGAAATCGCCACAAATGGCTGCAAACTTCAAAATGGTGGACTTCCTGTTGGGTTTGGAGGGGGGATCCAAGAGACTTTTTTGTGCGTCTTGGTGTGATACATATGTGTGCCAATTTTAATGCTGCTGTGTCAAACTGGCCAGTGGGGCTACACGTTAGGGCAAGAAATACAGCAAGTCCCTTTGTAATGGCGAAGGGTCAACTTTGAGGCCACGCCCCTGCCACACTGTAAGACTTTTGTAAGAGTTTTGGAATGCGTCTATTCCCTATGGTGTCCTGAGTGTACACAGTTAATTTCAGCCCAATTGGATGAAGTATGCGACGCGTGAAAAGTTTTGTAGCAGGGTCACAAATCGCCAAAAATGGCCGCAAACATCAAAATGGCAGACTTGTTGGGTTTGGGGGGGTCCAAGAGACTTTTTGTGCGTCTTGGGGTGAGACATATGTGTGCCAATTTTCATGATCCTGTGTCAAACTGGCCAGAGGGGCAACACGTTAGGGGGTGCTATAGAGCCATTTTCCCATGTGCATTTCAAAAGTCAGCAAATTTCAACATTTTTCGGGTGAATGAATTTTTCTACCAAGTTTGGTGAATTTTGGGGCATGTTAAAGCCCCCAAAAATGCGATCCTAGGGGCGAAAAAAAAGGGCTCAGGCCCTAATAATCCCTAGGGTTTCAATAGGGTTTTTAGAGCCCTATTGTGCAATAGGCTACTGTTATGATAACAGTGCACCAGTAAACTCCGTTCAGTGTTTATTCAAGAAAAATTATTAAAATGTAACATCACTGAAGAAGATTATCTTTCAGAATGTCTATCACAAAAATAGTGCAGGCATCCACTGCAATATTACTGTTAATGTTGCTATATTATTAGGCCACTGCAGTAAATGTCATTTTGGCCAGTAACAAACAAAATAGCCTACTGGATTTTACTGCAAAAATGCAATTTGGTCTAAAAAATATTGCAGCAATGTACTAAGGGTTTTTTTTTGTAAATGTACTCACACATGTCTTTTGTCTATAAAGTACAATATTAGCTTCATCATCCATATTTTATAGTAGGCAAGTGAATTAATTTACATGTTCATCTACAGGTTTGAAAAATTCAGCAAAGCAAAGAAAGTGACCAATGAGGAGGGACAGAGCAGCATTGAGCCTTTCTTGTTTCAGGCGAGAGGTATGCAGATATACCGCCAGGGTCATCCTAGACAGAGGATCATCACAGAATCAATAGTCAATGACCTTGTGATTGGATGCAATTTGCCCCTGTCTTTGATTGAGCACCCCAGCTTCAGGAATTATTTGTCAGTGACAGAGGAAAGATATAATCCAGTAAGTCGATGCATGATTACAAGGTGTCTGCATGATCATGCATTGGAGAAATGGGCCCTTATCAAATCAAAACTAGAAAAGACAGACACTGTGTCTGTGGACATTTGGACAGACAGGACCATGTGTGGCATAGTAACAGTCCACTTTATGGAGATAGACAGAAGTAGTCCAAAGCTCCAGACAGTTCTTTTAAATTGTGCCAGATTCACAGGATCACACACTGGTCAGAGAATTAGTGAGGCATTTGAAAAAATGTGACAACTTTAACATCAAGCACAAAATAGATTACATTATCTGTGACAATGCATTAAACATGCAGAAAGCTTTCACACTTTGTTTTCCCTCTACTACAAGTAGTGGAGATGATGATGAAGGCCTGGAAAACAGTGGTCTCTGGGAGGCCAAAAATGTCTCATTGACTTCCATTCAAACCACATTTTTTAATCCTGCTGTCATACCAGTATACAACCATTCAATCTGTATTATTAGCATTTCATTTTGAAGAATTGGATTAGTATTTGACATTTTTACTGTATTCCATCAGATTCTGTTTTCCTAATGTAGGTCATTCTATGAAATTCCTGTATTATTCCCAGTTATATTATGGCACCTTATGACCACTAAGGGGCCAAGAATTCCTGTGTGTTCATTTTTGTAGGCGTGTGTGTCTGCTTGTGTGTGTGTGCACGTGTGTGTGAATCTGTAAACACGCACTGATCATTCAGTGAAATGAAGGAAAGGATCTATAATTGCTATCACTTTCAAGTCTGAAGAGGTGAAACATACCTTTGCTGCGCCTTTGCTGCACACAAAAAAATACCACATGTAGCAAGTCTATAAGGGGGCTTCAAAAAGGTCACTGAAAACCACTACGCTTACGCTATGTTTATTTTTCAACACATCCTCCATGTTAGTCAATACTCCTGTGCAAGCATTTACACCAGACTTTTCAAGTCCATCTGTGTAAAACTGAGGGCCATGCGATTTAAACCAAGTCAAAGCAGCTTTTTTACATCTTCAACTGATGGAAAATGGTACCTTTCAATGATTTTTTTCAGGTTTGGAAACAAAAACTAGGGTTACAAAACATCAAGATATCGGCCCAAAAAAAACGACCAAAAAATCGGCGGCACATATCGGCTATGGGCTGACCAAGACCTCTAAACATCGGTATCGGTTATAAAAATGGTTTGCTGCCACAGATGTTTTGGTGTAGTTGTGTTGGGCAGTGCTGGTTGCGTCTGTAGCAGGCTAAAGAAAAGTATTTTTAGTTTTAAAAGAAACTAAAACCTCCCCTACGTTTTTGCTAAAAACTGTTTGATTATTTGTATTAATTATAATTCCAAGATACATTTATAGACCACAGACCAAGTTTCAGGCGGATTGGAGAAATCCTCTAGGAGGAGTTCGTAAAAGTGTCGGGAGTGAAAAATGTAAAATGGCGCAGTTTTTTCAAAATGGCGGACTTCCTGTGCATTTTAGAGGATACCTCCAAGAGACTTTTTTCATACCGCCAGTAGGCGGCGCTAGAGTATCAGCTCATTAGCATATCAATCTGTTCAGACTGACAGGCTCAGCATGCCTGATTTTTTTCATTTACATTGGATGAAGTATGTGGGAGATACAGCCACAAACACATCCATTTCCTGTGCATTGGCGAAGGGTCAACTTTGTGGCGGCGCCACGGCCAGACCGTGTGAGGAAGTGCTGCGTTTTTGATAACTTTTGGTCTCTGACTCCTTCACGGCAAGCACACCAATTTTCAGCCGTATCAAGCAATTCCCCTAGGAAGAGTTCACGAAAATGCGGGGTGTGCAAATTGGAACATGGCGTGGTTTTTCCAAGATGGCCGACGCCCTGTAGGGGGTGGAATTTTTTTTCCAAAGGCATGTTTCCTGGCATGAGGTGATACATCAGCGTACCAATTTTCATGGTCGTAGCTGTTACGCTGAATATTTTCAAATTCCAGGGGGCGCTGTAGAGCCATTTTGCAAGTCACTGTCGTGGCGACAGTTTCAGCCATTTTTCGTGAACCAGTGCCAAATTTGGTGAGTTTTTGAGCACGTTCAGGGGGTCAAATTTGCGTCGAATGACGCGGAAGAAAAAAAGAGAATAATAAACGCTTGCATTTCAATAGGGCTCTTGCACCATTCGGTGCTCGGGCCCTAATAATAAGAAACGCTTGCATTTCAATAGGGCTCTTGCACCATTCGGTAATGGTAACCTAATTAAAGCTGCAAGCAGCGATGACGGGCCCTCGCAGCCCTTGCGGTCCGCGGGACCAGCAGCCGCCGCCTCCCCTATCGGCCCACGACCTCTCTCCCTCTCTGTACCGGCACGAGCTGTGGTCTGCAGTATATAAAATGTATATATATATATTAAAATATAAAAATAAATATATTTTTTTTATTATAGATACTTTATTAATCCCAGAAAAAAAAATATATATATATATATATTATTTATTTATTTATTAGGGCCCGAGCACCGAGTGGTGCGAAGGCCCTATTGTAATTGCTGGTATTATTATTATTATTTGTCCTCCCAAACAAACGCATTTTTCGCCCCTTTGTCATGCACGAAAACTCACGAAACTTTGCACACTCATCAGGGGTGGCGAAAAATGGGATATTTTGTGGTCGCTGCGGCGGGGCAAAATGGCTCTACAGCGCCCCCTTGAAATTTTCAAAACACCCCTCGCATTTGGCTTAGTTTGGAGTAGGTGCACGAAAATCGGTACACGTTTATCATAGCAAGATGCACCAAAAAGTCTCTTGACACCATGACCTTAACCCAACAGGAAGTCTGCCATCTTGGATGGAAAATGGCGATTTTGGCGATTTACACCATTGGTATGTGAGCGAACTCCTCCTAGAGCTGTTGCCCGATTGACCTGAAATTTGCTGGAGGTCACCTAAAGGACCTGCTGATCAAAAGTTATCAAAAGCTTTTCTCTAACTTACAGGGCGTGGCCTCTGTTGCTCGCCAAAGTCTGGCGACAATTCATGATTTCGCCATGTAACTTTGAACGGCTCTCACGCCTGCATACTTTATCCAAACGTCAAACTTTATGAGCATGATGAGGGCTCTGCCCTGAACGCCTCCATATGTTGAAACCCTGACTTACTCGTGGCGCCCCCTGCTGGTAACAGGAAATTACCTCTTTTTGCTCTGACATGTACTGCTCCTACATAGTTGACAGCATCAACTTCATTTCACCTCTAGAACCTTCCCAACTAGTTGGTGACACTACACTATGAAGGCCGTGAAGCTGTGTGCAATGGTGTCTGTGTGGCGGCGCGCCGACTGTCGATCCTTCGCCGTGAGAGTTTGAGTTTTTAATGACCTTAACGACCTTCTATGATCATGAAAATTCATACACATGTTCACAGGGGCGTGTCCTAGCAACTGATGGGGGTTGCGTAAGTGGGTGGGGCAAATTGGCTCAATGGCGCCCCCTTGAATTTTTTAAACACCCCTCTCCATAGGGGTTTTTTTGGAGTAGGAAGACAAAAATCGGCACACACACAGAACACGTCCAGACGCTCATCAATGTCTCTTGCACCATTGATCTAGACCACACGGGAAGTCAGCCATTTTGATTTTGGCAGTCAAATTTCAGCGATTTCCACCTTTGGTATGCGGACGAACTCCTCCTAGGGATTTCAACCGATTGACTTCATATTCGGTCGCTGTCACCTAGAGACCATGCTGATCAAAAGTTATCAAAAGCTTTTCTCTAAGTTAAAGGGCGTAGCCGCTGTGGCGTCACTTCGCCATTCATACACGAACAGCTCTCTCTCCTACATACTTGCTCCAAACGGCTTCAAACTTTCTGCACGTGATCAGAGCCCCTCCCTGAACGTCTCTATGTCATCATGATCTATGGCGCTCGCTTGTGGTGGAGACAGGAAGTGCCATGTTCTACACTGACATGCACTTATCTCTCACTGTTTAATCCTTCCCTGTCATTACACAGCCAAATGAGGATCACAGATTTGAAGTCCTACAGAGACACCTGTCTGGTTTCCTGTATCAGGCTGCCCGTGGCGGTGGCGACTGTTGAACCTTCGCCATGACACATCAATTGCTTATAACTTCGCCGTGCATCGTCCTAATGTCCTAAAAAATTTTTTCATGTCCTAACAGTCCCTCCCCCGACACGTCTTCATGCTCATGAGTCACCTGCACAGCGCCACCTACAGGAAACCGGAAGTAATTGCTTCTGGACAATTTTCATGAATGAATCAAATGTTTTTTGAGGATTGATGCACAGACAGGTCTCCACTATTCTCATGGTGTCTGGCTCCACCCAGTGGACACATAGGGTACTGCAGATGGTATAACGGATGCTCCTAAAATCCTCGAAATGTAATACCACAACCACGTGTGGACAGCGCCACCTACTGTAAAGAGGAGGTTACTGCACACTAACACGACAGATTTGTTGCACTGACACATCTCTGCTTCTGTCTGCCGGCTTTTTCCCCACCGCTGTGACTAGGGAGGAGTTGGGAGTGAACCACCAACCTTCCGGTTACTGGACAACCCTGCTATACCACTGCGCCACTCTTGCTCTTCAAAGTCTGCCCCATTAACCCTGGGCAGGGACTTGATGTGCAAATTAGGCCTTCGATCTTAAACCCAGACCGATCACTTCTATTTTTACCAACACTACAGTGCTATTCTAAACGCTTAACATCTGTTATGCACATTCAAAGTGAAATCCGGCTGGTACCTAAAAGCACTTCTATATCTTTTTGTTTTTGTTGTTTTTTTCTGAAGTACTAGATACAACCATCACAGCCCTGCAGGAAGTCCCTAAGGCACTGGGCTGTCAGCAAATATGGTGTTGGCCTCATCAAAGATTGAACCTGTTGTCATTATTTCAAAATCTGACTATAGACCTTGCAAGGCTCAATAATCATCTAAACAAGAAGCCATTGATGGTATAACACTAGTCTTTGAGTCTCTTAAAGCAGCAGGAGTAATTGTTCCCTGTGATGACTCAATAGTGCGCACACCTTTGTTCCCTGTTAAGAAAATCAGAGATAAATCTCAACCGATAGAACTGTGATTTGCTCAAAATTTGCAAGCAGAAAATGCAGCAGTTCTTTTCAGTGGTGGACCTCAAATGCTTTCTTTTTAATCCTCCAGTTCGTCCAACTCTGGCTTTGCTTTGTAATTTTTTAATGTTGATGACATTATGACCTGCAGCCCGGCCAAGACGCAGTGCGAAGCCAACACAGTCAAACTTGCAACATCTGACTCATGGTGGTCACAAAGCCTGGCACCACAAAGAGTAGCTGCAATTCAGAATCTCTCAAAACCCATCACACAAAACAGATGATGTCCTTTCTTGAAATGTGCTTTTATTGTATACAATTCATCTCTACATATGCCATTCTTGAGGCTCCACTCGCCTCCTTCATTCATGGCAAGGGTCTACAAACACACAAAAGACCACATGGACTCCTGAAGCAGAACACTGCTTCACTGCACTAAAGCTTGCCCTACAGGACTACCTGATCCTACCAGTCCTTTCACTCAGACAATAGATGAGAAGAATGTGTGTATGACTTCTGTTTTTGTTGCAGGCTTATGGGAAAAGATGTCTCAGAGCTGTGGGCACTGCTGGGAAAGCAGTTATGGCCTCAAGAGACATTGTGGGCTACTCAGATGGTTCCATGTGGTGGATCCATGATTTCAATGAATGAAAATCTTCTTGCCTCTCCACAGCACAGTGGCTGAAACGCAGCATCCTACTTTTAGAAATGTTTAACATCACTAACACTAACATCATCTCACATCACTGTCAAATGATGCAATGTTTTAAACTCTGCTACTTTCTTTCCCACACTAGATGACAGACAAGCACATAACTGTGTTGCTGTCCTCCAACAGGTTTGCTCCCCAACACTGGATGAATCTTGTATGGTTTGTTTATGCAACACAATGCAGGTAAAACCAAAACAGTCAGGACTTCCAGATCATGGCCGTAAAGTTCTACTGGAACAGATCCGGAGGATGATATGGTCGGTCAGTGGCGGATGAGGACGTACGCAGGACCGCAAGCAACGGGGGTAGATAATCAGGGACAAACTGAGAAGATTCAATCGAGGCCCTCCACAGAGAGATCCAACCATAGTGGACTAGGAGATCCATGCAAGTATATCACAAACAGTGACAAAGACTCCTCTGTAACCTGTTGTAGACATACCTCTTTAAAACGATGGAAATATCTTACTTAAGTTTAGTTATAAGCTGTGTGAGTTTTTCTTTTTCTCTTAACTGTTTGATAAGATGTAAAGCCTAAATGAAAGTAATTGATAATGTCGGGGGCTGGATTTGTATTATTTTCCTGTTGGAATAAATAGAATCAAGGGCCCTCCCATTAAAAAAAGAGGTTTTCCCCCATGAAGACTACTCTTAAACACCAAGAACATGGTTACTTTTTTGACCCCACCCTTGGAAGTTCCAGTGAATATGTTCAGTTTGCAAGCAAGGTCGATAACCGAGCTAATAAATATTCTGTTCATTCGGTTGCTGCAGTTGAAGGCAGCTTAAGTGATGTCACACAAACCTCAATTAAAGATTGTCAAACTTTTCTAAGTTTGAAGGTGGTTTCTTTAAATGTAAATGGATTAGTTCATCCAATCAAGAGAGGTAAAATAATATCAAGACTAAGAAAGGAGGGGGCACAGTTGGCTTTTTTGCAGGAAATGCATCTAACTGACGTTGAACATGAAAAACTGAAAAGGGGAGGATTTAAACATGTACTCAATTACTAATAATAATTACTAAAAAACTGAAATATTTGATTAAAGAAATTGGAATAATGGATGTCTGGAGGGATCTTAACCCAACTAGCTGGGACTATACTTACTTCTCTGCACCACAATCTGCCTACTCAAGGATTGACTACTTTTTTACTTTTAAGAGGGATCGCTTTAGAAGTATATAGAGCGATATTGGGACAATAGATATATGACCATGCGCCTATAAAGATGACCATTAACGTCGGTAACAATCCAAAACTAACATTATGGAAATTAAATGCTAGTATACTGAATAATCCTGAGGGAAAGGAGGAATTGAAAAAAGACATAGAAGCTTATTTTAAAGAAAAAAATAATGGGCAAGTGCCCCCACCTATGGTGTGGGATGCTTTTAAGGCGGTACTCAGGGGTAAATTAATTTCAATTTCCTCAAGATTGAAGAAGCACCGACACGAAAAAATTAATACAATAACCAGAAAACTTAGAGAACTTCAGAAAAGTCACAAAGACAACCCAGAACCCAATCAGAAAGTAAAAATAAAAGCACTGCAGAATGAGATTGATGAGTTATACATAAATTATATATAAATTAAAAAGAAGCTGGTATTTTTGAAACAGGGACACTATGAGGCAGGTAGTAAAGCGATGAAATTATTGGCATATAAATTAAGTTAATAACATTCAGAAAATACTATTAATAAAATTAGATGCTCCAAAAGTAATAATATACACTATAGATTGGAAGAGATATAATGTATTTTTGAAGAGTACTATAAAGAATTATATTCTCAACCAAAGCTGGAGAATGACAAAAAAAAGATTTCTTTAATCAACCCACAATTACACAAGAGTAAAACAAAGCACTGATTGCAGACATCCTGAATAAGGAAATAAAGGCTGCAATATCAAGACTTAAAACACGTAAGAGCCCAGGATCGGGCCCTCGCACTCTGCGCGATCGCCCCCTCCCCATCACGCCGTCGCTTCTCTCACCCACTCCCCCACAAGCTGCGGCGATTTTGCCAGCGGTGGGAAAAAGCCGGCAGACAGAAGCAGAGATGTGTCAGTGCAACAAATCAATCAATATATGTAAAAATTGTTAGTATGCAGTAACCTCTTCTTTACAGTAGGTGGCACTGTCCACAGATGTCCACACTTGGTTGGGGTCAGGTCTGTATTACATGTAAAAAATTTGAGGATTATAGGAGCATCCGTGGTGGAGTTATATCAGCTGCAGTACCGTATGTGTCCACTGGGTGGAGCCAGACACCATGAGAATAGTGGAGACCTGTCTTTGCTTCAAACCTCCAAAATCATTTGATTTATACATAAAAACTGTCAAACCGCAGTTACTTCCGGTTTCCTGTAGGTGGCACTGTGCAGGTGACTCATGAGCATGCAGACGTGTCCGGGGACAGACCGTTATTGAATGAAAAAAATTTGAGGAAAATTTGAGCCATTTGCACCGCCCACCACTACAGAGAATCGAATTTGTGTTACTCTTCACTCTGCAACATATAACATATAACTAAAAACTAAAGATAAATATAAAGTGTAAAAATGTACCTACAATGAGGCACACACAAAATACAAGGCACGAAATGAAGGCACAATGCAGTAAGAGTGCAAAAGATGTATAGTGCAAGACAGTGCAGTTGGCATAATATAAACAGGAGTGGTTTAACTTATAACAGCTTATTGAGACTGGTATGAGAGTGCAAAAGATGTAATGGTGCAAGACAGTCCAGTTGGCATAATGTAAACAGTCCAGGAATAGTTTAAGTTATAGCAGCTTATATGAGACTGGTATGACATGACTAATGTGCAAGAGAATGCACAGGGTAAAGTGGCTGGTGCACAGAGTTCCTTTTTGGTAAAGTGGCTGGTACAAAGAGTTCCTATCTTGGGTGGTGGGTGGTGGTAGGGGTGGGTGGTGGTGTCAGGGAAGGGGGAGAAAGTGGGGCACAGCAGGGAGAGAGTTCAGCTTCCTGACAGCCTGGTGGATGAAGCTGTCCCTCAGTCTGCTGGTCCTGGCCCAGAGGCTGCGCAGTCTCTTTCCTGATGGCAGCAGACTAAAGAAGCGGTGTGAAGGCTGGGTGGGGTCTCCTGTGATGCGGAGGGCCTTTTGGGAGAGACGGCTGTCGTAGAGGTCTTGGAGGGAGGGGAGAGGGATGCCAGTGATCCTCTCAGCTGCTCTCACTATGCGATGAAGCGTCTTCCTGCAGGCTCCATACCACACAGTGAAGCAGCTGGACAGGATGCTCTCAACAGCCCCTCTGTAGAAGGTGCACAGGATGGAGGGAGGGGCTCTGGCTCTTTTGAGCTTGCAGAGGAAGTAGAGGCGCTGCTGTGCCTTCTTGGTCAGGGATGCAGTGTTGTTAGTCCAGGAGAGGTCCTCAGTGATGTGCACACCCAGGAACTTGGTGCTGCTCACCTGCTCCACAGCAGCACCGTCGATGGTCAGAGGGGTGTGCCGACTGTGTGCTCTCCTGTAGTCCACAACCATCTCCTTTGTCTTCTCCACATTCAGGGAGAGGTTGTGGTCTCTGCACCACTTGGCCAGAAGGTGCACCTCATTCCTGTAGTTTGTTTCATCTCCCCGGGATGAGACCCACTCTGCTGACCCAGTCATGGGTCAGCAGAGTGAAAGATAAGATAAGATAAGATAAGATAAAACTTTATTAATCCCGAAGGAAATTCTTGTGCCAGAGGTATCAAGTTACATTAAATGCAGTTAAGTACAGAGTATAAGAGTATAAGTGTCACTATAATCCAAAATAAGAGTACAGTACGCAGTATGAGCACAATATATGATACATGGATACAAATATGGAGATGTAAGGTGCTAAGTAAACATAAATATAGACCAGTGGAGGGAATGACAGTGATGCCTGACATGATTATCTAGCGCTTCTCCCTACAGAAAGGGGACTTATACAGTCTGATGGCCACTGGCAGGAAGGACCTCCTGTGCCATTCTGTGCTGCTCCTCGGTAGTCTCAGTCTACCGCTGAATGTGCTCCTGTAGGACAGCAGTGTGTCGTGCAGGGGGTGAGACGTGTTGTTACAAATACTGAGGAGTTTCCTCAGTATCCTCCTCTCCGTCACCTCCACCACAGACTCCAGCTCCACGCCCAGCACCGAGCCAGCCTTCCTAATGAGCTTGTTGAGTCTGTTGGTGTCGGCCGTCTTCATCCTGCTGCCCCAGCACACTACAGCGTAGAAGATGGCGCTGGAGACCACCGAGTGGTAAAACATCTGCAGCATGGTCTGGCAGACGTTAAAGGATTTGAGTCTCATCAGTAGATACAGGCGACTCTGTCCCTTCCTGTATATTGCCTCTGCATTTGTGGACCAGTCCAGTTTGTGGTCAATGTGGACACCCAGGTATTTGTAGCTGTCCACAATGTCCACGTTGGTACCCTTGATGCTGACTGGGTTTGGGAGTGTCTGGTGCTTCCTGAAGTCCACCACCAGCTCTCTTGTCTTTGTGACATTCAGCTGCAGGTGGTTCTGTCCGCACCACTCCACAAAGCTGTCCACCACACTCATATACTCTGTGAAGAGGAGGGGGCTCAGCACACATCCTTGGGGAGCCCCGGTGTTTGTTGTGATGGTGCTGGATGTGTTTCTGCCGACCCGCACTGTCTGAGGTCTCCCGGTGAGGAAGTCCAGCAGCCAGTTGCACAGCAAGGAGTTCAGCCCCAGCTGGTCCAGTTTGTTGATGAGCTGCTGTGGGATGATGGTGTTGAATGCTGAGCTGAAGTCTATGAACAGCATTCGAACGTATGAGTCTTTATTTTCCAGGTGGGTGCGAGCTGTGTGGAGTGCTGTGGAAACAGCATCACTGGTTGACCGGTTGGGCCGATATGCAAACTGGAAGGGGTCCAGGGAGGGAGGGAGGGCCGTCTTGATGTGCTTCATGACTAAGCGTTTAAAGCACTTCAAAGTACACATCAGAGTAAAAAGAGGTCATTTCCTGTTACCAGCAGGGGGTGCCACGAGTAAGGCAGGGTTTCAACATATGGAGGCGTTCAGGGCGGAGCCCTCATCATGCTCATAAAATTTGACTTTGGCGAGCCACAGAGGCCACGCCCTTTATGTTAGAAATCTCTAGGAGGAGTTTGTCCGCATACCAATGGTGTAAATCGCCAAAATCGCCATTTTCCATCCAAGATGGCGGACTTCCTGTTGGGTTAAGGTCATGGTGTCAAAAGACTCTGTCTTGGTATGATGAACATGTGTGCCGATTTTTGTGCACCTACTCCAAACTAAGCCAAATGCGAGGGGTGTTTTGAAAATTTCAAGGGGGCACTGTACAGCCATTTTGCCCCACCTATTTGCAGCGACCACAAAGTATCAAATTTTTCGCCATCCGGGCGGGAGACGGGATGTATTATTGCAGACATTCATCCACATGTTCACAGAATTAAACTCACACAGTCTTCTGTCTTCTATCTATTGTCAGCTGTACGCCCTCTTCCCTGAACTCGATCAGCTCGTTAGGCCAGGTAACCACGACTGTGCTCACAATTTACAACACAATTGCATTGTCAACCTTTTGTGTGTGACGTGCGCTGCGTAGGAGGGCTGTATGAGGAGTTCTGCACACACACACGTCTGGCGGAGTATGGTACCTCCGTGCTGAAAATATTTTTTTTTTTATCTCTTACCACCCGTGGAGTGAGTTCTCGCAGAGTATGTAACAGCCTTGAGAGAGGAGCGCTGTTTGCACCGCGAGTAAATACGAGTAAAGCTGCTGAAGGTATTAAGAGAAACTTCCAGAGAAATATCGATCTCATTACGGTAGTACCGAGTAATTACTGATCCTAACGTTGGTATCGATACTATCGACATTTAGATCGATTCGCCCACCCCTACTAGAGACAGATAGATTAAAGCTGGATCCATGCTCCACGAGAACAGAGAACTCACTCCTTGCTGCCGACGTTACGCCCACAAAATGATGTCATTTTGTTCTCGGAGCGCGTGTTCTGCAGCTCTATCAGACACATGGCCCGGGCAGAACACACAGACAGAAGGAGGAAGTACAACGACGATGGACAGTTTAGATGAGCAGCTGGCAAACAACTCCTGATATAAGAAACACGGCACACAGAGGAGAGTGTCTGTCTGTCCCAAGGTGACGATAAAGATTAATCCCAGTATTGATCACGGCGTTACAGCGGCTCGCGCACATTAAACACCGGAAGACGGCATGTGTTATTGCAGACAGTCATCCACACGTTCACAGAATTAAACTCACACAGACCAGAGGTCTGCTACAGTCAGCTGCACTAATCTACTATCTATTGTCATGCTGTGCGCCCTCTTCCCTGAACATTATCAGCTCGTTAACCACGACGGTAACCACGACTGTGCACTCAATTTGCAATACAATTGTATTGTCAACCTTTTGTGTGTGACGTGCGCTGCGTGGGAGGGCCGTATGCACACACTTCTCATGGAGTATGTTACCTCCGTGCCGAAACAAACTTTTTCAGGTCAAAACGATTTAATAATAGGCAAATAAATTACTACACTTTGTAGTCTTGTCTATGTTACTTATAATTTGTTAAATCCCACCCCCACCACAGTCAGGAAGCACAGAGGAGTGATACAGCTCCAGGGACAAGCCGCTTTATTGTCATATTCTTCGCGCTGTACATACACTTAATTAATCAATAAATAAATCACTCCTCTCTCGGGCCAACAACTTTCTCTTCTTCTCCCACTCCTACATATCTACACACACCGTCATGGGTATGCGCACACAGGTACACACACAAATCTCTTAATGAGACATATGCCAGTCTCATACCCCAGTTGCTTGTGGGTCAGGCTCTGAATATTTGTAAAGAAGACAATAAATTGAATTGTCCTCAGAAAGCACACTTTCATTCTAACATGAAATGGATGGCTGTGACAGCAGTGACTGATCACGGAATTAACGTGCATGTGTGTGGCGGGACAGACATTTATACAGGTCTGTTGAAAAATAATTGCAATTACGAAGATGAACTGTAAAGATGGGTAAATCTGATGTGTGTATGTGTAAAACAAATCTGAATTGAACAATATGGCTTGTAACATACCCGTAAGTCTGTGTGTGTTCCATTCAATATTTAATAAGTGTGCAGTGTTTTTGCCCACCATCCCACCTCTTTTTATGACATGAATGCTAAAAAGCCTTTGTGCAATAACATGATCAAGAGTATAATACTCTTTACTACTATACTATACTCTTAGTTTTTTTTATTTCATGAAATTCATGATGTAGGATGCAAATACACCACTGTACATATCTCAGCTGTATATCTGATATTCTTAATCCTATTTATTTATTTATGTATTCTATTTTATTACTTTTATTCTATTTTTAATTCTAGATTTTTTTGTTAAATATCTGTTTCTAGTTTTTATGCATTTTATGCGCACTATTTGTTCTGCTGCTGTAACGATTCAATTTTCCTCCGGGGATCAGTAAAGTCTTATCTTAAATCATCCCTTACACCAGTACACATACAATCCACTGCAGCTGTATGCCAATCAACAACAGCTCAGATACAACCAGAAAACAACTTTTTATTACCTGACTGTGGCGCGAGAACTCCTTCTGCACAACGCTGACAACTGGCAACTGCAGCGCAAGTGAGATAAATTCTAATTTGATGAACTCGTTCCGGTTCTGAGGAAAGGCGAGCATGGCGGAGACCCCCTGCACGACCACCGTGTGACACACGCTCTCCACAAAGGACAGCGGGTCCTCGTTTTCAGAGATGCCAGTGGATGAGAAGGAGAACGCCGGTAGCTCACCAGGTGCGAATCCAACTGCCATCACAAGTTCCAGGGTTAGATTGTAGGGTAGTAATCCCTCCCTGTTCAGAGCCTCGACGGCGAACAGAACGGAGTCTCGCGGTGCGAACAGGCGCTTGTCTTTTGAAACGTTCTCCAGCTGACGAGCCTGGTTTTTACTCTTGTTCGTGTCCCGATGGCTGCTGACGGTGACTCTAGTCCTGAGGCTTCCATATCCAGCTTTGGCCTGTTTTCGCAACTCCAATTCCCGGTCTTCTGTCAAAGATAGCTCGCTTTTCCAGTGCTCGTAATTAATGTCAGCAGTAGCCGAGAGTAACCGAGGTTGAATGTACAGGGCACCTACCCGAACCGTGTGTCCGATTTGTTTAAGTACCTGGCAAGGTTGCGGGTGCGAGTTAATGCTTGACGGGAGAAAGGGGAGAATGCACAGTATTAAACACACTGGTCGCGACATGCCGGTGCCAGGTCGCGCTGCTGGGCAAAACATCCTCACCATCACCAACTTCATCTTCGCTGCTCCACAACTTCACCCACAGCCCAGTACAACCCTTAATAGCAGAACACTGGGGTCGCTCTCGTAGTCCCCCTCTTGGTCCACCGCCTGTGACCCCGCTGTGCCGATCAGAGCAGCTGCAACCTTCGCTCCCGTTCCCGCACCAGCGCTAGCTCCCGGTAAATTTGTACGTTTCTCCTTGGACACTGACAACAGACTGCTGAGGCGCCGGATTAGATATGAGCAGCACAGAAGAAAAACAACGATCCCCCGAAGTGCTGTTTTTCATCTCAAAAGAGTGCTAGCCTTTTTATTACTGAACAGGTTGTGAAATCAACTGGAAAAAAATCCACATAGGCCAGTGGGAGGGACATATGAAGCAATGCTGTGTATGCAGGAGCATAGAAAGAAATGTAGAGAAAAACACATTCCCAAACAGTGATATCCAGGGCCGTGCAGAGACCTTTGAGGGGCAGGTGCTCAAAGTGAAAAAGGGGCACATAGAGGATGAATTTGAAACACCATTGCAGAAACCTCACAATGTAACTGGTTAAATTGTAGCAAACCATATTCAGGGGAGGGGATAAAGGAGGGGTGGCTATCCACAAAGCCAAAATTCAAGCTGTACATTCATTTAGGACATATGGAGATAATGTGTTAAGTTGAATTTAGATCACCATTACACACTGGACTGTAATTGTGACTACTCTTCCTGGAGGCTTCTTACAGAAAATTAAAAAACAGAAATTAAAAAATTCTAACACCTCTTTATTTTAATTTCACAGCTTTATTTTCTGCTTTCTATCCTCAGTAAAACCAAATGCAACCAAAGTTTTGACACAAACATGACTTCAACATAAATGAAATGTTTATTAATAGTCATGCATTCATAAAACTGTAACTGTAACTGAAAACTAACATGAGAGAGAGAATGGAGGAGGGGTTTGTGTGTGGCTCTTCTAGTCGTACATTTAAGGTGACATTATATGGAAGCTATTGAAGAAATACTCATTTTTTTACTATAGAATATTATTAAAAATAATAATAATAATAATTAAAAATAAAGACTTCCAAACTAAAACTAAGGGATGTGTCTTATTTGTCTCTTTCAGTACTACAATATGCCTCAGGTTTGGAATTGAGTTAGGCACATGACATAGGTTCCATGTCATGTCATATTGAACACAGAACAGTTAAATGTCAGTCGAATGTACAAACTTCACCACGGTGTTACCCTGTTCTGATATTACCCCGCGGCCATCCTGTCCAAAGTCTCCTAGAGGTAAATTTTCAAATAAATAAACAAAATAAAACATAATAAAATAAACAAATATATGGAAAAATGCACAGTTTTAATAAAAGAGTACACTGACTTTAAATTACCTCTGTGTTAATTTATTCTCTGTTTTTTAATGAAAATTGTGATTACATAGCAAGTTACTTAAAAAAATCTTATGTTTTAGATACTGTATTAATCCCAGAGGGAAATCTGTAATTATGTAATTATGTAATTATGTAATCTGTTTCAAAAAATTGTTTTAGTAATGTTAACTGTGTTAGTCATCTGGCTCCTTAAAACCATATGGCCTTTGTATTGCTATTCTAAATTAAACCCTAAGGATCATTCAACATGCTTCCACTTTACAAAAACTATTGAATTAATGCCTTTACACCAACCCATCTTCAAGTGCATATTTTTTGTCAGTGTCAAATATTTTAAAGCTCACCTTTGGTGGGACATTTTGGCCTTTTTTGTCTGAATTTGGACCGGGATATCACGGTTGTTGAAGATCCTGCGGAGTTTCTCTGATACTCCTGACACATATGGAATGGAGATGTTCTTTCTCTGCCGGTTGTTGTCCTTCTTCTTGTTGTTGGGGGGGTCTTGTTTGTGTGGCTTTGATGAGTGCCCACTTCAGGTAGCCACAGGTTTGCAGGGCCTTCCTGATGTGGTGTTGCTCCTTTTTCTTCCCCTCTGAGCTGGTTGGTACAGTTTGTGCTCTGTGCTGCAGGGTCCTGATGACTCCCAGTTTGTGTTCCAGTGGGTGGTGTGAATCAAACAACAGGTACTGGTCCGTGTGTGTGGGTTTCCTGTACACTGCCACATTGAGGCTCCTGTCCTCCTCAATATGTACTGTGCAGTCCAAGAAGGCCAGATTGTTGTCCCTGGTGTCCTCCCGAGTGAACTTGATGTTGTTGTCCAGGTACAATTTTTATTCATAAGAAACCTGGAAACTGTGACCAAGATTAATGAATGGCAATGGATCTGATTTAAAATAATGATCTAATGGCTGGCCATTAATTAATGAGCTAATGGTCATGCTTGAAATCAATGAAATGCCTCATGGGTTACTGGAACCAGATCAATATGGTATGAGCTAACTTCAGAGGATGGAACAGGAAGGAAAAGAGAGAGAACTGAGTAGGAGAGAGATTATAAGGTGGTTCAATGGCAGCCTCTGTTCAAAGGGGTGTACAAATCAAAGACTAACTGCTGTCCTCCGTGCCCTTACTGCATACACATGGATGACTACAGCTTTCTAAAGACATGGAATTTAAGTGTAGTGTGGGTAGGACTTTGCTGCCCTCTAGGGTCTCCTTGTGCTTGTTACCTGGTTTTTGCTTTTCTTTTTCAGGTGTACAGGTTTGCAGGTTCTGGTTTAATGTGAGGTCAAAAAGGATCCGCTCACATAACAGTAAGTGACATTGATTTATTTCATTTGTTTAAAAAGGTAACACCACAATAGAAGGATTTTCACATTACTCTGATGGGAACAAAATTATGCCATAGAATTTTCAGACCACGATTTTGATATTAAATTTCTGTAATAGTAAGACCCAATTTCAGTGGATTCTTTAGCATTGCTGTCACATGTGAAGACAATGTAGATCCTATTAATTGACACCTAAAAGAAACTATGTTCATGGATTTTGATCAATTGTGTATGAGATCTCTTGGTGATTTTCTCTTTTGATGTGCACCATAGTAATTTTTTGGAAATTTACAGTATCAAATAACAGTTCTTTGTTTTTGTCTTCAGATGGCACAATCTGATGAACCAGACATGGAGGACATACCTCTTGGGCTCCTCTCAATCGCTGCCAGCTCAACACATACCACGTGTGATTGATGGTAACTGTCAGGAGTCAGGTTTGAGCCAGGGCTTTTATTTTGGTGTTTTGTTATGTTATCCTGATTCTTGCTTTATTTTCTGTTTCTGTATTTACTTCCTGTTTTATTTTGAAATCACTGACCTCCCTCTTGTTTCAGGTGGCTTGACTTCCCCTTCCTCGTGTGCTCCCTCCTCCTCCCGGGATTACCTGCTCCTCCCTAATGTGTGCCACCTGTGTCTCATTGTCTCCAAGCCTCCCTTGTATATCTAGTCTGTCTTCCCTTCACTCGGTGTCAGTTTGTTTTGTGTCTTTGCGGGTTCATGTCGTCCTCTCTACGCCTTGCCAGCCTTCACGGACTTTGACCTCACGCCATGGTAAAACCTTGTTTGCCTTGTACCTTTTTGAACCTCATGCTAAGAAGAACCCTTTTGACTTTTGGAACTGACTGGAGTTCGCTTTGATTTGTTTGTTTGCGAGAAATAAATGACTTTGATTGTTGAGAACCGCTCCTGTCGTGCACTTGTGTCCTCTCCTCATCGCTGAGCCCTGACAGTAACATTATCTTTTCCACTCTGGCTGAGTTTCCCACTCTTTGTATTTTAATAAAAGAGTACACTGACTTTACATTAACTCTGTGTTAATTTGTTCTCTGTTTTTTAATGAAAATTGTGATTACATAGCAAGTTACTTAAAATCTTATGTAATGTGTTTCAAAAAATTGTTTTAGTAATGTTAACTGCGTTAGTCATCTGGCTCCTTAAAACCATATGGCCTTTGTATTGCTATTCTAAATTAAACCCTAAGGATCATTCAACATGCTTCCACTTTACAAAAACTATTGAATTAATGCCTTTACACCAACCCATCTTCAAGTGCATATTTTTTGTCAGTGTCAAATATTTTAAAGCTCACCTTTGGTGGGACATTTTGGCCTTTTTTGTCTGAATTTGGACCGGGATATCATGGTTGTTGAAGATCCTGCGGAGTTTCTCTGATACTCCTGACACATATGGAATGGAGATATTCTTTCTCTGCCGGTTGTTGTCCTTCTTCTTGTTGTTGGGGGGGTCTTGTTTTTGTGGCTTTGATGAGTGCCCACTTCAGGTAGCCACAGTTTGTGCTCTGTGCTGCAGGGTCCTGATGACTCCCAGTTTGTGTTCCAGTGGGTGGTGTGAATCAAACAACAGGTACTGGTCCGTGTGTGTGGGTTTCCTGTACACTGCCACATTGAGGCTCCTGTCCTCCTCAATATGTACTGTGCAGTCCAAGAAGGCTAGATTGTTGTCCCTGGTGTCCTCCCGAGTGAACTTGATGTTGTTGTCCACTGCGTTGGTGTGTTCTGTGAACCGTTCTACTTCCTTGGTCTTGATTTTCACCCAGGTGTCATTCACAGAGACAAACGACATGTCTTGATCAAAGATAACTCCAAGGTTCCTCACAGTCATACTGGAGGCCAGAGTAATTCCATCTAGAGAGAAAGTATTATCTGATAAACTAGTTCTGAGATGTTTAGGTCCAAAAACAATGACCTCAGTCTTGTCCGAGTTTAATAATAAAAAGTTGGAGGACATCCGGTCCTTTATGTCCTTTAGACATGCCTGTAGTCTGACTAGCGGCTCCGTTTCTTCAGGCTTCATGGATAAATACAGCTGGGTATCATCAGCATAACAATGAAAGTTTATGCCGTGCTTCTGGATGATGTTTCCTAGAGGGAGCATGTAGAGCAGGGGTGTCCAAACTACGGCCCGCGGGCCAACTGCGGCCCGCGGTCGGATTTTCTATGGCCCGCGGCTTCTATCTTAAAATGTGTTATTTTTGGCCCGCCAGCCAAACATATCATACAATCATAAATCATACAAAATCAACAGGCAATTCTTATTTTTGTTTTTAACTAATTGTGTAACGTTTGCATCATGATTCTCTGAGCAGAACATTATCTCTCTCTGTCTGCATCGTGGTGCGTCACGCGGTGCTGCAGGACTTGGTTGTTGGTTCCAGCTACGCAGAGGGCTCGGAAGGTGCACAACACCGGTTCAGAACTTCGACACAATTCACCACGAGACTAAACATGCTTCTGCAGACAACCTGCTATCAGAGAGCGTCTGTACTGTACAAGTGAAGTTCTCCAAAACTACGGAGCCCCTCTGTAAAAAAAGAAATAAATTGTGGCCACAAATTATGTATAACGTGCGCACGAAATATTGTTATTATTAGTCGTAGTATAGTAGCCCTATTAGAATTCATGGACTGGGTGCATGGGAGCGGGCTGCGCGGCCAGAGAGCAGCCTCCCCGTGCAGCAATGAGCGTCCCTCTCTGGGGAACGTGCCGGAGTACTGGGGGCTCCAGGAGCGCAGAGTGGAGCGGAGCGTCCCTCTCCCTGTGCATCGTGTCGCTCCCTGCTGCCCGGGGAGGCTGCATCCTGGCCGGCAGCCTGCTCGGGCCTTTTTACCAGCGGCTGGATAAAAGCAACTCTCCAGATATGCGAACATTTGTAAACCATGACTTGGTTTGTGTCGTGTGAGCGGAGTGTGATAAACTGTGACTTTTTATTGGAGCAGCAATGAGCAGTCCGTCTTTGCTTGTTAACGTCCTCTGTTGTTAAACTGTCAGCTGTACAGAGACGCGGCACTTCTCTCAAAAAGGCTCCGTCATTCAGTACGCATCTGCCGTAAGGCACGTCATCACGTTTTTACATCTCGTTGACATGCACTGCAAACCAGTGTAAACATTAAATTCCAAGACCCTGAGATCAGCACTAAATGGCTCCCACCTGGTCTACCTGACATTTTACTGATGTCTGTTGCTCCTAAACCACACCTGCCACATATGATCAGATCTCACCTTCACAGTAGAGTCTGTTGCTCTGTTATCACAACCACACAGTTTCTGAATGTTTTAAATTTATGCTGTATATTCAGATAACATGTTCTGATCTGTCATCTGAATGCTAAGATGTTATTTTGTTTGCTGTGTAAGATATAACATATTACAAAACAGCATACACATTTTTTATTGTTTAAAATAATGACATCGGGGACTGTTGGCCCTCGGAGAGTTTCACATTATCAAATCTGGCCCTCCCCGAAAAAAAGTTTGGCCACCCCTGATGTAGAGGGTGAACAGGATCGGTCCGAGCACAGAACCCTGTGGAACACCGTGATTAACCCTTGTACCTGTGGAAGACACATCGTTAGCATGAACAAAGTGAAATCTGTCAGATAAATATGATTTAAACCAGCGCAGTGATGTTCCTGTAATCCTGATCTCGTGTTCTAATCTGTGTAGCAGGATGCGATGATCTACGGTGTCGAAGGCAGCACTGAGATCCAGTAGAACGAGTACAGAGACGAGTCCCCGGTCCGATGCCATGAGGAGGTCATTGGTGACTTTAAGCAGTGCTGTTTCTGTGCTGTGATGGGCTCTGAATCCAGACTGGAAAGCATCAAGCAGACTGTTCCTATGCAGGTGGTCATTTAGCTGACTTACAACAGCTCTTTCGAGTAGTTTGGAGATAAAGGTGAGGTTGGAGCTCATTTGTCAGCTCATTTCATATTATGACTGAATTGAGCTGTTTTCATCATATTTAGTGTACATTCACTCAGTTGCAGCTGATTTTTAGTGTTCTGACCTGTATTCAGCTCATATGCCCAAACTGAGCTTCTCTCGCTGAGATAATGCACTTTTGGACACACCAACATATTTAGTTGTTTTTCAGCTCATTAGCAATATTATGACTGAATTGAGCTGTTTTTATCATATTTAGACTGGATTGAGCTGTTTTTATCATATTTAGTGTACATTCACTCAGTTGCAGCTCATTTTTTAGTGTTCTGACCTGTATTCAGCTCATATGCACAAATTGAGCTTCTCTCACTTAGATAATGCACTTTTGGACACCAACCTATTTCATTTTTTGTCAGCTCATTTCAGCAATATTATGACTGAATTGAGCTGTTTTCATCATATTTAGTGTACAGTCACTCAGTTGCAGCTGATTTTTTAGTGTTCTGACCTGTATTCAGCTCATATGCACAAATTGAGCTTCTCTCGCTGAGATAATGCACTTTTGGACACAAACCTATTTCATTGTTTGTCAGCTCATTTCAGCAATATTATGACTGAATTGAGCTGTTTTCATCATATTTAGTGTACATTCACTCAGTTGCAGCTCATTTTTTAGTGTTCTGACCTGTATTCAGCTCATATGCACAAATTGAGCTTCTCTCGCTGAGATAATGCACTTTTGGACACAAACCTATTTCATTGTTTGTCAGCTCATTTCAGCAATATTATGACTGAATTGAGCTGTTTTCATCATATTTAGACTGGATTGAGCTGTTTTCATCATATTTAGTGTACATTCACTCAGTTGCAGCTCATTTTTTAGTGTTCTGACCTGTATTCAGCTCATATGCACAAACTGAGCTTCTCTCGCTGAGATAATGTACTTTTGGACACCCCAACATATTTAGTTGTTTTTCAGCTCATTAGCAATATTATGACTGAATTGAGCTGTTTTCATCATATTTAGACTGGATTGAGCTGTTTCCATCATATTTAGTGTACATTCACTCAGTTGCAGCTCATTTTTTAGTGTTCTGACCTGTGTTCAGCTCATATGCACAAATTGAGCTTCTCTCACTTTTGGACACACACAACATATTTAGTTGTTTATCAGCTCCTTAGCAATATTATGACTGAATTGAGCCGTGGGTGAGCAGGAGAGTGTGGGCATTGTTGGAAGGCAGTGTGCAGGGCAAAGCTAACAGAGAGCGTTCCTACATCTTCTTATCGGAGCAAAACAACGACGCGCCGGAGTCACAGCGTGACCACGCCAGTATGACGCGCATAAAAGCACATCGCAGCTGAGGAGAAAGCAGCTCATGGCCATACTGCTCTGGAGACGCCCGATCTCTTCTGATCTCGGAAGCTAAGCAGAGTCGGGCCTGGTTAGTACTTGGATGGGAGACCGCCTGGGAATCCCGGGTGCTGTGAGCTTTTCTATCTTTGGACAATTGAGGACGTTAGGTTCCTTCCTGCCTTTGATCTCCGAATTCTGGGCCTTTGGTAACCACGGTAACCGCGCCTGACATACACTTAGACGCTCTCCCCACCATTACCTGCTAACCAACATCTTCACTTTTGGTCTTTGATGGGCAAAAAGAAGCAAGACGTGCATAAAATACATCCTGACTGATACCAAAGCAGGTGACGAAAACTACAGAAGACAGGCTACAAAAGCTACAAAGGTTGTTTATTGGCTACAAAGGCTACGGCAGATGTGGTTGGGACGCGCACACGCGTCTAAGAAAAGAAGCAAAGCTGACAGAGAGCGTTTTTTTCTTTCCTTTTTTCTTCAAACATCTGCTCAGCACTGCAACACAATGACCTCGACCGTACCAGGGGCACGAGGATTTTCCCGGCGCAGTTTGCTTGGTTTAGCCCGGGGAGGGGTGATTAAGGGTGGGTGAACAGGTTGTGGAGGTGCGCAAGGTGGCAGTGGGGTTCGTGGGAGGATGCGTGGGTGAGCAGGAGAGTGTGGGCATTGTTGGAAGGCAGTGTGCAGGGCAAAGCTAACAGAGAGCGTTCCTACATCTTCTTATCGGAGCAAAACAGCGACGCGTCAGAGTCACAGCGTGACCACGCCTGTATGACGCGCATAAAAGCACATCGCAGCTGAGGAGAAAGCAGCTCACGGCCATACTGCTCTGGAGACGCCCGCTCTCGTCTGATCTCGGAAGCTAAGCAGAGTCGGGCCTGGTTAGTACCTGGATGGGTGACCGCCTGGGAATACCGGGTGCTGTGAGCTTTTCTATCTTTGGACAATGGAGGACTTTAGGTTCCTTCCTGCCTTTGATCTCCGAATTCTGGGCCTTTGGTAACCACGGTAACCGTGTCTGACATACACAGACGCTCTCCCCACCATTACCTGCTAACCAACATCTTCCGTTTTGGTCTTTGATGGACAAAGAAAGCAAGACGTGCATAAAATACACCATAGCTGATACCAAAGCAGGTGACAAAAACTACAGAAGACAGGCTACAAAAGCTACAAAGGTTGTTTATTGGCTACAAAGGCCACGACAGATGTGGTTTGGACGCGCACGCACGTGTAAGGAAAGAAGCAAAGCTGACAGAGAGCGTTTTTTTCTTTCCTTTTTTCTTCAAACATCTGCTCATCACTGCAACACAATGACCTCGACGGTACCAGGGGCACGAGGATTTCCCCGGCGCGGTTTGCTTGGTTTAGCCCGGGGAGGGGTGATTAAGAGTGGGTGAACAGGTTGTAGCGGTGCGCAAGGTGGCGGTAAGGTCAGCGGGAGGATGCGTGGGTGAGCAGGAGAGCGTGGGCATTGTTGGACGGCAGCTGCGCAGGGCAGAGCTGACAGAGAGCGTCTCTACATCTGCTCATCACAGCAACACAACCACATGTCAGAGTCACAGCGTGACTACGCAAGCATGACACGCGTCAAGACACGCCGCAGCTGACGAGAAAGCAGCTCACGGCCACACTACTCCAGAAGCGCCCGATCTCGGAAGCTAAGCAGAGTCGGGCCTGGTTGGTTAGTACTTGGATGGGAGAGCGCCTGGGAGCACCGGGTGCTGTGAGCTTTTCTGTCTTTGGACAATTGAGGACTTTATGTTCCTTCCTGCCTTTGATCTGAGAATTCTGACGTCTGGTAACCACGGCAACCGCGGCTAGCAAACAGCTAGGCGCGGTTACCACAATTACCTGGGCACATGCACCTTCCATTTTTTGGTCTTTGATGGACAAAGAAAGCAAGACGTGCATAAAATCCACCATAATTGAGGACTTTATGTTCCTTCCTGCCTTCGATCTGAGAATTCTGACGTCTGGTAACCACGGTAACCGCGGCTAACAAACAGCTAGGCGCGGTTACCACAATTACCTGGGCACATGCACCTTCCGCTTTTTGCTCTTTGATGGACAAAGAAAGCAAGACGTGCATAAAATACACCATAACTGATACCAAAGCAGGTG
The DNA here is from genome assembly GCF_900634625.1 of Parambassis ranga. Lineage (NCBI taxonomy): Eukaryota > Metazoa > Chordata > Actinopteri > Ambassidae > Parambassis > Parambassis ranga. The sequence continues at coordinate 31,061 of NC_041032.1, read as the reverse complement.
ACAAAAACTACACAAGGCAGGCCACAAAAGTGGTTTACTGGCTACAAAGGCTACAACAGATGTTTAGTGGACACACACACGTGCGAGAAAAGAGGAAAGTGTCTTTTCTTTTTGTAAACATCTGCTCAGCACTGCAGTGCAGCGCCTTCACGGCACCAGGGGCACGAGGACTTTCCCGGCGCGGTTTGCTTGGTTTAGCCCGGGGAGGGGGGATTAAGAGTGGGTGAACAGGTTGTAGCGGTGCGCAAGGTGGCGGTAAGGTCAGCGGGAGGATGCTTGGGTGAGCAGGAGAGCGCGGGCACTGTTGGACGGCAGCGCGCAGGGCAGAGCTGACAGGGAGCGTCTCTACATCTGCTCATCACAGCAGAGCAGCGACACGTCAGAGTCACAGCGTGACTACGCTAGTATGACATGCGTAAAGACACGCCGCAGCTGACGAGAAAGCAGCTCACGGCCACACTACTCTAGAAGCGCCCGATCTCGCCTGGTCTCGGAAGCTAAGCAGAGTCGGGCCTGGTTGGTTAGTACTTGGATGGGAGAGCGCCTGGGAGCACCGGGTGCTGTGAGCTTTTCTGTCTTTGGACAATTGAGGACTTTATGTTCCTTCCTGCCTTTGATCTGAGAATTCTGACGTCTGGTAACCACGGCAACCGCGGCTAGCAAACAGTTAGGCGCGGTTACCACAATTACCTGGGCACATGCACCTTCCGTTTTTTGGTCTGTGATGGACAAAGAAAGCAAGACGTGCATAAAATACACCATAGCTGATACCAAAGCAGGTGACAAAAACTACAGAAGACAGGCTACAAAAGCTACAAAGGTTGTTTATTGGCTACAAAGGCTACAACAGATGTTTATTGGACACACACACACGTGCAAGAAAAGAAGCAAAGCTGACAGAGAGCGTTTTTTTCTTTCCATTTTTCTTTAAACATCTGCTCATCACTGCAACACAACGACGCGCCAGGGCCTTTACGGTACCAGGGGCACGGGGATTTCCCCGGCGCGTTTTGCTTGGTTTAGCCCAGGGAGGGGTGATTAAGGGTGGGTGAACAGGTTGTGGCGGTGGGGTTAGTGGGTGAGCAGGAGAGTGTGGGCATTGTTGGAAGGCAGCTCGCAGGGCAAAGCTGACAGAGAGCGTCTCTACATCTGCTCATCACAGCAAAACAACGACATGTCAGAGTCACAGCACGACTACGCCAGCATGACATGCATAAAAGCACATCATAGCTGAGGCGAAAGCAGCTCACGGCCACACTGCTCTAGAAACGCCCGATCTCGTCTGATCTCGGAAGCTAAGCAGAGTCGGGCCTGGTTAGTACTTGGATGGGAGACCGCCTGGGAATACCAGGTGCTGTGAGCTTTTCTATCTTTGGACAATTGAGGACTTTATGTGCCTTCCTGCCTTTGATCCCAGAATTCTGACGTTTGGTAACCATGGTAACCGCGGCTAACAAACAGTTAGGCGCGGTTACCACCATTACCTGGGCACATGCACCTTCAGTTTTTGGTCTTTGATGGACAAAGAAAGCAAGACATGCATAAAGTACACCATAACTGATACCAAAGCAGGTGACAAAAACTACAGAAGACAGGCTACAAAAGTTATTTATTGGCTACAAAGGCTACAACAGATGTTTACAAAAAGGAAAGACGCTCTCTGTCAGCGTTGCTTCTTTTCTTGCACGTGTGTGTGCCCACTAAACATCTGCTCAGCACTGCAGCGCAACGCCTTTACGGTGCCAGGGGCACGAGGATTTCCCCGGCGCGGTTTGCTTGGTTTAGCCCGGGGAGGGGTGATTAAGAGTGGGTGAACAGGTTGTAGCGGTGCGCAAGGTGGCGGTAAGGTCAGCGGGAGGATGCGTGGGTGAGCAGGAGAGCGTGGGCATTGTTGGACGGCAGCGCGCAGGGCAGAGCTGACAGAGAGCGTCTCTACATCTGCTCATCACAGCAACACAACCACATGTCAGAGTCACAGCGTGACTACGCAAGCATGACACGCGTCAAGACACGCCGCAGCTGACGAGAAAGCAGCTCACGGCCACACTACTCCAGAAGCGCCCGATCTCGGAAGCTAAGCAGAGTCGGGCCTGGTTGGTTAGTACTTGGATGGGAGAGCGCCTGGGAGCACCGGGTGCTGTGAGCTTTTCTGTCTTTGGACAATTGAGGACTTTATGTTCCTTCCTGCCTTTGATCTGAGAATTCTGACGTCTGGTAACCACGGCAACCGCGGCTAGCAAACAGTTAGGCGCGGTTACCACAATTACCTGGGCACATGCACCTTCCATTTTTTGCTCTTTGATGGACAAAGAAAGCAAGACGTGCATAAAATACACCATAACTGATACCAAAGCAGGTGACAAAAACTACACAAGGCAGGCCACAAAAGTGGTTTACTGGCTACAAAGGCTACAACAGATGTTTAGTGGACACACACACGTGCGAGAAAAGAGGCAAAGTGTCTTTTCTTTTTGTAAACATCTGCTCAGCACTGCAGCGCAGCGCCTTCACGGCACCAGGGGCACGAGGACTTTCCCGGCGCGGTTTGCTTGGTTTAGCCCGGGGAGGGGGGATTAAGAGTGGGTGAACAGGTTGTAGCGGTGCGCAAGGTGGCTGTAAGGTCAGCGGGAGGATGCGTGGTTGAGCAGGAGAGCGTGGGCATTGTTGGACGGCAGCGCGCAGGGCAGAGCTGACAGAGAGCATCTCTACATCTGCTCATCACAGCAACACAACCACATGTCAGAGTCACAGCGTGACTACGCAAGCATGACACGTGTCAAGACACGCCGCAGCTGACGAGAAAGCAGCTCACGGCCACACTACTCCAGAAGCGCCCGATCTCGGAAGCTAAGCAGAGTCGGGCCTGGTTGGTTAGTACTTGGATGGGAGAGCGCCTGGGAGCACCGGGTGCTGTGAGCTTTTCTGTCTTTGGACAATTGAGGACTTTATGTTGCTTCCTGCCTTTGATCTGAGAATTCTGACGTCTGGTAACCACGGCAACCGCGGCTAGCAAACAGTTAGGCGCGGTTACCACAATTACCTGGGCACATGCACCTTCCGTTTTTTGGTCTTTGATGGACAAAGAAAGCAAGACGTGCATAAAATACACCATAACTGATACCAAAGCAGGTGACAAAAACTACACAAGGCAGGCCACAAAAGTGGTTTACTGGCTACAAAGGCTACAACAGATGTTTAGTGGACACACACACGTGCGAGAAAAGAGGAAAGTGTCTTTTCTTTTTGTAAACATCTGCTCAGCACTGCAGTGCAGCGCCTTCACGGCACCAGGGGCACGAGGACTTTCCCGGCGCGGTTTGCTTGGTTTAGCCCGGGGAGGGGGGATTAAGAGTGGGTGAACAGGTTGTAGCGGTGCGCAAGGTGGCGGTAAGGTCAGCGGGAGGATGCTTGGGTGAGCAGGAGAGCGCGGGCACTGTTGGACGGCAGCGCGCAGGGCAGAGCTGACAGGGAGTGTCTCTACATCTGCTCATCACAGCAGAGCAGCGACACGTCAGAGTCACAGCGTGACTACGCTAGTATGACATGCGTAAAGACACGCCGCAGCTGACGAGAAAGCAGCTCACGGCCACACTACTCTAGAAGCGCCCGATCTCGCCTGGTCTCGGAAGCTAAGCAGAGTCGGGCCTGGTTGGTTAGTACTTGGATGGGAGAGCGCCTGGGAGCACCGGGTGCTGTGAGCTTTTCTGTCTTTGGACAATTGAGGACTTTATGTTCCTTCCTGCCTTTGATCTGAGAATTCTGACGTCTGGTAACCACGGCAACCGCGGCTAGCAAACAGTTAGGCGCGGTTACCACAATTACCTGGGCACATGCACCTTCCGTTTTTTGGTCTGTGATGGACAAAGAAAGCAAGACGTGCATAAAATACACCATAGCTGATACCAAAGCAGGTGACAAAAACTACAGAAGACAGGCTACAAAAGCTACAAAGGTTGTTTATTGGCTACAAAGGCTACAACAGATGTTTATTGGACACACACACACGTGCAAGAAAAGAAGCAAAGCTGACAGAGAGCGTTTTTTTTCTTTCCTTTTTTCTTTAAACATCTGCTCTTCACTGCAACACGACGACGCGCCAGGGCCTTTACGGTACCAGGGGCACGGGGATTTCCCCGGCGCGTTTTGCTTGGTTTAGCCCAGGGAGGGGTGATTAAGGGTGGGTGAACAGGTTGTGGCGGTGGGGTTAGTGGGTGAGCAGGAGAGTGTGGGCATTGTTGGAAGGCAGCTCGCAGGGCAAAGCTGACAGAGAGCGTCTCTACATCTGCTCATCACAGCAAAACAACGACATGTCAGAGTCACAGCACGACTACGCCAGCATGACATGCATAAAAGCACATCATAGCTGAGGCGAAAGCAGCTCACGGCCACACTGCTCTAGAAACGTCCGATCTCGTCTGATCTCGGAAGCTAAGCAGAGTCGGGCCTGGTTAGTACTTGGATGGGAGACCGCCTGGGAATACCAGGTGCTGTGAGCTTTTCTATCTTTGGACAATTGAGGACTTTATGTGCCTTCCTGCCTTTGATCCCAGAATTCTGACGTTTGGTAACCATGGTAACCGCGGCTAACAAACAGTTAGGCGCGGTTACCACCATTACCTGGGCACATGCACCTTCAGTTTTTGGTCTTTGATGGACAAAGAAAGCAAGACATGCATAAAGTACACCATAACTGATACCAAAGCAGGTGACAAAAACTACAGAAGACAGGCTACAAAAGTTATTTATTGGCTACAAAGGCTACAACAGATGTTTACAAAAAGGAAAGACGCTCTCTGTCAGCGTTGCTTCTTTTCTTGCACGTGTGTGTGCCCACTAAACATCTGCTCAGCACTGCAGCGCAACGCCTTTACGGTGCCAGGGGCACGAGGATTTCCCCGGCGCGGTTTGCTTGGTTTAGCCCGGGGAGGGGTGATTAAGAGTGGGTGAACAGGTTGTAGCGGTGCGCAAGGTGGCGGTAAGGTCAGCGGGAGGATGCGTGGGTGAGCAGGAGAGTGTGGGCATTGTTGGACGGCAGCGCGCAGGGCAGAGCTGACAGAGAGCGTCTCTACATCTGCTCATCACAGCAACACAACCACATGTCAGAGTCACAGCGTGACTACGCAAGCATGACACGCGTCAAGACACGCCGCAGCTGACGAGAAAGCAGCTCACGGCCACACTACTCCAGAAGCGCCCGATCTCGGAAGCTAAGCAGAGTCGGGCCTGGTTGGTTAGTACTTGGATGGGAGAGCGCCTGGGAGCACCGGGTGCTGTGAGCTTTTCTGTCTTTGGACAATTGAGGACTTTATGTTCCTTCCTGCCTTTGATCTGAGAATTCTGACGTCTGGTAACCACGGCAACCGCGGCTAGCAAACAGTTAGGCGCGGTTACCACAATTACCTGGGCACATGCACCTTCCATTTTTTGCTCTTTGATGGACAAAGAAAGCAAGACGTGCATAAAATACACCATAACTGATACCAAAGCAGGTGACAAAAACTACACAAGGCAGGCCACAAAAGTGGTTTACTGGCTACAAAGGCTACAACAGATGTTTAGTGGACACACACACGTGCGAGAAAAGAGGCAAAGTGTCTTTTCTTTTTGTAAACATCTGCTCAGCACTGCAGCGCAGCGCCTTCACGGCACCAGGGGCACGAGGACTTTCCCGGCGCGGTTTGCTTGGTTTAGCCCGGGGAGGGGGGATTAAGAGTGGGTGAACAGGTTGTAGCGGTGCGCAAGGTGGCTGTAAGGTCAGCGGGAGGATGCGTGGTTGAGCAGGAGAGCGTGGGCATTGTTGGACGGCAGCGCGCAGGGCAGAGCTGACAGAGAGCATCTCTACATCTGCTCATCACAGCAACACAACCACATGTCAGAGTCACAGCGTGACTACACAAGCATGACACGTGTCAAGACACGCCGCAGCTGACGAGAAAGCAGCTCACGGCCACACTACTCCAGAAGCGCCCGATCTCGGAAGCTAAGCAGAGTCGGGCCTGGTTGGTTAGTACTTGGATGGGAGAGCGCCTGGGAGCACCGGGTGCTGTGAGCTTTTCTGTCTTTGGACAATTGAGGACTTTATGTTCCTTCCTGCCTTTGATCTGAGAATTCTGACGTCTGGTAACCACGGCAACCGCGGCTAGCAAACAGTTAGGCGCGGTTACCACAATTACCTGGGCACATGCACCTTCCGTTTTTTGGTCTTTGATGGACAAAGAAAGCAAGACGTGCATAAAATACACCATAACTGATACCAAAGCAGGTGACAAAAACTACACAAGGCAGGCCACAAAAGTGGTTTACTGGCTACAAAGGCTACAACAGATGTTTAGTGGACACACACACGTGCGAGAAAAGAGGCAAAGTGTCTTTTCTTTTTGTAAACATCTGCTCAGCACTGCAGCGCAGCGCCTTCACGGCACCAGGGGCACGAGGACTTTCCCGGCGCGGTTTGCTTGGTTTAGCCCGGGGAGGGGGGATTAAGAGTGGGTGAACAGGTTGTAGCGGTGCGCAAGGTGGCGGTAAGGTCAGCGGGAGGATGCGTGGGTGAGCAGGAGAGCGTGGGCACTGTTGGACGGCAGCGCGCAGGGCAGAGCTGACAGAGAGCGTCTCTACATCTGCTCATCACAGCAAGCACAACCACATGTCAGAGTCACAGCGTGACTACGCTAGCATGACACGCGTCAAGACACGCCGCAGCTGACGAGAAAGCAGCTCACGGCCACACTACTCTAGAAGCGCCCGATCTCGCCTGGTCTCGGAAGCTAAGCAGAGTCGGGCCTGGTTGGTTAGTACTTGGATGGGAGAGCGCCTGGGAGCACCGGGTGCTGTGAGCTTTTCTGTCTTTGGACAATTGAGGACTTTATGTTCCTTCCTGCCTTTGATCTGAGAATTCTGACGTCTGGTAACCACGGCAACCGCGGCTAGCAAACAGTTAGGCGCGGTTACCACAATTACCTGGGCACATGCACCTTCCGTTTTTTGGTCTGTGATGGACAAAGAAAGCAAGACGTGCATAAAATACACCATAGCTGATACCAAAGCAGGTGACAAAAACTACAGAAGACAGGCTACAAAAGCTACAAAGGTTGTTTATTGGCTACAAAGGCTACAACAGATGTTTATTGGACACACACACACGTGCAAGAAAAGAAGCAAAGCTGACAGAGAGCGTTTTTTTTCTTTCCATTTTTCTTTAAACATCTGCTCATCACTGCAACACGACGACGCGCCAGGGCCTTTACGGTACCAGGGGCACGAGGATTTCCCCGGCGCGTTTTGCTTGGTTTAGCCCAGGGAGGGGTGATTAAGGGTGGGTGAACAGGTTGTGGCAGTGGGGTTAGTGGGTGAGCAGGAGAGTGTGGGCATTGTTGGAAGGCAGCTCGCAGGGCAAAGCTGACAGAGAGCGTCTCTACATCTGCTCATCACAGCAAAACAACGACATGTCAGAGTCACAGCACGACTACGCCAGCATGACATGCATAAAAGCACATCATAGCTGAGGCGAAAGCAGCTCACGGCCATACTGCTCTGGAGACGCCCAGAGGAGGAGGTCGCAGGCGGAGCGGAGTGAGGGAGTTTTGGAGGGAAAGAGCGTTGTTTGAATGAGGATAATCTGTGCCTCTTTTTCGTTTTTTCGTTGGACTAATTAAAGTTTTCGTTAGGAACAGTGTTTTCCTTCGCTCCCCGCAGTCGGCGGACTGTCGGGGAGTAGTTTTTTGTTCGTTTTTCGTTTTATTTTTCTGCCCTCCATAATTTGGAGGGAAAAAGACTGGAATGATGGACAACACGGAAATAGGACCACGGAAAGGAGCCCCCGATAAACCCTTGGATAATGGACAAAACAGAAGAGCAACAATGTCGAGAAAAGAAGGAAAGGATGGACAATCAAAGGAGGATAAGGTAAGAGAAAGAACAGAAAATGATGAAGGAAGGATGGTCGGGAAGAGGGCAGACGGCCAGGAAAAAAAGAGGTCGGAGTCACAGAAGGAGGGGAAAAAAGAAAAAGAAATTAGTTATGAGAAAGATCTAACAGTTCAGGTCGAATTAAAGGGAGAAGAGATTGTTTCGCCGGTGGAACTAATACGGTGCATCAGACTTATGTGTGGGAATATTTGTGCCTGCCGAGGCACCGCGGCAAATAAGTATGAAATAACAATGGGGAGCCAGGCGGGTAAAAATAAATTGATCGACGGGTTTAAGATTGGAAACACAACAGTAGAAGGGAAGGAAATAAGCAACGACGAATTGGTTGTGTCTTTTCTGGGTCTGCCCGCTTATGTACCAGATGAAGAGATTTTAGAAAAACTAGAATCATGGCGTGTGTCAGCGGTGTCGCCCATAAAGCGTCGTATGTGGCCGGGGACGAGGGTGGCGGATGGGACGAGGTTTGTTAAGGTAAAATTCAATGAAACAGTGCAGTCACTACCTTATTCTGCAAGGTTCAGTACAGCAGCAGGGCCGGAATTTTTTCGGGTCATTCACGACCGGCAGGTCCGCGTATGTAGGATCTGCATACAGCCCGGCCACATCGTGAGGGATTGCCCAGAATTTTTTTGCAATAAATGTGGGGTCCAGGGGCATTATGCCAGGGAATGCACCAAAAGACTGGAAAAATGTCAAATTTGTTTTAATAAAATGGACAGTTGCATATGCGCTGAAAATAGCAGTGAGGAAGAAATAAACATTTATATAGAAAGGGATGATGAGTCTTGTATGGAGGAGGACGAGGCCCAGGAGGATGGGGCAGAGGAGGCTGCAGCCTGTATGGCGGAGACAGAGAAGGGCCAAGGCTGTCTACCAGCACGGCCGACGGAGCAAGAAGCGGGTGGGCTCACACATGCGCTCCCGGCAAGGGAGGGAGCTCAAAAAACGGGCTCTGCTCCTGAGAGGGCGGGGGGGGCAAGTGAAGCAGGCCCTGCCCTGGATCCTGTAGCATTTGGGAAAATGAGCGCGCCCGGAAGGGGTGGCGCAGGGATCAGTGCGTTGGCAGCCGTGGATGGGGGGGAGGCGAAGAGCCCTGCCCGGAGGCTGCCAGGTGGTGAAGAGGCTCTGTCACTAGGATCCAGCCTGGATGACGTTTCTCTATATGCCGGCTCCCAGGAGCTTGAGCAAAGCACCATAAAAGATGGTTTTGTGAAGCCCACCCTTCGCTCCAGTAAGTCTCTGCTGGCTGAAAAAGCCAGGGCAAGAGAAGCCGTCTCTGTGCCCACCTTTCTGGGACATAGGGTGATCTCCTCCGACTCTGACCTGGAGAGAGAGGCAGGGCAAAAATTATATAAGAAAAAGATGCAGGAAGCAAAGCAGAATAGGCACGCTAGGAAAAAGAAGTAATACTGTTACATTAAGGTCTGCCTCCATCTTACTTCTAGCCATGATCACTATCACATCTTTAAACATTTCTGGAGCAAGGACAATAGAAAAAATACAGGACATAACAAACAACATACACACGGATATTCTCTGTATGCAGGAAGTAAGGTGGAGCGCAGACCTATTAAAGGAAGTAAAGAAAATGTGGAGAGGAGAAATATTTTATGCCCCTGGACCCTCTCTGGCAGCGGGCGCTGCTGTGCTGATCAAACCGGGCCTCCCTCACGATGTGGCCTGCGTGCACACCGACGGCGGGGGCCGGTTGGTCGTGGTGGACCTGAAAGAGGGCAGTAAGGATTTAAGATTAATTAATATATATGGAAACAATGATGAAAAGGGAAGGAAAGATTTAATAAGGGAAAAACTAAGCAAATGGGTATCGAGGAATTGCATCATAATTGGGGATTTTAATATAATAATGGCAACAGAGGATACGGTAAATATAAATAATAACAAATTAAAGAGTGACATGAGCAGACAAGAATTACTAAAATTAATGTCGGAATATAACTTAATAGATTTATGGAGAGTGCTAAACCCGAGAGGTCGTGACTACTCCAGGAGACAGCTGGTGAGGGGGAAGCTGAGACAATCCCGAATAGATTTGGTACTGGCGTCTCCTGGAGTAGTCACAGAGGTGGACACCGTTGATTACATGCCTAATAGGTGGAGCGATCATTCCCTGCTTCAGGTTCGCATGAGAGGAGCGGGCAGGCCCAGAAACGGAGGTCTGTGGGTTTTAAACAATAAAATCTTAGAAAATGAAAATTTTAAAATAAAGATTAATTCTTTTCTAAACGAAATAAAATATGAAATAACGGAAACCGAAGATTTATTGAAATGGTGGGAGGGGGTAAAAAATAGGATAAAAAAACTCTGCATAAACGAAAGTAAAAAGAGAAAGTGGCAGGAAAAACAGGAAGAGAACGAATTATTAGAAATAATAAAAATTGAAACGAAAAAAATAGAAGAAAATCCGGATCGAAACACAATCATACTTGCAACAGCGCAGGCAAAATTGCACAATTTAACGGCTAACAAATGCAAAGCAGCAGCAATAAGAGCAAAAGCAAAATATCTAGTGGAAGGAGAAAAATCAACAAGTTACTTTCTGGGGTTGGAAAAACGAAAACAGGAAAACTCTTTCATAAAATCGGTAGTAAACAGTGAGGGAGAAATAATAACGGATCTGGGAGGGATTTTAGAAACGGCGCAGAATTTCTATGGCAAATTATTTCAAACTGAAGAAACAGATCAGGACGAAAGGGAAAAAAACATAAATTACCTGGAGAAAAAGTTAGACGAAGCAGACAGGGCCTTCTGTGACTCCGACCTGACAATACAACAAATCACAACAGCCATAAAATCATTAAATACGGGGAAAAGCCCAGGATGGGACGGACTGACAGCTGAATTTTACCAAGCTTTCAGTCCAAACTTGGCCCCCATCCTGGGCCGCGTTTTCAACGAAATAGAAAGAAGGAAAACAACAACGGGGAATTTTGCAAAAGGGATAATAACATTAGTGTATAAAAAGAAAGGGGATAAAAACAAACTAGAAAACTACAGACCAATAAGTCTTTTAAATACGGATTTTAAAATAATTGCGAAAATCTTAGCAAACAGGCTGAAAAGGGTTATTGAGGAGGTGGTGGGTGAGACACAGGCATATGGCGTGCCGGGCAGAGACATTTCTGACTCTGTCCTGGCCGTCAGATGCCTGGTCAAACACATGTGCACAACGGGGGGTTTTTTATTGAGTGTAGATTTTGAAAAAGCTTTTGACCGTGTGGAGCACACCTTTCTATGGCGAGTCCTAGAGAGGCTGGGCTTTGGAGAGCGGTACATTAACTGGATCAAAACACTGTACAGCGGAGCCACCAGCTGCGTCAAAATAAACGGCACGTGCACAAGTGCGTTTCCGCTGAGCAGATCGATCAGACAGGGCTGTCCGCTGTCTGCCATGCTCTTCACCCTGGTGACAGAGCCTCTGGCGGAAGCGGTCAGACGGAATGTAAATATTAGAGGGATTAGAGTGGGAGAGTCTGCGTGCTGCAAGATTGTGCAGTACGCAGACGACACAAATATCACGGTGGTAGATAAAGATAGTGTTAATGAGGTGATGGGCACGATAGATTCGTTTTGTAAAGCATCGGGTGCAAAAATGAATATTAATAAAACACAAATAATGATGTGTGGGGGAGCACAAAGCATACACAACACATGGGGGTTTCAAAATGCGGGAGAGGAAATAAAGATATTGGGGGTGTGGGTGGGGAAAGATGAAGGGAGAGCAAATCAAAAAAATTGGGACATTTTAACAGGGAAAATCAAGAACATAATTAACCTGTGGAAGCAGAGACAGCTGGGGATAAAAGGAAAAATAACTGTAATAAATTCACTAATGATGTCCACTGTAAACCATGTCCTGGCTGTCTGTCCTCTGTCCCCGCAGCAGGAGAGCAACATTAACAAAGCCATCGGCAGCTTCCTGTGGAGGTCTAACATGAACCAGGTCGCCCATGACGTCATGATCCAGCCCGAGGACAGGGGCGGTCTGAGACTAATAGACATCGGATCCAGGAAAAAAGCTTTAAGGATCAAAATAATCAAAAAACTCTTAGAAAACAATAACCTCATCTGGAAAAATTATATTGCAAAGGATCTGTGTCTCGGACCGCCCTTGGACCTGTGGGCACTCTGCCAGAGGCGTTCACCAAGGAGTGTAGGAGTGGTGGACCCTCTGGCGGAGGAGATCATGACGGCGTGGGCTGAGCTGAGGCCTCTGCTGGAAGCAAGGGTCGACGGTGTCCTCCAGGCAGCGGCGCAGCCCCTCTTTGACAACCCAGATGTTACCTGGGGAGGGAGGGAGGTGGTCTGCGCCGCCATGGAACGAGCTGGTTTAGTCCGGCTTGGGGACATTGTCGACCCGGCCGGTGGCATAGAAGCTGCGGGGATCCTGGCCATCCTAAGGAGGGAGAAAATAGTTTTTAGAAAAGGAAAAATTCTGGATGTGTGTGATAAACTGGCTGCCTCTGTCCCTCGGCGCTGGTTACGGTTGCTGAGGGGGGGGAGGCAGCCAGGAACAACTAACCGACTCTCTTGTGAGTTTTATACTCGACAGGACCAGAAAAGTCTACAAGACATCACCACAAAAGGGCTATACAACATCTTCACACGGAACAAGAGGAGACCACCAGCGGCTGACCAGGCGTGGAGGAGAGTTTTCCCTGGCCTCCGGGGGGACAGGATCTGGGCCACACTCAGGGGCGGCGTGGCCCCTGGGAATGTCCTCACAATGGATTTCAGACTAAGGCACAGAAAGATACACCCGGGAATAGTGCTACACCAAATAAACAAAGAGGCATTCAGCAGGGGCTGCGCCGTCTGCGGGGCAGCCGAGGAGACTTTGGAACACCTCTTCCTTGACTGCCCCGCCATCGGCGCCACCCTGAGGAGGCTCAGAGACCTACTGGAGGCCAGGGCGAACGGCTACTGGGAGCAGGAGGAGGAATGGAGACTGTTCTTGCTGTTCGGGGAAAAAAACAAAAACAAGAAAGGACAAACAATAAGAAACACGGCAGGACTTTTTGCAAGGCATGCAATATACACATCCAGAAACACACACAGGAAATCTAACAACCCAGTCGCACCATGGGGGGTGTTCAAAAGCACTTTTCAATTGTATATACGCACCATGGTGATGTGGGACAAGGGAAAGGTGAAGGAAGCACTCTTGGAGGGGCATAGTTTATTTCATTTGGAAGAGGGTGTAGTATACTTTAATTTTTGAAGATTTTGTTTTTTCTATTTCCTGTTTTAGTTTAATTTTTGAACTTGAGATAAAAGAATAAGAGTTTTCTGTTTAGTATATTTTGAATGTTTCTTTTTGTTAAATTGAAATAATGGTATATCATGTTTTGACTTTTCTGTAAATATTTTAAGGAAATTTTTGATAATAAAAGATAAAAAAAAAAGAAACGCCCGATCTCGTCTGATCTCGGAAGCTAAGCAGAGTCGGGCCTGGTTAGTACTTGGATGGGAGACCGCCTGGGAATACCAGGTGCTGTGAGCTTTTCTATCTTTGGACAATTGAGGACTTTATGTGCCTTCCTGCCTTTGATCCCAGAATTCTGACGTTTGGTAACCATGGTAACCGCGGCTAACAAACACTTAGGCGCGGTTACCACCATTACCTGGGCACATGCACCTTCAGTTTTTGGTCTTTGATGGACAAAGAAAGCAAGACATGCATAAAGTACACCATAACTGATACCAAAGCAGGTGACAAAAACTACAGAAGACAGGCTACAAAAGTTATTTATTGGCTACAAAGGCTACAACAGATGTTTACAAAAAGGAAAGACGCTCTCTGTCAGCGTTGCTTCTTTTCTTGCACGTGTGTGTGCCCACTAAACATCTGCTCAGCACTGCAGCGCAGCGCCTTCACGGCACCAGGGGCACGAGGATTTCCCCGGCGCGGTTTGCTTGGTTTAGCCCGGGGAGGGGTGATTAAGAGTGGGTGAACAGGTTGTAGCGGTGCGCAAGGTGGCGGTAAGGTCAGCGGGAGGATGCGTGGGTGAGCAGGAGAGCGTGGGCATTGTTGGACGGCAGCGCGCAGGGCAGAGCTGACAGAGAGCGTCTCTACATCTGCTCATCACAGCAACACAACCACATGTCAGAGTCACAGCGTGACTACGCAAGCATGACACGCGTCAAGACACGCCGCAGCTGACGAGAAAGCAGCTCACGGCCACACTACTCCAGAAGCGCCCGATCTCGGAAGCTAAGCAGAGTCGGGCCTGGTTGGTTAGTACTTGGATGGGAGAGCGCCTGGGAGCACCGGGTGCTGTGAGCTTTTCTGTCTTTGGACAATTGAGGACTTTATGTTCCTTCCTGCCTTTGATCTGAGAATTCTGACGTCTGGTAACCACGGCAACCGCGGCTAGCAAACAGTTAGGCGCGGTTACCACAATTACCTGGGCACATGCACCTTCCGTTTTTTGGTCTTTGATGGACAAAGAAAGCAAGACGTGCATAAAATCCACCATAATTGAGGACTTTATGTTCCTTCCTGCCTTCGATCTGAGAATTCTGACGTCTGGTAACCACGGTAACCGCGGCTAACAAACAGCTAGGCGCGGTTACCACAATTACCTGGGCACATGCACCTTCCGCTTTTTGCTCTTTGATGGACAAAGAAAGCAAGACGTGCATAAAATACACCATAACTGATACCAAAGCAGGTGACAAAAACTACACAAGGCAGGCCACAAAAGTGGTTTACTGGCTACAAAGGCTACAACAGATGTTTAGTGGACACACACACGTGCGAGAAAAGAGGCAAAGTGTCTTTTCTTTTTGTAAACATCTGCTCAGCACTGCAGCGCAGCGCCTTCACGGCACCAGGGGCACGAGGACTTTCCCGGCGCGGTTTGCTTGGTTTAGCCCGGGGAGGGGGGATTAAGAGTGGGTGAACAGGTTGTAGCGGTGCGCAAGGTGGCGGTAAGGTCAGCGGGAGGATGCGTGGGTGAGCAGGAGAGCGTGGGCATTGTTGGACGGCAGCGCGCAGGGCAGAGCTGACAGAGAGCGTCTCTACATCTGCTCATCACAGCAACACAACCACATGTCAGAGTCACAGCGTGACTACGCAAGCATGACACGCGTCAAGACACGCCGCAGCTGACGAGAAAGCAGCTCACGGCCACACTACTCCAGAAGCGCCCGATCTCGGAAGCTAAGCAGAGTCGGGCCTGGTTGGTTAGTACTTGGATGGGAGAGCGCCTGGGAGCACCGGGTGCTGTGAGCTTTTCTGTCTTTGGACAATTGAGGACTTTATGTTCCTTCCTGCCTTTGATCTGAGAATTCTGACGTCTGGTAACCACGGCAACCGCGGCTAGCAAACAGTTAGGCGCGGTTACCACAATTACCTGGGCACATGCACCTTCCGTTTTTTGGTCTTTGATGGACAAAGAAAGCAAGACGTGCATAAAATCCACCATAATTGAGGACTTTATGTTCCTTCCTGCCTTCGATCTGAGAATTCTGACGTCTGGTAACCACGGTAACCGCGGCTAACAAACAGCTAGGCGCGGTTACCACAATTACCTGGGCACATGCACCTTCCGCTTTTTGCTCTTTGATGGACAAAGAAAGCAAGACGTGCATAAAATACACCATAACTGATACCAAAGCAGGTGACAAAAACTACACAAGGCAGGCCACAAAAGTGGTTTACTGGCTACAAAGGCTACAACAGATGTTTAGTGGACACACACACGTGCGAGAAAAGAGGCAAAGTGTCTTTTCTTTTTGTAAACATCTGCTCAGCACTGCAGCGCAGCGCCTTCACGGCACCAGGGGCACGAGGACTTTCCCGGCGCGGTTTGCTTGGTTTAGCCCGGGGAGGGGGGATTAAGAGTGGGTGAACAGGTTGTAGCGGTGCGCAAGGTGGCGGTAAGGTCAGCGGGAGGATGCGTGGGTGAGCAGGAGAGCGTGGGCATTGTTGGACGGCAGCGCGCAGGGCAGAGCTGACAGAGAGCGTCTCTACATCTGCTCATCACAGCAACACAACCACATGTCAGAGTCACAGCGTGACTACGCAAGCATGACACGCGTCAAGACACGCCGCAGCTGACGAGAAAGCAGCTCACGGCCACACTACTCCAGAAGCGCCCGATCTCGGAAGCTAAGCAGAGTCGGGCCTGGTTGGTTAGTACTTGGATGGGAGAGCGCCTGGGAGCACCGGGTGCTGTGAGCTTTTCTGTCTTTGGACAATTGAGGACTTTATGTTCCTTCCTGCCTTTGATCTGAGAATTCTGACGTCTGGTAACCACGGCAACCGCGGCTAGCAAACAGTTAGGCGCGGTTACCACAATTACCTGGGCACATGCACCTTCCGTTTTTTGGTCTTTGATGGACAAAGAAAGCAAGACGTGCATAAAATCCACCATAATTGAGGACTTTATGTTCCTTCCTGCCTTCGATCTGAGAATTCTGACGTCTGGTAACCACGGTAACCGCGGCTAACAAACAGCTAGGCGCGGTTACCACAATTACCTGGGCACATGCACCTTCCGCTTTTTGCTCTTTGATGGACAAAGAAAGCAAGACGTGCATAAAATACACCATAACTGATACCAAAGCAGGTGACAAAAACTACACAAGGCAGGCCACAAAAGTGGTTTACTGGCTACAAAGGCTACAACAGATGTTTAGTGGACACACACACGTGCGAGAAAAGAGGCAAAGTGTCTTTTCTTTTTGTAAACATCTGCTCAGCACTGCAGCGCAGCGCCTTCACGGCACCAGGGGCACGAGGACTTTCCCGGCGCGGTTTGCTTGGTTTAGCCCGGGGAGGGGGGATTAAGAGTGGGTGAACAGGTTGTAGCGGTGCGCAAGGTGGCGGTAAGGTCAGCGGGAGGATGCGTGGGTGAGCAGGAGAGCGTGGGCATTGTTGGACGGCAGCGCGCAGGGCAGAGCTGACAGAGAGCGTCTCTACATCTGCTCATCACAGCAACACAACCACATGTCAGAGTCACAGCGTGACTACGCAAGCATGACACGCGTCAAGACACGCCGCAGCTGACGAGAAAGCAGCTCACGGCCACACTACTCCAGAAGCGCCCGATCTCGGAAGCTAAGCAGAGTCGGGCCTGGTTGGTTAGTACTTGGATGGGAGAGCGCCTGGGAGCACCGGGTGCTGTGAGCTTTTCTGTCTTTGGACAATTGAGGACTTTATGTTCCTTCCTGCCTTTGATCTGAGAATTCTGACGTCTGGTAACCACGGCAACCGCGGCTAGCAAACAGTTAGGCGCGGTTACCACAATTACCTGGGCACATGCACCTTCCGTTTTTTGGTCTTTGATGGACAAAGAAAGCAAGACGTGCATAAAATCCACCATAATTGAGGACTTTATGTTCCTTCCTGCCTTCGATCTGAGAATTCTGACGTCTGGTAACCACGGTAACCGCGGCTAACAAACAGCTAGGCGCGGTTACCACAATTACCTGGGCACATGCACCTTCCGCTTTTTGCTCTTTGATGGACAAAGAAAGCAAGACGTGCATAAAATACACCATAACTGATACCAAAGCAGGTGACAAAAACTACACAAGGCAGGCCACAAAAGTGGTTTACTGGCTACAAAGGCTACAACAGATGTTTAGTGGACACACACACGTGCGAGAAAAGAGGCAAAGTGTCTTTTCTTTTTGTAAACATCTGCTCAGCACTGCAGCGCAGCGCCTTCACGGCACCAGGGGCACGAGGACTTTCCCGGCGCGGTTTGCTTGGTTTAGCCCGGGGAGGGGGGATTAAGAGTGGGTGAACAGGTTGTAGCGGTGCGCAAGGTGGCGGTAAGGTCAGCGGGAGGATGCGTGGGTGAGCAGGAGAGCGTGGGCATTGTTGGACGGCAGCGCGCAGGGCAGAGCTGACAGAGAGCGTCTCTACATCTGCTCATCACAGCAACACAACCACATGTCAGAGTCACAGCGTGACTACGCAAGCATGACACGCGTCAAGACACGCCGCAGCTGACGAGAAAGCAGCTCACGGCCACACTACTCCAGAAGCGCCCGATCTCGGAAGCTAAGCAGAGTCGGGCCTGGTTGGTTAGTACTTGGATGGGAGAGCGCCTGGGAGCACCGGGTGCTGTGAGCTTTTCTGTCTTTGGACAATTGAGGACTTTATGTTCCTTCCTGCCTTTGATCTGAGAATTCTGACGTCTGGTAACCACGGCAACCGCGGCTAGCAAACAGTTAGGCGCGGTTACCACAATTACCTGGGCACATGCACCTTCCGTTTTTTGGTCTTTGATGGACAAAGAAAGCAAGACGTGCATAAAATCCACCATAATTGAGGACTTTATGTTCCTTCCTGCCTTCGATCTGAGAATTCTGACGTCTGGTAACCACGGTAACCGCGGCTAACAAACAGCTAGGCGCGGTTACCACAATTACCTGGGCACATGCACCTTCCGCTTTTTGCTCTTTGATGGACAAAGAAAGCAAGACGTGCATAAAATACACCATAACTGATACCAAAGCAGGTGACAAAAACTACACAAGGCAGGCCACAAAAGTGGTTTACTGGCTACAAAGGCTACAACAGATGTTTAGTGGACACACACACGTGCGAGAAAAGAGGCAAAGTGTCTTTTCTTTTTGTAAACATCTGCTCAGCACTGCAGCGCAGCGCCTTCACGGCACCAGGGGCACGAGGACTTTCCCGGCGCGGTTTGCTTGGTTTAGCCCGGGGAGGGGGGATTAAGAGTGGGTGAACAGGTTGTAGCGGTGCGCAAGGTGGCGGTAAGGTCAGCGGGAGGATGCGTGGGTGAGCAGGAGAGCGTGGGCATTGTTGGACGGCAGCGCGCAGGGCAGAGCTGACAGAGAGCGTCTCTACATCTGCTCATCACAGCAACACAACCACATGTCAGAGTCACAGCGTGACTACGCAAGCATGACACGCGTCAAGACACGCCGCAGCTGACGAGAAAGCAGCTCACGGCCACACTACTCCAGAAGCGCCCGATCTCGGAAGCTAAGCAGAGTCGGGCCTGGTTGGTTAGTACTTGGATGGGAGAGCGCCTGGGAGCACCGGGTGCTGTGAGCTTTTCTGTCTTTGGACAATTGAGGACTTTATGTTCCTTCCTGCCTTTGATCTGAGAATTCTGACGTCTGGTAACCACGGCAACCGCGGCTAGCAAACAGTTAGGCGCGGTTACCACAATTACCTGGGCACATGCACCTTCCGTTTTTTGGTCTTTGATGGACAAAGAAAGCAAGACGTGCATAAAATCCACCATAATTGAGGACTTTATGTTCCTTCCTGCCTTCGATCTGAGAATTCTGACGTCTGGTAACCACGGTAACCGCGGCTAACAAACAGCTAGGCGCGGTTACCACAATTACCTGGGCACATGCACCTTCCGCTTTTTGCTCTTTGATGGACAAAGAAAGCAAGACGTGCATAAAATACACCATAACTGATACCAAAGCAGGTGACAAAAACTACACAAGGCAGGCCACAAAAGTGGTTTACTGGCTACAAAGGCTACAACAGATGTTTAGTGGACACACACACGTGCGAGAAAAGAGGCAAAGTGTCTTTTCTTTTTGTAAACATCTGCTCAGCACTGCAGCGCAGCGCCTTCACGGCACCAGGGGCACGAGGACTTTCCCGGCGCGGTTTGCTTGGTTTAGCCCGGGGAGGGGGGATTAAGAGTGTGTGAACAGGTTGTAGCGGTGCGCAAGGTGGCGGTAAGGTCAGCGGGAGGATGCGTGGGTGAGCAGGAGAGCGTGGGCATTGTTGGACGGCAGCGCGCAGGGCAGAGCTGACAGAGAGCGTCTCTACATCTGCTCATCACAGCAACACAACCACATGTCAGAGTCACAGCGTGACTACGCAAGCATGACACGCGTCAAGACACGCCGCAGCTGACGAGAAAGCAGCTCACGGCCACACTACTCCAGAAGCGCCCGATCTCGGAAGCTAAGCAGAGTCGGGCCTGGTTGGTTAGTACTTGGATGGGAGAGCGCCTGGGAGCACCGGGTGCTGTGAGCTTTTCTGTCTTTGGACAATTGAGGACTTTATGTTCCTTCCTGCCTTTGATCTGAGAATTCTGACGTCTGGTAACCACGGCAACCGCGGCTAGCAAACAGTTAGGCGCGGTTACCACAATTACCTGGGCACATGCACCTTCCGTTTTTTGGTCTTTGATGGACAAAGAAAGCAAGACGTGCATAAAATCCACCATAATTGAGGACTTTATGTTCCTTCCTGCCTTCGATCTGAGAATTCTGACGTCTGGTAACCACGGTAACCGCGGCTAACAAACAGCTAGGCGCGGTTACCACAATTACCTGGGCACATGCACCTTCCGCTTTTTGCTCTTTGATGGACAAAGAAAGCAAGACGTGCATAAAATACACCATAACTGATACCAAAGCAGGTGACAAAAACTACACAAGGCAGGCCACAAAAGTGGTTTACTGGCTACAAAGGCTACAACAGATGTTTAGTGGACACACACACGTGCGAGAAAAGAGGCAAAGTGTCTTTTCTTTTTGTAAACATCTGCTCAGCACTGCAGCGCAGCGCCTTCACGGCACCAGGGGCACGAGGACTTTCCCGGCGCGGTTTGCTTGGTTTAGCCCGGGGAGGGGGGATTAAGAGTGGGTGAACAGGTTGTAGCGGTGCGCAAGGTGGCGGTAAGGTCAGCGGGAGGATGCGTGGGTGAGCAGGAGAGCGTGGGCATTGTTGGACGGCAGCGCGCAGGGCAGAGCTGACAGAGAGCGTCTCTACATCTGCTCATCACAGCAACACAACCACATGTCAGAGTCACAGCGTGACTACGCAAGCATGACACGCGTCAAGACACGCCGCAGCTGACGAGAAAGCAGCTCACGGCCACACTACTCCAGAAGCGCCCGATCTCGGAAGCTAAGCAGAGTCGGGCCTGGTTGGTTAGTACTTGGATGGGAGAGCGCCTGGGAGCACCGGGTGCTGTGAGCTTTTCTGTCTTTGGACAATTGAGGACTTTATGTTCCTTCCTGCCTTTGATCTGAGAATTCTGACGTCTGGTAACCACGGCAACCGCGGCTAGCAAACAGTTAGGCGCGGTTACCACAATTACCTGGGCACATGCACCTTCCGTTTTTTGGTCTTTGATGGACAAAGAAAGCAAGA